>NC_080077.1:42813171-43122714 GCF_949987535.1 Balaenoptera acutorostrata
GCGGCCTGGTTACATAGCCACTTCCACTGTGGAAAAACTGTAAAACCAGGGCCTCTTACAGGGGGCCCAGGAGAGCTGCTTGTCCCCAGCTTCACATCCCTAAAGTCTTAAAATTTAGACTTGACATGAAGGTTTTTCATTTTTTGAAAGTTAAAGATGCCTCTTCAGCATCCTCCCCCCTTTTTTCTTCTTAACTTACCAAAAGCCTCAAAAAATAAAAATAGCTAGGCCTCTCTAAACACCTGAAAGGCCCCTGTCACTGTGCTAAGTGTGGCTTCATCTTGAGTTTTATTTGTTTTTTTTTAAACATCTTTATTGGAGTATAATTGCTTTACAATGTTGTGTTAGTTTCTGCTGTATAGCAAAGTGAATCAGTTATATGTATACATATATCCCCATATCTCCGCCCTCTTGCATCTCCTTCCCATCCTCCTTATCCCACCCATCTAGGTGGTCACAGAGCACCAAGCTGATCTCCCCGTGCCATGGAGCTGCTTCCCAGTAGCTATATATTTTACATTTGTTAGTGTATATATGTCAATGCTACTCTCTCACTTCGTCCCAGCTTACCCTTCCCCCTCCCCGTGTCCTCAAGTCCATTCTCTACATCTGCCTCTTTATTCCTGTCCTGCCCCTAGGTTCTTCAGAACCATTTTTTTTTTTTAGATTCCATACATATGTAGTAGCATATGGTATTTGTTTTTCTCCTTCTGACTTACTTCACTCTGCATTACAGACTCTAGGTCCATCCACCTCACTGCAAATAACTCAATTTCATTTCTTTTTATGGCTGAGTAATATTCCATTGTATATATGTGCCACATCTTCTTTATCCATTCATCTGTTGATGGACACTTAGGTTGCTTCCATGTCCTGGCTATTGTAACTAGTGCTGCAGTGAACATTGTGGTACATGACTCTTTTTGAATTATGGTTTTCTCTGGGTATATGCCCAGTAGTTGGACTGCTGGGTCATATGGTAGTTCTATTTTTAGTTTTTTAAGGAACCTCCATACTGTTCTCCATAGTGGCTATATCAATTTACATTCCCACCAACAGTGCAGGAGAGTTCCCTTTTCGCAAACCCTCTCCAGCATTTATTGTTTGCAGATTTTTTGATGATGGCCATTCTGACTGGTGTGAGGTGATACTTCATTGTAGTTTTGATTTGCATTTCTCTAATGATTAGTGATGTTGAGCATCCTTTCATGTGTTCGTTGGCAATCTGTATATCTTCTTTGGAGAAATGTCTATTTAGGTCTTCTGCCCATTTGTGGATTGGGTTGTTTGTTTTTTTGATATTGAGCTGCATGAGCTGCTTGTATATTTTGGAGATTAATCCTTTGTCAGTAGCTTCGTTTGCAAATATTTTCTCTCTTTCTAAGTGTTGTCTTCTCGTCTTGTTTATGGTTTCCTTTGCTGTGCAAAAGCTTTTAAGTTTCATTAGGTCCCATTTGTTTATTTTTGTTTTTATTTCCATTCCTCTAGGAGGTGGGTCAAAAAGAATCTTGCTGTGATTTATGTCATAGAGTGTTCTACCTATGTTTTCCTCTGAGAGTTTTATACTGTCTGGCCTTACATTTAGGTCTTTAATCCATTTTGATTTTATTTTTGTGTGTGGTGTTAGGGAGTGTTCTAATTTCATTCTTTTACATGTAGCTGTCCAGTTTTCACAGCACCACTTATAGAAGAGGCTGTCTTTTCTCCATTGTACATTCTTGCCTCCTTTATCAAAAATAAGGTGACCATATATGCGTGGGTTTATCTCTGGGCTTTCTATCCTGTTCCATTGATCTATATTTCTGTTTTTGTGCCAGTACCATACTGTCTTGATGACTGTAGCTTTGTAGTATAGTCTGAAGTCGGGGAGCCTGATTCCTCCAGCTCCGTTTTTCTTTCCCAAGATTGCTTTGGCTATTCAGGGTCTTTTGTGTTTCCATACAAATTGTGCAATTTTTTCTTCTAGTTCTGTGAAAAATGCCATTGGTAGTCTGATAGGGATTGCCTTGAATCTGTAGATTGCTTTGAGTAGTATAGTCATTTTCACAATATTGATTCTTCCAATCCAAGAACATGGTATATACATCTCTCCATCTGTTTGTATCATCTTTAATTTCTTTCATCAGTGTCTTATTGTTTTCAGCATACGGGTCTTTTGTCTCCTTAGGTAGGTTTATTCTTGGGTATATTGTTCTTTTTGTTGCAATGGTAAATGGGAGTGTTTCCTTAATTTCTCTTTCAGATTTTTCATCATTAGTGTATAGGAAGACAAGAGACTTCTGTGCATTAATTTTGTATCCTGCTACTTTACCAAATTCATTGATTAGCTCTAGTAGTTTTCTAGTAGCATCTTTAGGATTCTCTATGTATAGTATCATGTCATCTGCAAACAGTGACAGTTTTACTTCTTCTTTTCCGATTTGGATTCCTTTTATTTCTTTTTCTTCTCTGATTGCTGTGGCTAAAACTTCCAAAACTATGTTGAATAATAGAAGTGAGAGTGGACAACCTTGTCTTGTTCCTGGTCTTAGTGGAAATTGTTTCAGTTTTTTACCATTGAGAATGATGTTGGCTGTGGGTTTGTCATATATGGCCTTTATTATGTTGACATAAGTTCCCTCTATGCCTGCTTTCTGGAGGGTTTTTATCATAAATGGATGTTGAATTTTGCTGAAAGCTTTTTCTGCAGCTATTGAGATGATCATATGGTTTTTCTCCTTCAATTTGTTAATATGATGTATGACATTGATTGATTTGCGTATATTGAAGAATCCTTGCATTCCTGAGATAAAACCCAATTGATCATGGTGTTTAATCCTTTTAATGTGCTGTTGGATTCTGTTTGCTAGTATTCTGTTGAGGATTTTTGCATCTATGTTCATCAGTGATATTGGCCTATAGTTTTCTTTTTTTGTGACATCTTTGTCTGGTTTTGGTATCAGGGTGATGGTGGCCTTGTAGAATGAGTTTGGGGTGTTCCTCCCTCTGCTATATTTTGGAAGAGTTTGAGAAGGATAGGTGTTAGCTCTTCTCTAAATGTTTGATAGAATTCACCTGTGAAGCCATCTGGTCCTGGGCTTTTGTTTGTTGGAAGATTTTTAATCAGGGTTTCAATTTCATTGCTTGTGATTGATCTGTTTATACTTTCTGTTTCTTCCTGGTTCAGTCTCGGAAGGTTGTGCTTTTCTAAGAATTTGTCCATTTCTTCCAGTTTGTCCATTTTATTGCCATATAGTTGCTTGTAGTAATCTCTCATGATCGTTTGTATTTCTGCAGTGTCCGTTGTTACTTCTCCTTTTTCATTTCTAATTCTATTGGTTTGAGTCTTCTCCCTTTTTTTCTTGATGAGTCTGGCTAATGGTTTATCAATTTTATCTTCTCAAAGAACCAGCTTTTAGTTTTATTGATCTTTGCTATTGTTTCCTTCATTTCTTTTTCATTTATTTCTGATCTGATCTTTATGATTTCTTTCCTTCTGCTAACTTTGGGGGGTTTTTTGTTCTTCTTTCTCTAATTTCTTTAGGTGTAAGTTTAGGTTGTTTATTTGAGATTTTTCTTGTTTCTTGAGGTAGGATTGTATTGCTATAAACTTCCCTTTTAGAGCTGCTTTTGCTGCATCCCATAGGTTTTGGGTCGTTGTGTTTTCGTTGTCATTTGTTTCTGAGTATTTTTTTATTTCCTCTTTGATTTCTTCAGTGATCTCTTGGTTATTTAGTAGCATATTGTTTAGCCTCCAAGTGTTTTTATTTTTTACAGTTTTTTTCCTGTAATTGACATCTAGTCTCATAGCATTGTGGTCAGAAAAGATACTTGATATGATTTCAATTTTCTTAAATTTACCAAGGCTTGATCTGTGACCCAAGATATGATCTATCCTGGAGAATGTTCCATGAGCACTTTGAGAAGAAAGTGTATTCTGTTGTTTTTGGATGGAATGTCCTATAAATATCAGTTAAGTCCATCTTGTTTAATGTGTCATTTAATCCTTGTGTTTCCTTATTTATTTTCATTTTGGATGATCTGTCCATTGGTGGAAGTGGGGTGTTAAAGTCCCCTACTATTACTGTGTTACTGTCGATTTCCTCTTTTATGGCTGTTAGCATTTGCCTTATGTATTGAGGTTCTCCTATGTTGGGTGCATAAATATTTACAATTGTTATATCTTCTTTTTGGATTGATCCCTTCATCATTATGTAGTGTCCTTCTTTGTCTCTTATAATAGTCTTTATTTTAAAGTTGATTTTGTCTGATATGAGAATTGCTACTCTAGCTTTCTTTTGATTTCCATTTGCATGGAATATCTTTTTCCATCCCCTCAGTTTCAGCCTGTATGTGTCCCTAGGTCTGAAGTGGGTCTCTTGTAGACAGCATATATACAGGTCTTATTTTTGTATCCATTCAGCCAGTCTATGTCTTTTGGTTGGAGCATTTAATCCATTTACTTTTAAGGTAGTTATCGATATGTATGTTCCTATTACCATTTTCTTAATTGTTTGGGGTTTGTTTTTGTAGATCTTTTCCTTCTCTTGTGTTTCCTGCCTAGAGAAGTTCCTTTAGCGTTTGTTGTAATGCTGGTTTGGTGGTGCTGAATTCTCTTAACTTTTGCTTGTCTATAAAGGTTTTAATTTCTCTGTGGAATCTGAATGAGATCCTTACTGGGTAGAGTACTCTTGGTTGTAGGTTTTTCCCTTTTATCACTTTAAATATGTCCTGCCACACCCTTCTTGCTTGCAGAGTT
Source organism: Balaenoptera acutorostrata (assembly GCF_949987535.1). Classification (NCBI taxonomy): domain Eukaryota; kingdom Metazoa; phylum Chordata; class Mammalia; order Artiodactyla; family Balaenopteridae; genus Balaenoptera; species Balaenoptera acutorostrata. The sequence goes on from NC_080077.1 coordinate 42,817,910, forward strand.
TCTGCTGAAAGATCAGCTGTTAACGTTATGGAGATTCCCTTGTATGTTATTTGTTGTTTTTCCCTTGCTGCTTTTAATATTTTTTCTTTGTATTTAATTTTTGATAGTTTGATTAATATGTGTCTTGGTGTGTTTCTCCTTGGATTTATCCTGTATGGGACTCTCTGCACTTCCTGGACTTGATTGACTATTTCCTTTCCCATATTAGGGAAGTTTTCAACTATAATCTCTTCAAATATTTTCTCAGTCCCTTTCTTTTTCTCTTCTTCTTCTGGAACCCCTATAATTCGAATGTTGGTGTGTTTAATGTTGTCCCAGAGGTCTCTGAGACTGTCCTCAATTCTTTTGTCTTTATTCTGCTCTGCAGTAGTTATTTCCACTATTTTATCTTCCAGGTCACTTATCCGTTCTTCTGCCTCAGTTATTCTGCTATCGATTTCTTCTAGAGAATTTTTAATTTCATTTATTGTATTGTTCATCATTGTTTGTTTGCTCTTTATTTCTTCTAGGTCCTTGTTAAACATTTCTTTTATTTTCTCCATTCTGTTTCCAAGATTTTGGATCATCTTTACTATCATAACTCTGAATTCTTTTTCAGGTAGACTGCCTATGTCCTCTTCATTTGTTTGGTCTGGTGGGTTTTTACCTTGCTCCTTCATCTGCTGCATATTTCTCTTGCTTCCCGTTTTGCTTAACTTACTGTGTTTGGGGTCTCCTTTTCACAGGCTGCAGGTTCGTAGTTCCTGTTGTTTTTGGTGTCTGCCCCCAGTGGGTAAGGTTGGTTCAGTGGGTTGTGTAGGCTTCCTGGTAGAGGGGACTCGCGCCTGTGTTCTGGTGGGTGGGGCTGGATATTGTCTTTTGGGTAGACAGGGCTGCATCCAGTGGTGTGTTTTGGGGTGTCTGTGACCTTATTATGATTTTAGGCAGCCTCTCTGCTAATGGGTGGGTTTGTGTTCCTCTCTTGCTAGTTGTTTGGCATGGGGCGTCCAGCACTGGAGCTTGCTGGCTGTTGGGTAGAGCTGGGTCTTAGCATTGAGACGGAGATCTCTGGGAGAGCTCTCGCTGATTGATATTATGTGGGGCCTGGAGGTCTCTGGTGGTCCACTGTCCTGAACTCGTCTCTCCCACCTCAGAGGCTCAGACCTGACACCCAGCCAGAGCACCAAGACCCTGTTAGCCATGTGGCTAGAAGAAAAGAGAGGAAAAAAAGAAAGAAAAAATAATAATAATAATAAATAAAATAAAATTTAAAAATTAAGTAAAAAAAAAAAAGAGAGAGCAACCAAACCAATAAACAAATCCACCAATGATAACAAGCACTAAAAACTATACTAAGATAAACATAAAAATCAGAAACAAGTCAGTCACAGACAGCAAACCCCAAGTCTACAGTTGCTCCCAAAGTCCACCGCCTCAATTTTGGGTTCATTTGTTGTCTATTCAGATATTCCACAGATGCAGGATAGCTCAAGTTGATTGTGGAGATTTAATCCACTGCTCCTGAGGCTGCTGGGAGAGATTTCCCTTTCTCTACTTTGTTCGCACAGCTCCTGGGGTTCAGCTTTGAGTTTGGCCCTGCCTCTCTGTGTAGATTGCCCTCAGGCGTCTGTTCTTCTCTCAGACAGGACGGGGTTAAAGCAGCGGGTGATTAGGAGACTCTGGCTCACTCAGGCCAGGGGGAGGGAGGAGTACAGAATGCGGGGCGAGCCTGCGGTGGCAGAGGCCGACATGGCGTTGCAACAGCCTGAGGCGCGCAGTGTGTTCTCCCCGGGGAAGTTGTCCCTGGATCACAGGACCCTGGCAGGGGCGGGCTGCACAGGGTCCTGGGAAGGGAGGTGTGGATAGTGACCTGTGCTTGCACACAGGCTTCTTGGTGGCTGCAGCAGCCGCATTAGCATTTAAGCCCATCTCTGGTGTCTGAGTTGATAGCTGCAGCTCGTGCCCGTCTCTGGAGCTTCTTTAGGCAGTGCTCTGCCTTCTGTGGACAGACAGGGAAGGAATCCCCTCTCCTCATGCACCCCAAAACAGTGGTCTCTTGCCTCTTAGGCAGTTCCAGACTTTTTCCCGGACTCTCTCCCAGCTAGCTGTGGTGCACTAGCCCCCTTCAGGCTGTGCTCACGCAGCCAACCCCAGTCCTCTCCCTGGGATCTGACCTCCGAAGTCTGAGCCTCAGCTCCCAGCCCCTGCCCACCCCGGCGGGTGAGCAGACAAGCCTCTCAGGCTGGTGAGTGCCGGTTGGCACCGATCCTCTGTGGGGAATCTCTCCGCTTTGCCCTCTGCACCCTTATTGCTGCGCTCTCCTCCGTGGCTCCGAAGCTTCCGCCCGGCCAACCCCCGTCTCTGCCAGTGAAGGGGCTTCCTAGTGTGTGGAAATTTTTCCTCCTTCACAGCTCCCTCCCAGAGGTGCAGGTCCCGTCCCTATTCTTTTGTCTCTGTTTTTTCTTTTTTCTTTTGCCCTACCCAGGTACATGGGGAGTTTCTTGCCTTTTGGGAAGTCTGAGGTCTTCTGCCAGCATTCAGTAGGTGTTCTGTAGGAGTTGTTCCACATGTAGATGTATCTTTGATGTATTTGTGGGGAGGAAGGTGATCTCCACATCTTACTCCTCCGCCATCTTCTGGACTAGTCTTGAGTTTTATTCTCAGGACAACCTCATGTTGAGAAAAGGCATGCTGCCTGGGTCCAGGAAACTGAGGCCACAGCTAGGGAGTCTGGAGCTTGGATTTGGTCCCCACCTCTAAAACGTTAGATTGTCTTCTTGACTACTCTGGTTCACCACATCAGGATTGGGGGAGAAAAAGAATGAGTGGAGGTGAACTGAAAAGATGAACAACGTTTGGGCAGTGCCTACCCCAAAAACAACTCTTTTTTCTATAATAAAAGAAGGAGCTTTTAGAAATTTCTACGGGAGGGAGGGTTAGCTGTTTATCATGCCTGGCCCTCTCTTTAGCTTATTTCTTTATTACCAAAGAACTTCAAGGGGCAAACCAAGAAAAACTTCTGTGGATAAAATCTTTTTTTTAAGGAGATGTCTAGAAATAGGATTTCCTTATGTTCAGTAATAACAAATTTACCCATGTCTTCTAAATCTTGGGGTTTTTTTCCTTTTTTACAAATAATTTTTGGCCTACTCCATGTATCTGGTATTTGACTTTTTGTCAAAAAGAACTGTTATCAAAAAAGAAGGAAGGAAAAATATAATAGAAACTGAAAGTTCCTTTCTTCAGGCTTTTCCCCCACTTAGCTCTTTGTCTGAAACTAAGAATAGAATCAAAGCTTTTTTTTAAGTTAATTGTTCTTATATTCCCCAGGGCTTTTAAACAGTACCAAACGAGGAGATGGGTGTTTTTTATTCACATAGCCTGCCAGTTAGATTTTCTTTCACCTGGTAATTAAATGCTTCTCCTCCGGGCCCCATGCTCTCTCCCTTCTGCCCTCCAGCCCTAGGGTGCAGAATCAATATCCTCATTATCAGTGTCTGCAGATGGAAGCTGAGCGCTCAGCACCACATTCCTGCTCCCTGCCTTTGCCTTCCATCTCACGTTTTCTGGGCTCCGCATGCTTAGAGCCGTGCTTTCCTCCAAAGCCCTTTTCTAGCCAATGAAGATTTTTCTCAACTAACATGGCAAGATCTATGCCATATCTTCTTGGTAGTTGAGCTAAATGGGAGGAAAATATGATGTAATTATGCACATAAAAAAAGAGGAACAGGGTTGTGATCTGTAAAAGAAAACTGAAAAATAAATGAATAATGACATGAGAACCTAAGAGTAACATTTTTTTCATGTTTCTTGTGTTTTCTTTATCTCATTAAAAATTTTAAGGGGTTTAGGCTTACACTTTATTATTTTTGTCCACATTCTATGAATTAGAACCAGATTTCCAATGGCAGTTTGTATACAGTGGAAATCTTTATTTGACCATATAGTTATTAGAATTAATAGGATGTGGTGAATAGAAAATAACTTTCCTGGAGATGACTATGCCTGGTAACCAGCAAAGCAAACCAGTGTAATTTCCAAATACAAAGAGCGGTCAGGTTAGCAGCAGCTGACAGAATGGAAGGCAAGTTATTTTAGGTGTTACCTAAATTTTCGTTCCCACACTGCCCAACCCGTGTCTTTTCCCATCTCTGACTGTAGTACTCGTTGTAGTCAGGCAGCTGTAGAAATGTAGGCTCATTTCTCTCTTGGTAGTTACCAGTGGTTTCATCCCATCTTTCTTCCATCTCAGACTAAAGAAAAGAAAAATGTATTTCAGAAATAGATACCGAGCATGTTTTTTTCACTGCTTTCCATTTTCTCTTTTATATCTGTCGGTCACCAATATCACTCAGTACTCCACAATCAATTTTTTTTTAAATAAGATATTCTGATGATAGTAGCAGCTGTTTTTGGTCCAGTACACTTTCTCAACCAGCGGTTTAGAATCCCAGTTGACATGAACAATCTCTCTAGACCAGGGGTCAGCAAACTTTTTCTGTAAGGGCCAGAGAGAATTAGGCTTGGGGGCCCTATGCATTTACTCAACTCTGCCATTGTAGTGAAAAAACAGAGCCACACACAATATGTAAACAAGTGAGTGTGGCTGTGGTTCAATAATACTTTACTTACAAAACAAAAAGCAGGCTGGATATAGCTTGTGGTCTGTAGTTTGATGCATCCTGCTCTAGACCATAAAAAGAAATGGTAAAAATCACTGAAATTCCAGAACTAAATGTAGAAGTGTTTCCAATTAGATGAGATATACCGTCCGTATGTCCTTTAACTTTTCATACTTTATTTGCATTTACATGTTATGGTGTTTTAAATTTTCACCTGAAACTATTGCAATCTATCATTCCATTTGAATCCTTATTTTATTTAAATGTGACAATCTAATGGTAAAAATTTGTGACAGTCAGTTTACTGGAATGTGACCATTTTTTTCCCTCCTCTTTGTGATTTAGGCCTTGGAGAAACACTGCAGAGTGAAAGGAGGCTATTCAGGCCTCAGGGATGTTTACTTCCATAAGGAGAGCTATGATGATGTGCAGCAGAGTTTCTTCCTGGCAGAAACACTAAAGTAAGTAAAAATTATTCTGGATGTATGTGACTAAGATACCTGAAGAGATCTTCTTTCTAGTTGTCTTTATCATGAACACATTCAAATAACATCAAGCGTGACTGCTTCCGAATGCCATTCTACATGCATGGCAGTAATTGCAGGTGTGTTTTCATCATCATGTAAGTTCAATGACTTGGGACTGCTTCGTATGGTTCTCGTACACAGGGACCAAAGCACAGAGCAGCTTCTTTCTTCGGCATTAATGAGTATACCCCTTAAGGTTTTGCTATACTTGACGGTTGTCCATGATTCTCCATAAGATGAATGGAGACATTGATGTGTTTTTTTTCTGTCTCTTTGTGGTTTCACTGGCTGACAGGGTCTCTCAGGCCTCACATACCCATGTTTCTCTCTCCAGATATTTGTACTTAATATTTTCTGATGATGATCTCCTTCCACTGGAACACTGGATCTTCAATACCGAGGCACATCTTCTCCCTGTACTCTCTAGGGATATAAAGAAAGTTGAAGTCAATGAGAAATAAAAAGACATTTTATATTTTACTCTCCTCCATTCCCTTCACTGCATACCTTAATAATTCTTTTTCCGGTGATCAGGCATATGATGAATTTTTATTAATAGGTCTGTGATCATTCTAAGTTTTAAAATTGTTTTGCAGTCTTTTATGTTTATTATCATAGACATAGATGGACCTAAATTCCTTATTGTAGCCTTTATTATTCATTCAGTGAATCACATGGTTTTTTGTTTGTTTGTTTGTTTTAAGTAATCTTTTATCTCTGGAGTTCATGAAGGTGTAGTATCATTTTTATTAAACTGAATAGAATGGTATACCAATGACCTCTTAATCACAATTTTGATTTGACTGCAAAAATTTTTCCTCCTCTATGAGGAGATGATGTCTGCTTTAAGCTGTAATGTTTTGCCATGTTGCAAAAAGCCATAATAATAAATTAAATAATAAAAAAGCTTTTTCCTTTTCAATTTCGTGTTAATCTGGTTTGTCTATCCACCAGAGACAGATCTTATAACTGTGACAAGCCTCCTTATGCAGGTCTATCATTATTTGATAGAATGTCTTCTAAAATACTTTACTCACATTTTAATTCAAATTAGAATGTCATCCCAAAAGGATCATCTCCTCTTGACCTCATTTCATTGGATCCACGGTATATTTTTGTTGGTTACTTATATTAGTGTTTCCTAATTTGGGAATTAGTTCTCAGGGTTTACTTTAAATGCCCTGTGTCATCTCTGGATCATGTACTGGTTAATTTCTTCCATTCTCTACCACACAGTGAAGTGAGCTTTCCAGTTTTTCAGAGCTCTGCTGTTACCGAATTATATTTTTTAAAAGGAAATTGTATAACTTTTAGTGTGTTAGCTTTTGCTTTCATCTGAATATATGAAGAAATTGGGGCTCTCTCCGAAGAGAGGGTGAGTATTTCATATGGTTTTTTGTTTGCATTTCATCTTTAATTTTTTTTTTCTCAAAAAAAAGAAACCATTACATTTCTTTCAGGTTTTTCAGATTTGAAAAGAGCACTTTCTCAAATGTAGTAAATTATTTCATTTCAGTTTATGAAAGCAGGATTTAACTCTGAAAGAATTTTTGCCAATGTGTCTATTCATGGTCAATTGAGGAAAATCTAGTAAACTTTTAGGCCAAATTAGGATATAGTGTATTTTGTCTGGTTAAATTCAACATAGCAATTTCCGCTTAGAAGTAATATGTAGGAATGGATACTCCCAATCCCCTACAATCCTGTAGCAGATCAAAATAATTATGATTATATGACTCTTCAAAGCATTTTTTTGAGATATGAATGGTTTTCCCAAAAATAGATCTGGTGACACCTCGTGTTTTCTTATCATATTTGTTCATATTTTATATATATTCCCATGGAAGGGCTAATATGATGCATATACTGAGGTACAAAGATTTTGACCACCTGCATTTTCAGCTACAGTGGTCAAATAGATCAGTGCAACCCCATGGATTAGGCTGAAGCGCGTGAAATTGAGGCATTTCTAGTTTAAAGATTGTTCAGTATCAGCAATTTCATGTGATTCAACCTAATATTTTTTAAGACAATTATTTTCTTAGATCTCAATAGACTTAGTTGTTTTAGCTATTTCAGCTTTTGAAAGTGTTTCAAAAGATTTCCTTTGTCTGAAAGGACCACCTTGTGTGACCTGCCCTCTTTTTCAATATTATTCATTCAAACAATAAATCAACAAAATTAGTAAGTGAAAAAGATCCCTTAGTACGTCATGATTGCTATTCCCAAGACTTAAAGGCAAAACATAGAAGATTCTTGTTAAAATTGGGCCCTATGTATTTAGATTATAATTTTCACATGAATGTCCTTGGACTAGCAATTTAAATTAATTTATTTTCTTTGCTTTTCAATCTGATTTGAAAGAGCACAAGCTGATAGGTATTTCTGCAGCAGATAGGATATTAAAATCAGGTTGTATGTACACACTGCACTGTGACGTACCTTTTGTATTCTGGAATAAATAGGCAAGAAGATTGTACTACGTGTTGCTCAGCCAGTGGCAAGAACAAAGTTATTTCGATTCTAGAACTTGGATATTTTAACAAAACCCAAAACACCAAAAATGTAAACAAGATAAGAGATTTATATTATGGTGATGTAATTTAATTAAAGTTATATTTTGCATTAATTATTTTAAACAACTGAAGTCCTTAGGTAAATGCTGTCTTTCATTCATTTTCAGCAAAAACTGTGCAATTAAGTTTACATATGTTTTCACATCCCAAAAGGTGAATAATAAAAATAGCACTTAATTTTGTGTTTCTGCATTTGTTTTGGGATACGTCGTGCAATTAATATTACACATATAAGTTGTATGGCAGTTTACAGAACTCAGTGATGTTTGTCATGACGCCTTCATATGTACTACCAGTTCTTTCCATTGATTGTTTTTGATTTGTACTTAAATCCATTCTGTCATTTCCAACTTTATATAAATCTCTAATGTTATGGGAAACGATAGATCGACACATAATTTTTAAAAACTATATTTGTAAAATTTCTCTATTGTAAATAAAGCCTTTTAATATATCTCCTCATTTGTTGGTTTTTTTTTTCCTTTTAAGGAAGCTTTTGAATATGTTGGGATGAGTGTGTACAGTTGCAAATGGAAATATTAGATCCTAACAGTGATTCCATACCACACCCAGAGAATTGTGACAAGGAAATATTTCCCATTAAAAACTTTAAATTGCAAATAATGTTGCATAACCACCTTTAGTTAATCAAACAGTTTTATTAAGAATCTAGGGGCTTCCCTGGTGGCTCAGTGGTTAAGAATCTGCCTGCCAATGCAGGGGACACGGGTTCAAGCCCTGGGCCGGGAAGATCCCACATGCCGCGGAGCTTATGTGCCACAACTACTGAGCCTGTGCTCTAGAGCCCACGTGCCACAACTACTGAAGCCCACGCACCTGGAGCCCGTGCTCCGCAACAAGAGAGGCCACTGCAATGAGAAGCCCACGCACCGCAAGGAAGAGTAGCCCCCGCTGGTCACAGCTAGAGAAAGCCCACACTCAGCAACGAAGACCCAACACAGGCAAAAATAAATATAAATAAAATAAATAATTTAAAAAAAAAAAAAAAAGAATCTAACATATGGTGAACACCAGGGCAGGTAGGGTAGAGGCAGGGAGTTGGAGTTAGAAATAACATTAAGAGTACGGCCCTTGCTCTTAAGTTTACAGTCCAATCGAGGAGATCAAACTCCCCCACCACCACCACCGCTGAAACAAAACAAAACAGCATTTCGTTGTGTTAAATGAGAAGTTAATTCTGCTGTAGATGGTCAGGTGGGCAGGAGGTCACTAGGATTTGAGTGGTCAAAGAGGCTTAGTAGAAAACAGACAACGTAAGCTACAAGAGAGCCAACAATATTTTTTTAAAAGCGTAGATTTTTCAAATTCAGGTGGTACTTTTTAAAATGTTTCAGACATTTGGGTTGCTCTTCTCTCTGCCTGGAACTCTCTTTCCTAGATGTTTTTCTGGCTCATTCCTCACCTTATTCAGGCCTCTGCTCAGTTGGCACCTTATCAGAGTAGCTTTCTTGACAAATCAATATAAAATTCCCCATCACCCTTTGCCCCGACTCTATTTTACTTTCTATTTAACATTTGTTATATAACATATATGTTTCCTTAAGTGTCTGTTGTATGTCTAACCTCTTAGAATTTAAGCCCTATGCAAACAGAAAGTTACTTTTTTGGGTCTTTCTCTCCCTGCCATGTTCAGTGCCTAGAGTGGCATCTCACACTTGGTAGTACACAGTGAATGTTTGGTTAACAGATGAATGAATGAATGAGATTCTACCTTATATTCATAGGCTTTGCTACAGCTATTTGCAAATATCTTAAAAGCAGTACATTTTTTAAAAATATTAAGTACCAGTATTATATAACATGCTGTTGTTTTAAATAATCTTAAGAATGGGTAATTTTTTATTGCTACTTATAGTAGTTTTAGGGAAATATAGAGTAAATTAGTATTTATGACTGGAATCAACCCTCAACCAACAGATTTTTTTTTACGCCATTTATATCATTAAGGTACCATGTATGGCCTTGTGTAATAAAAATACACACCAAAATAATTAAGTCATGATTTCTTTAATACTGAGTTTTTTCATTGTTTCTGTTTGAATAGCCTACTATTGTTTTCTGTAACTTAATCTCACAGTCCCTATATCATATAAAAAAAACTATTTCAATAGCATGAAGCAAAGAAATTGGTTTTTCACTTAATGTAGAGTTAGTCAGATGAGAACCTTCTGAATTCAATTATTTGTAACACAAATGATGTTGGTTGTGTTTTACTCTGTTGGTGACAGGATTATTTTAAAAGATTCTAAGCATGATTTTTATTCATACTAATTGTCAACCATCCACACAGTGATGGCAACTTGACAATCAATACATCTAATTTCTGATAATTATATGTAGATAGTTGCTTAAATTTCTAGGAAAACAATATAGATCTTTTTTTATTCAAGCACAGAGTTCATTTTCTAATTGCCCTTCTAGCTCCTTAGGTTGGGGCTGAGGGGAAATCTTATCATCTTTTTAACTGATTTAATGACCCAAAGACTGATCTCTGTTTTTTCCTGGCTCATTCCGTCTGCATTGGCCAACACATGAGTCATAATCTTTACAAAATATTTGCCAGGCATCAGATATGCATATAAACTATTAGAACTACATAGGAGTCTAGACAGCATTTAGTCCAACTCTCTTATTTTAAATATGAGGAAACTGGGAAATTTTCCCAAGGTCAGGAACTCTTTTCTGTCCTGGCTGTGGGCTACCAGACACAGGGATTTGGTAAGATTTATGCTCATAAGAAAGAACAATATATGAGAGCATATGTTATATCCAACCAGCCACTCCAACATAAAGGTGTAAACTCAGAGTTCACCCTTGGAAATTTGTCTAAGGCTATATTTCTCAAGGTGTGGGCTACAGTTCACCTGTATCAGAACCTCTTGTAGGTCTTGGTAAAATGCAGATTCCAGAGCATTACCCTAAATTGAGCAAATCAAAATTGGGGGGTGGCCTGGAATATCCACGTTTAATGAGCTCTTTCTGTTATTCCTATGCATACTAAAGTCGAGAGCCACAGTTTTAAGTTATAGGTAAGTGGAAGTCCTGAGATAGCAGAAGAAATCGTGAATTAATTAGCAAGTCATGACAAGCATATGTACCTTTTTCTGAATTTTTATTTCTACTTCAAGGTTTAAGCACAGCAACAACTTGAAACATAATTTGGATCATTTTGGAAAACGTAGATTCATCCTTTCACAAAAGCATTTCTGAACAGTAAGCCGTACACCTAAATCTTTAAGAAACAGATTTACATTGGATGTTTAAACAACTCTTTCTTATTGAGGTAATCTTAAAAGTATTAACTTCAATCACTCCTTTGTTTCATTTGCTTTCTTCTCCCAATAGCTGCTTTTAAAGTCAGTTCTTAAATTGTTTCTTCTTGTTGAATTTTAACATGACTGTCACTTGCACAGACTACACAGAATTCCTAGTTTGGCCACGCGCCATGTAAATATATAAGATATTCTTGGAAATGACCTCTGAAAAGGACCTTCATTTCCACCCACACCCACCTACGCCCCCCCACCCCTGCCGCGTTTTTACATTCATCGCAATGCTAATCGCCAAAGATTTTTTGACTTATGATCACTTTGAATCTCCTTAAGATATGCCGTTACTTACTAATAAATTAACGTAATTTTGTGTTACAGATCCATTTGATTCCCCAGCGAATGCAAATTACCATGAAAGCTTAGAGAACAGTCATAGATGCATAGCAACTTTTCTGCATCCTGGGATATTTTGGCCTTAGGCTATGAACACATATTAATTCATAATTCTGCAAAAAGGGCCATAAAATGTACTGATTTTCAAATAGCATTTTCCAGAAAATGACTAACACCTGAGAGCTCTTTGGTTTGTTTGTTTTATTTTGTTCTGTTTTTTAACTCTTCTAGGAGAAATAAGTGATGATTCTCATTCACAGAATCTTTAAGAACTTTGTTCCTGACTTTCAGTTTTTATAGTTGTTGGTGGAAAGTAGAAACACATAGCTTTGAATCACTGCTTAGAACCAGGATGGGAGGTCACCATATCAACTTCTTAAGGCAAGCACAGTGCTATTGGTCCCATTTCATGGACATGACAGCTTTGGCTTGTTGGGACCCAAGACCTCTATTTAGTAAGTGACAGAAGGAGAAGCAGACTAAGTCTCTTCCTTCTTTGTGCAAAACCTCATCACCACCCTGCCAGTCAATACAATACTTTAACCTCACTAGTTAAATAAATCCTAAGTAAATTTCACTGCTATTCACACTGCTATCTGCTATTTCCAGATTTATAACTTTGTGACTTAATGTAGTCTTAGCGAGGAGCTGCAAAATTTTATATGTTTTAAATGCCACCATTAAAATAAAATCCCTCTAGTCTCTTTTCTCTATATGATGCTGTAGAGAAGGGGTAGAAAGTAGGTACAGTTGGGCCAATGGGAAGCAGACTTCACTGAGAAGACAACTGAGTTCCAAACGTGGCTCTATTATTAACTTCCTGCGTGATTTGGAACAAGCCCTTGAAGTCTTTACGTCTCAGTTTCCTCATCTGTAAAATGAGAGGAGTGACCAGCCCATGTGGAGCAGCTAGGCTATGCCTTCAGTGATGTCTGTTGTGGATGCTGGAGCAGGAAACAGCAGTACACAAGCCAGGAATGTTCCATCCATGGACTAGAGGCCACCACGCCCAAATTACAAGACATCAAAACCTTCATTTTCTCATCTGTAAAATGGGAATAATAACACCTACATCGTGAGGACTAAAGTAGCTAATATATGTACATGTTCTTAGCTCTATACCTGGCAGGATTATGCCTTCAATCCCTGAATCCCAGCCCCTATTTCTAGCTCTGTAAGAAAGAGCTAGAAAAGAATCATCTCTCCTCTACCTTGGGAAGCCTCCAGCTTGTTTTGTTATGAGAACACATTTGCTATTATTTTGCTTGCCATTTCCAAATACCCTAGGCTTTTTTGGATGCTGTCCTTCAATCAGACTGCTTCAAACACACATTATTGCTCATTTTCCAAGGTCAGAGTTTAGCTCTTATTTTCTGACATGAGAACAGAAATATCCAGTTCTGTCTTCACACTAGTATGATGCACTAATTGAAGACTTTTCCACATATTTTTTTATTGAAGAACAGGAGGTTTTCTTTTAACATTTGTAGAAGAAAAGAAATAGGGTTCAACCCACCTGATTGCTGCTCTGGTAAGAGCATTATTATCAATTGTGTCATTGATGTATTCAAATAATCCCATGAAAATAAAACAGTGACTGCAAGTTAAGAACTGCTTTTAAAATTGAAGTATAGTTTTGTTTTCATCCCAGAGTAGCTTTGGAAACCAACAAATTCAATTTTATGAACTAGGAAAGATTGATGAAATAACTTCTGAGGGAACAAGTATTGCTTCCAAAATCAGCTTACATGTTTGAAAAGCACTTACAGTGACTTAAAATAATCATATCCAAAGAAGAATGCATAAAGTGGTTTTGATTGAGAATCCCCTTACCTGTCCCCCTCCTCCAAAACAAACAAACAAACAAACCCTTAGTTTCCACAGCAGTGGAGACACGCATTAGGTGAGAGTGACACTTGCCTTTTCTTCTGGTACTTCCCACCCCCTACCGCACCCCCACTCCCACCCCCATTGACAGAAGACTGTTCACTCCTGAAGAGGGGCTTGCAGTTCTGCCCCAGATTCTGCCTGACAAAGTACACACAGTTCCCCTCCCTCCCGCAGCCACACCCTTGCTGACTTTCACTTTTCTGGACTCTACCTGAAGTGGCCCTCCCTGTCTTCTACTCTTCTTGAAAAATGTCTACTTTTCCTTTAAGTCTCAGTTTACATGTTTGTGACCTGTCTGCCTCTCTCTTCCCCCAATTTGTTCTTGCTTCTTCTGACTCTCTAAAGGACTTTATGCAAACTCCTATTCACATGCATCACACTCCAGTGTCATTATTTGTTTACTCATTCATTCATTCCACAAATGTTTATTAAGCACCCAGAGTATATCAGACAGTATCCTAGGTCCTAGGGATTCAGCAGAGAGCAAGTTACACTTGCTTCTTGTCTGCACAGAGCTGAAGACTAGAAAAAGGGCAAATATGCAAAAATACATAAAATTTTAAAAGGAAGGTGCCATGGCTTATTAATTAATATAAATATAAGACTTAATATGGCATCTGGCATATATTTGTTTTCAGTCTGGTTACACCCATCCTGCACTAGGAGGCACTCAGAGAGCATTTGGTAAAGAGTGAACAAGGTGTTAAGAATGAAGAAAAAGTCTCAAACTTTTCTTCAAAAAAATATAAACAGAATTTTCATCTTAAGTTTGACTGCAACAGAATACAGCCTCTGCTAGGCCCTACTAACTCGAAGTGGTACTTCTATCTGAAAAACTGAATGCAGATTCTATTTTTAGTGGGTAATCTAGTGTTTACCTTAACTGTGAGATACCTAATTACAAGCTGTCATTAGAAAATATTCATCACTGTACTTGCAAAAGCAAACTCACCAAAAATAGGACAATTTTCTTATCTTTTAGTATGTTCAAAATATATCAACTGTCTCAGGGAAAACCCACAGGAGTCCAAACTGTATTCCTGCATTTTAATTGCTTCTGGACTACACACCGCTGGTAAGGTCAACAGACACACCGGAGACTCTCTTGCCATTAGGGTTAGGCTTGTTTGTTTAATTTGTTTCGGGGGGATGAGGGGTTGTTTGTTCATTTGAGCCATCATAGATAAAGGCTGCTCACACATCTGAGACTGGCTTCTTCTGGTCGATGAAACACACGAGGGGCACTGTCAGTGATGTAAAGGAGAAAGAACTCCTCTGTAGTTACTGCAGCCTTTTTGTAATCCTCTCGTAATAGGACCAAGGATTTTAGGACTCAAGCAAATCCATTAATAATTACATTGTTATTTTCTTCCTAATAAGTTCAGCTTCCTTTTCCCAAGCTGGCCTTTCTTCAACCATTCTAACGGTGACAAAAATGACTGATTAGAATTTTCACTCTCATCCACCTTATCTTCTTGCCTCTAACTTCTAGCGGAAGTGCTAATATAAATGAGCAAATAACAGAGAGGGAGAAAAACAAGGGCTCTCAGAGAGATTAATCGGTCCCTGAAAATCTGAAAGTGACTTCTGTCATTATTACAAATCAATATACAGGATTTCTTTAAACACTAGATAAAAACCATATAATATGTCAAAACCATGATTAAAAGGTAAATAAAAATAATGAATTTTCACAAGATCTTGGATTTATTTTTCTATTTTAAAAAAGGTATACAATAGATGGTTTTCTTCTTTCCCTCTCCTCATATAATGATGATTGCATTAAGGAGAAGTTTCAACATTTCCACATTGTGTATCGGGGCTTTTAACCTCTCCCAAAGATCAGATAAAGACTGCCAAACCAAAAAGCATTCTTGGCTCATGTACACAGCTCATTCTTTAAACAGGAGATTCAGCATGTCCGAGCAAGAGCAAAGACTTCTCCAGGGTCTTTATCTATTGATTAAAACTGTACAGGCTATTCTGCTTAAAATGAGTCTTGAATACTCTCTAAAATAAATGTTTTATTCTATTTTGGAATAAAAGGTGTAAAGGGAAAAATGAGACATACATACCCTCCGACCCTGCAAAAATATGCTATATTACATTTTTTGCCCATGATATTTCTATAAAAAGCTAGAAGCAAGAAAAAAAAAATCTATTTGGCAATGAGATTGTAGTTTATCTCCTGAGAGGAAAATTCAAGACCAAGTGCCAATTACTACTCCACTGGACAGAGGTTACTTGGCAGTTCCCCAATACAATTAGGAACTGCCCTGAGACCTTTGTTTAAACTACCGATATGCCCCCACGTCTCAAAGGAAGTTGGAGAAACCTTTTTTCTGTGATTCTAATAGTTACAATACCAAGATTCCTAGATTCTCAGGAGCAGGCATCACACTGTGAACAGATTTGTCTAAATTGAGAATTCCTCCAGTTTCTTTTTTGGTCATTAGCTTTGTAATTATTACAAGTGGTATATCAGCCAGGGAAACAGAAACCACTCAGTCTCAGAAAGAAGAAATTTAACACAAAGAATTAGTTACATCGGTGATAGAAGAGCTGAGACGCCAAACAGTGGATGGTGAATTCTGCTGGCAATTCAGCAATTAGCAACTGCAGGATGCCACTATCTGGAGCAGACGCGGGAGAGACACAAGGTGGAGGTGATGCTACCAGAGAGCAGAAGTGATCAGAGCATGAGCTAGATCAACAGTGGAGGACTTAACAGCAGAAACTGAGACCACAGAGGGAAGGAATAGTCCAAGAGGAGCTAGAATCATGAAGGTGATACAGCAACTGCTAGAGACACCACTAGAAGCACAATGAATAAGAGAAATACACTGGCTTCTTCCTTTCCCCTACCTTACAGTCTTTTACCAATGCTTCTGTTGGTCAAGACTACCAGGAAAACAGAGCAAAGAAGTCTGGGAAATGTAGTTCCCTGAGATGCAGAGCCAAGCTGAGGAAGTTCAGGGAATAGATATGAGAGGAAACAGGTAAACGTCACAAAAGTAGCTATAGCTAGACTCACCATTTGGAACCTCTGCTTAGCTTGAGAGGTCTTCATTGAAAAAACAAGCCTTAAGGCTACCAGCTGCTAGAAACTAACAGATTGAGAACCTTGATTGCAAGGATCCATGAGTCCTCCCGGAGCTGTAGAGCAAAAATATTGAACATATTTTTGAGCCTTCATATCTCAGTGATGAACTTGCTGGTGAGAAGCCACATTTGCCCATCCGTGAAAAATCCAAAAAGTTTAACAAGTGCTTTCAGTCAAAGAATAGACTTCAGAGAAGGAAATCTGTGAGTCCATGAAGCGCTTGTTCTCAGAGAATAGGACAGATAAGACTAAAATAAAACCTGAAGAAGGTATAGCCATCAAAATGATCGTTTTAGATGTCAGTGATTAAACTTTGGTCACCCTGCTTTGGATCACAATTGATCTTAACTCCAAATTTTCACATGACTGGTAGTAGCACTTTTCTAAGTCTTTATCTGCCAACCCAAATACATCAGCCTAGTTTTATACCCCACTTAGTGGAACATAAAAATGATGAAAGCTAAATGGTCTTCCGAGAGAGAACTTAGATTTTTTTTAAAAACACTGACTCTATTAGTTTAATAATACTCATCAGCATAGAATCCTGATTTTTTTTAAAAAAATTACTTAAAGACATTTTGGAGTATTTTTCTCTGCATTGTTCACTGGGTTTAGATGGAAATGCCTACTCTTCTAAGCCCAGTTCAAATGTCACCCATGAACCTCTCCCAGTCTTCCTCCTTTTTGCTGTGTTAGCATCTTGGATAAGCCTAAATGGGTGTACTTATTACATTATATTGCAATTATTTGTTGCCAGTCTCTCTCTCTCTACTAGTGATTTAGACCAAAACAACCTATCAAAAGCAATTTAACTTCATAAATTGGACAAATATAAGGCCGGTCTGCACTATAATTTGGTCAAAAATTAATATCCTCAGTCACTGTTGCCAAGTTTGATCACTTTGTTATAGAATAGTGTTGTTTTGCAACAATTTGTGGGTCCAGAATTTAAGCATTTTTGTCATTTATTTCAAAATTGGGAGCAGAGCTTTTCTCATTTTGCTAAATTATTTTTTTCAGCTAGTCGTTGCTACTCTATGTTATTTGTAAAAGTTGAAACAACCAAATTATTCAATTTGGGAGATTGGTTGAAACAAATGTCTAGTACTAGGTGACAAATTGGAACAACTTTGAAGTCCAAAATTGATTGCTAGAAAACAATATTTAAGATATATTTTCCTTTTTATAGAAAATATTATAATAATGCCTATTCATCTTTGACTCTAGCTCATAGTATATAATAAGCATGTAATAAATGAGTATGTGCTATAGACTGAATGTTTGTGTCCTCCAAATTCATATGTTGAAACCTAATTCCCAAAGTGATGGTATTTGGAGGAAGAGCTTTGGGAGGTGATTAGGTCAAAAGGGTGGAGCCCTCATGAATAGGGTCAGTGTCCTTATAAGAAGAGATCCCAGACCCCAGAGAGCTTCCTCATCCCTTCCGCCAAGGGAGGACACAGCAATAAGACAGTCATCTGTGAACCAGGAAGAGGGCCCTCATAAGACTTCGAATCTGCAGCATCTTGATCTTGGACTTCCCAGCCTCCAGAACTGTCAGAAACAAATGTTTGTTGTTTATAAGCCACTCCGTCTATGGTATTCTGTTATAGCAGCCCAAATGGACTAACAGTATAAATGTAATTTTGTTCTTTTTCCTTCTGAGTTCAATCCATATCGATAGACGGCACCCACTCTTTCAGGCATTCAACAAATGTATATATTGAGAGATCCTTCTTTGTCAAAGATTTTGCGTGAGTCTATTAGTTCAAATTTGATTCTACTGAGCTGAGATGCTATTTTTCAAAATGGGAAATAAACGTTTCTCTCCCTACTCTTCTCTCAGTGTATTTCTCCAATTCCCAGCTCCCCCCATTCCCTACTCCTCCTCCCCAGTTAAGCAAAAGTCCATAAACCATATGCTGGAACAAAGTTATCACTCTCATAAGTTATTTTCCGCCCCACTGTAAGAATTTCATTTAGACAACACTCCTGAGGGCTCTCCATATCAGAGCTGTATATTACCGCTACAGGCAAGGAGAGAAAAAAAAAGAATTAGCATGCTCATAAATTGTTCTTGAGTGGTTATCTACTTCTAAAATTACACAGGAGAGTGTGATTGCAACAGGCATTCTTTTTAACTGATCCTGTCAAAGTGTGGACTGGTGTCATTTCCAGTGTATAATGCAGAAGATGTGAAATCTAATTTGGTATATTAATGAACATTAATGGTCTATAATCAGTTTATGACAAGAAATCAGTTAAACAAACAAGCAATTGACTTGCTCAAAATGTAATTAATAAAATTACTAATTCAGGTCAGAATTAAATTGTTTTCGGCAGGACCTTTGTCGGAGTTACAGTAAGGTGCAAGCCCATCAGAGTACTACAGAGAAGTGGTTTTTTCACAGAATGAAAAGGACTTCACGTACAGTATACACCGCAAAGTACATGTCCCACAAAGACTGGTGAGTGGGTGTGCTGTGATTTTTTTAAAAGATTTATTAGAATGAAATAAGAATAAAGAGGCAGTTTGGATTATAAGAATGTAAAGGTCATATTTTAAAGCAATTTCCATAAAAGAAATTATTTGCTGCAACATCGACCAAAAGTTTTAGTGCTGAATTTTTAAATGGCCAATGCAAATAATAATAATAGCAACAATAATATCAACATTCTCATATTTGGCTTTTTATGACATCTTTTCATACATTATTTCATTTATTCATTCTAATAGAGAAAATGTCACATATATTTGTGTATGTGTGTAGTGTGTGTACCTGTTTCAGTATAAACAGCGAATCTGGGCACATTTCTAGAGAGCACACCAAAGAACATAAACAGAAGAAACTTCTGGCATGGTGTCAGATGAGGGATTGTTGACCTAGAAGTCTATGAATGGGGCCTGTGAGTGTACAGGGTTCCTCACTGTCTGAAAAGCCTTCCGTAAGCCGAAATGGAAGAAGCAATTACCTTAGGACACATCTTGCTAACAGATGCACAAAATAAATTGAGATAGAGCCCAGATGCTCACAGACACATTTCAAAGCTGTGGTGCCTGGATGCTGAGATGCTGAGCGTAGTTCCCAGGGAAGGAGCTTGGTGGTGACATTGTCGCTGCTTAAGGTGTGAGCTGCCTCTATAACGGCTCACTGCAAGACACATGCTGAACACTATTTTCACTTTTTGCCTTTTTTGTAAAATCGAAATTCCTCCTTGGACTTCTTTTGGTTAGCGAAAACAAGTACTAATGTAGGTCTTTGGTAAAGTGGCATAAAGTGAACTTTCGAAAAGTGAACTTTCGAAAATCAGGGCATACCTCTATGTGCATTTTTCAGGAATGAGGACCTAAAACTTTAACCAGACTTCCAAAGTGGGAGGAAGAGAGTCTGTAACCTGAAAAAGATTGGAAACCACTGTTGTAGCTAGAGGCTACAGTTAACAAGTTAAAAACTGTAGCTCAGTTAACCTAGGAGTTCTCCAAATGTAGGTTCATTGCACCATTTAGATCTAGAGAATTCTGCTAAAATTGCTCATTTTTCTTCTGTGATCCCAGTTAACATATGGTGAAGAAGTTGAGGCTCTTTTTTATTCATTTGGGAGATTTTATTAGAATACGAAGGAAGAGATGCACATGTGAAAAAGGATGTTGCTACTGTGTGTGGCATCCTGTGTATTTTCTGCCAGACCAGGCAATCTGGGGCCAGAGGCAAACTGCATCCTGGTGAGCTATACACTTTGGGAAGCCAAGCGGATTTTCTCAAGTCGCCAGGATGCTGTTTTTAAAAACTGTTTTATTTATTTGTTAGGTCATCAAAAAGTGACAGTCTCAATCCTGAGACACACTTCTGTTACAAAGCAACTCATGAACAGAAAGTGTATATCCATTGGGAGCAAAACTAAATCACCCAGAATCACCCAGAATTAACTGAAACATTGCCGCACTCGTTCCAACTACTGAGATTAGCCGCAGATAATCAGCTTCTCACAATGGGAAATCATACAGAGGTGATTTATTTTCATTAAGTCCGTTTTCTAAATGCTGTTCCTGAGAACATGTATCGGTTGCCTGTATGTCATCAGCCAGGACCTGATGTGTGCTTGTGTTCTGATTTTCCTCATCATAATATTTCCCCCAGTACTCTGTGTTATAGTTATATGTGCAATCGATCCCTATATAGGAATTTATGTTGAAATAGATACCACAAGCTAGGAAATGCTAAATGAATTCCATTACTCTCTTTTGTGGGGAAGAAAATGCTTGTTGTTGACCAAATACCAGCCTAACTGGCAGCTCTCTGACTGGGTTAATATGTTCCAGAATGGTGTTCCTAGCAGTTGGAGTGTTCATTAAAACATGAATTCTGGGTCTATCCTAGAAACACTAACATAGTGAGCCAGTAAGTATGAGAATAAATACGAATGTTCCCTTTCACCAAGAATCCAAACCATGTGTAACTTTCTATTACCAAGCCTTTGAGATTAGGAAGAAAATTGTCCTTAATGCCAACATAAACAAGGTCAGCTAATAACAGGAATAAAAACAAGAAAAACAAAACAGAAACCAGAACCACAAGCATAACAAGTAAAAGGACCGGGTAAATGGAGTTCAGGGGAGAATCTGTTGTGAGGAAACAGATTATGAAATGAGCAGTGAAATGTCTGCATCCTTCAAGCCAGTGGACCCCAATTGACCCAATTCTGCCCTCACATTATAGAGTTCTTCACAGTATCTCCATCCCCAGACCCTAATTAAAAACAAAAATGACAAGACCACTGCAGCAGCCTAACCCACTGGGGCTCAGCTGCCTTTCTGCCCGGAGAGCAGCCACTCAGGTAATAAATACCTGGTGCCCCTGCTCCACTGGCTTCTCCTCACATCCCCTCAGGCTCTGTGCTGCCCTGGTACCTCCAGCTCATGCCTTACAAGCCCCAGCTCTTTCCATCCATCATTTCCTAGAGAGCAAATCCTTCGAGCAAGGCTGGGAGCCAATTCTGAATGTGACAGGTGTCTGACTTGGAGAGATCTCAAGCTTGTGTCTTGAGCACTCAGCATGGGCCCAACAGCTTGTGTTGCTTTCAAGGAGAGCTCATTCAGGACATTCCTAAGTACCACAGAGCTTGGTGCCCTGTGACCTGGAGCATGCCACCTCATCCGGATGCCAGCAAACCTGTCAACCAGGAAAAACAAGGCAAGGCCCTGTGTTCACGGACATTAACTCTGGTATCCCTGCTGTGAGGGGGCAGCAGTCTGTGGGGGAAATCTAATTAACAGGCATCTCTTGAGCAGCCAGTGCTGTGCTCTCCACCTGGACAGGCCGTGGGTTCTGAGATGGGAGAGCAAGATGGCCAGCTTTAGAGTTTGAATCCAGCTCTGTCTCTTGCTAGATCCAGGCTAAGGTGACCTTTCACTAAATTGATTCCTCAGCTATTGATTGAGTGCCTGCCACCTGCCAGTCATGATTCCAGGTGCTTCAGAGACAGCAGTGGACAAACAGGCCACTTAAATTCTAGCAGAAGACAACAAATTTCATAAATAAGGAAACTATATCTATGTTAGAAGATGAGAAGTACAGGAAAATATAGAAGTGGGACAGGGTGAGACAATCACAAGAGCCGGGGATGGTACCTGCTGTACATGTTGCAGTATGAAGATCAGGTGGTCAGGGTGGACCACCGTGGAGAACAGGAGATTGGCAGAAAGGCATGAAGGATAGGAAGAATTAGGCAGGGAGTTATTTGGGTCATCCAGGGGAAGAGTGTGCCAGGCAGAGAGACTGGCTAGAGCAAAGGATTTAAGACACAATGGGGCATGGAGGTCAAGGAACAGTGAGGAGACAGGGCAGGAGTGGAGTGGGTGAGGGCATAAGTGAGAGGAGAGGAGGGCGGGAGGGGGGCACGGGGGCCACCGTGAGGAGCAAGCCCCCCGTCTCGGCTCTCGTCTCCTCCTGGGTACCATGGATATAAAACGCCTTCTGCGAGGGGCTGTGAGAACATGATAATAGGTGTGAAAGGCTCTGCAGAGCACAAAGCAGAGCCTACATAAAGATCAGAAAAATTTCCCTCCACCTCTTTAACCTCAGATGGCATAACTAGTGCAAATGAGCCCAAAATCAGAGCTGGGAAATGGAAGCTGTGTCCCACAACAGAGTAGCAGGGGGCAAACATTTTAAAACAAGGTGTCTTTTTTACAACAAATTTGAGCCTTTTCACCCCCGTCCATACCCACCCCCCAGCCAGCAGTCCAAGCTCTTGGCCACCAAAGCCCCCCCTGGAGATCCAGGGTCAAGGGAGGGAGTCAGAGACGCAGGAACGTTTTTTGGTTTTTTTTTTTACATCTTTATTGGAGTATAATTGCTTTAAAATGTTGTGTTTGTTTCTGCTGTACAACAAACAAAGTGAATTAGCTATAGGTATACATATATCCCCATATCCCCTCCCTCTTGCATCTCCCTCCCTCCCACCCTCCCTACCCCACCCCTCTAGGTGGTCACAAAGCACCGAGCTGATCTCCCTGTGCTATGCAGCTGCTTCCCACTAGCTATCGGTTTTACATTTGGTAATGTATATATGTCCACGCCACTCTCTCACTTCATCCCAATTTCCCCTTCCCCCCGCTGTGTCCTCAAGTCTGTTCTCTAGGTCAGACGCAGGAACTTTTGTTCACAAGGGGGTCCCCTTCCCCAGCCTGATCTCCCCTCCCCCATCCCACTTCCATGCCTTTGGGGTCCTATCTTGCAGTACAGTGTCATGTGGACCCCCTTGGGGTGTGCCGCTGGGTACAACTAAGAGTCCCCCATTTCACTGAAGAGCAAAACATGTGTGGACCAGCAGGTTCTTGGGAAGGAGGGGGGCAGACTGATGAAGGGACAGCAAGCAGCCGGGGGCCTTTCCGGGAGAGAAATGCTTGGTGCCAGGGAGTCTGGAGGGCTGCCCCTCTCTGGCGCCTCCTGGGGGTGGGAGAAGCTAGTCGCCACTTCTCTGGCTGGGGTTTCACCTCCCTCTCTCATTGCCAATAAGAGGTAGTAAAATGCTGACATGAAAAGAGACCAATCCCCCCCTTCCTACCTTGGAGGTGCAGGTGCTTGGACGGACATCCACTACAGCCAGACTTCCCAAAGCCAGACCATTTCTTGCAGCAAATACCTCTTTCCTTCACACAGACCTCCCTTCCCAGGGAGGAGGCCAACACAGTGAAGTGCTGTGGATTCCTTGCCAGCAGGACCATAGGCTGTGGTTTCCTTTCTAGCCCTGCCCTTACAGCCTGGAAGGAGGAGAGAAGATGACAAATGACAAGAAGGGGCAGGAGCCCTCGTGGCCACCCTAGGATCTGTTCCACTGGTGTGTGATTGAGTTCCAGGAATTGTTCACCCTAGTTGTCTGCCAGCAGCTACCTCATTCCTCTTCCTCTACCGAGAACGAGCTGTCCCTCCCTGTTCCACACAGGTCACAGCTAAAAGAGCTGGGTCTTAGGTCAGAGACCCAATACCTGAATCCCAGCAAAAGCTCGCCCTCGTCTATGTTTACTAAGATGGGGCTTCAAAAAGAAAAGTTAGGCAGGGACCCTGGCCTCAATGCTTTCTTAAATGAGTTGGGGAGAACAAAACTGACACAAGAGAGCTTTGGAAGAAAGTGTATAATTAATGTGTGATAAACAATGATCAAGAAGGAGGAGAGCCAGGAGACCTGGAAGATTCTATGGAAGCTGAAGAATCTAATAAGGGCAACAGGGCAACCAGACTGAGGATGGGATGTTAAGGACGAGTACAAAACAAATTGCATAAGCAGGGTGAGGCCAGGCTAAGTAGGATGTTGAAAGCAGGGGGAAAAGTTTAAAATTCTCCATTGAGAAATTCTCCATTAAGAAATGCGGGGTCACTGAAGGCTTCATGCATGAGGCTGACGCTGCTGAGGAAAGGGCAGCTGCACATCCCACGTGAAGCCCCCTCCAGACAGCACATCACACGCTCAGTTCATCACCAGGAACAAATGCTGCCCTGGTGCCGGTGAGCGGGCAGCCACAGACAACGTTCTTCTTGAGTGGATCAGATCTCTGGGGAAGCTCCTCGACCCCGAGACTCTATTTCTGGCAGCCAAAGAAGGCTGCCAGGGTATGGGAAGTTCTGCATATGAAAATAATGTCAGCTGCCTCTGGAGGGGAGGCTGGAAGCAAAATCACTCTGAAAACTCACAGATGGCAAGCACAGACGGCACTGCTTTGGCATCCTCCATTTTTGTTCTTTTATTCTGCATTTCCAGGTTCCAGCCACAGTGGACCGGGAAATGTTTCATCACAGACAGAGCGCTGGGTTGGGTAGAGGGAGGGGGAGAGTGAGGAGGGGCTCCAGGGTCCCTGACTACTTGAAAGAATCCTCTCCTGAGGCTGTTGCCAAAGCCTCACCTACCAGCAACAGATGGTGGCCGGGACTCTCACAGCTGACCCCTCACCCTCCACGTCATGTCCTCTGTCACTTCGAAATCCACCCACGAAGGAAGGAGCTCTCTCTTCTCCCTTTTCCATCTGGCAAGGACTTCCCTCGGGTCAGGGCTTCTTCGTTCCCTACTCGGTCATCACAGCTTAGTTGGAGGCTGGGCTGGGGAGGATGGTTGCTGCTGTGAATAGAACCACTGCTTGTATGAAAAATACATCCTCTTTCTCTCTCTCTTAATGTTATCCACGGTTGACAGCGCTGATGTCTTCTTTCAGTGAATAGTTAGGGCACACGTACTCTGCGCTCCACGGCAAGTGCTAGATGCTTATGTTGATGGTCTGTGTGGATGCTGAACCCCAATAACTCTCGGTGCCTTCACCCAACTCCGGTCTGCCCATCTTCACCAGCGCTCTGGGAGACCACGTGCTACACAACAAGGCAAGAGCCAACTCTGCAGAGAACCTCTGAAAAAAGTCAGATGTAAAGAACCCATCTGCCCACTTAGCAGCCTCTCAGCTCTAATCTGGTTTTGCTACCAGTCAAATCGTTGCCAAACTCACAGGCCTCTGTGTCTCCTGGTACTAAACTACAGACTGAACCATGGCTTCCTCATTATGCAACTTGGCTAAATGTCAGAGAATCAAGAGGAGCTCCGGTCAGGCAGGCAGGCAGGAAGTCAGCCCCACTGGGAGTGCATTGGCGAGGGGGGCATCTATTAAGGCAGCAGCTGGCCTGGCCTGGCCACGGATGCGGTGAACATTTGGAGGATGCTGGGCCTGTTTGGAGGTCGATGATCTCAAGGAGACCTGCTCCAGGCTCCTACAAGTGGAGCTCCAGCCAGCGCTGAGATTGGCTCTTGGAAAAGATTGCTGGCGCTCTACCGAGCAACACACGCTGAGGCAAAGGTTAGGCTGGGAGAAGTTCCCAGCTCTAGTTATGAGATACATTCTCGGGCTTTTAAAAGACAAACCCCAGGTCTTGGCTTCCCTGCCTCTGAATAAGATGTCTCACTCAGCCTAACTCTACGCCCACCTACCATTAAAGGTAGGGAGGTGAGGTGCTCAGCACGAGGGCTGGATCCCACCAATACATCCTGGCTCCCACTGCACGTTCCTGAGTTATAGGGGTTGCTCCCCTGGTATCTAGTCTTTCACAAATACATGGTGTTGTGCTCTGTACCACGATATTCCAGAGTAGTTTGCCTCAGCATCACAGAGTGTTGGCAGTATTAACCGCCTTGTAAAAATATATTGGCAAGGGTTGCTGGCCACGTGATATATTTTTTTAAACCGCAGTGTTTTGGCTACAGTTAAGTGTGTATCACTTGTTTAAAATTCATGCTATTAATTAATAAATGTCTGCTTTAATCCTGCCCATCATCTATTTCGAGACCAAGTGTTCCTTTCATTCTAAAACCAGAAATCCCAAGAATGAAGTATATGGCTATGGGACTTGGGCATGTTGACAGTTACCTGCAGCCTCCCTCTAGCACCTTTCCTACCCTGTCCTTGCCTCTGTGCTCATCTCATACCTGGGATATGCAGCTTTCCAACACATGACTCCAGTTGCCCTGACTTTCTAAGGATTTCCTTTCTTCTGGAACAGCCAACCTCTCAGGGAACGGTAACCCATAAAATGTCTAAAAGCAGAGGTGGGCACTTGGCATCCTAACCCTCTTGACCCTCTTCTGAGCCACATGACCATCTTGAGGGCCATCCTGTGCCATTAGCTGTGGCTTATTATGCAGTCCACTAAGGCTCTATCCCCGTGGCAGCTGGAGATCATAGGCCAGCAGCCATAGGGATCTACACAGGAACCTCCCCAGTGCAGAGCTGGGGACCAGAACCAGCTCTGTGTCTTTAGCCTCATGGCAATTTCTATTCAGCCCAGTTTAAAATCTACTGTATCCACTTAGGTCTTAGCCATGAAAAGGCTACCTCTGGACAGTCAAGGTAAGCTGTCTGTCCTGCTGTGGAGACTGGCATTCTTTATGTAGTGTGTTGGGCTAAAGTACACCCATCTCCTCTTCTAATGAGATCTGCTGCCACACACTGTGTTTATAGAATCAGCAGGTCCTTGAGTTTGCATTAGAGTCCAGAGTAGTCTTCAGAGGGTTACAAGGGGCATAAGCTCAGGAGGTTGGTTAGGCCAGTAGGTGTTCAGGGTGACTGAAGGCTACCATAAAAATGCACTTACCTTTATCCTTTCCACGTAAAGAGCACACTCCTGAATGGACCCCATCAATCTCAGCTTTTTCAAAACCCTTCTTTGGGTGTCAGGGAAATGTCCAGGGCATTCAGACAGCCCAGGTGGGGTGGGGGAGGGGCGGGGGGCATTGTAAACCTGGCTGAGGTAATGATGCAATTCAGTAGGTAGTCACAAGGCTAGAGGAGTAGGAATTATTGGGTCTCTATCTTTAAAAAAGGGCCATCAGCAAACTAATAGCTGGTAACAATGTTTGCCTTTACCCAAAGTCACTAATGAAAGGCAAAAAGTACCAGTGTTCACTCAGATATACTGCCCTGAACAACTTGGGAAAAAAAAGATTTTTAGAAATTGATTCTAAGCACACAATCAGAAATGCAAACAGAAATTTATATTTGATTTTCACTGCAGTGTTATTTATAATAGTGAAAAATCAAAACTGACCTACATTAGGATAAGAGAAATAGCTAAATAAAATGAAGGCACATAAGTAAGTCAGAATATTGTATAGCCATTGCAAAGGATGTTAACCAAAAAGATTCAACACTGTAGGAAAATATTTATGATTAAAAAAAAGCAGAATAAAAAATTATGTGTGTGTATACACTACCAAATGTAAAATAGATAGCTAGTGGGAAGCAGCCGCATAGCACAAGGAGATCAGCTCTGTGCTTTGTGACCACCTAGAGGGGTGGGGTAGGGAGGGTGGGAGGGAGACACAGAGGGAGGGGATATGGGGATATATGTATACGTATAGCTGAGTCACTTTGTTATACAGCAGAAACTAACACACCATTGTAAAGCAATTATACCCCAATAAGGATGTTTAAAAAAAAATTATGTGTGCAGTATGAGTAAGGCTATATTAACTGTTCTTAATTTTATGTGGGAAGGTTCTGTGTCATTTTTAATGTCTGTGTTTTCTAGATTTTCTGTCAGGGACACGTATTACTTGTATAATCAGGACCTCACTGCACCACATGCTGATGGGGCTAAGGACATTCAAGTTCCACACACCATCTCTTAAAAGACCTACTCTTCTCTCTGATCATAAAAATCATGCTGATGGGGCCAAGGACGTTCAAGTTCCACACGTCATCTCTTAAAAGACCTACTCTTCTCTCTGATCATAAAAATCATATAACTGATTCTTAACCCTTGAACTTTCAAGAATCTCAGTCATATTTAAAGCTTAATTACAGGGACTTGCCTGGCAGTCCAGTGGTTAGGACTCCGAGCTTCCACTGCAGGGGGCACGGGTTTGATCCCTGGTCAGGGAACTAAGGTCCCACATGCCATGCAGCCAAAAAAATATATATATATATGTAATAAAATAAATAACTAAAGCTTCATCACAGAAACTGGGTAGCCCAGCCCAGCCCACCCCCCAAGATGTTTTTCCTAACTTAGTCTTGACTTTCTGCTATTGTATGTAATATCCTTGTTCCTGGTTCCTTGATTTTATTTTACCATTATTTTCTTGTATCATACCTGTGGTCAGCAGATAAAAATCTTGCTTGGTGAAAAGCTGAGTATTTATCAACAGCTACATGAAAATGTGATCTTCAGCAGTAGTCCTGGGAAATAGTTATCTCCATGCTGGGTCTTGGTTTTCCAAATGCAGAAACTAAGGTGAAGATGTGTCAAGTTGTGTACTGTTGTGTTACCTTGAGTATTTGCATGTTGAAAGAGGGTGGTGCTTTAAGATAGACGTGAATTACAGAGTGGAATTTCTAACATCAGTAGGGGAGAGCTTTGCCCTTTTCATATACCAATAAGCATAGTTCTGTCAAGTGATGTCATGCTCTTCTTACAGAAATATATAGCTAAATGATTTTAAAAAAAAGAAAGAAAAAAAGATGGAAAAAGAATTATCAGGTGATGTAGAAAGTAGTGTTTGGCCTCCAAGGGGACACAGACAGGAGGACCAGGTAAAGAATGAAAAGAGAAAGGGGTGAGGGAAAGCTGAGCAGCTTCAAATGAAAAATTAAATTAATTTTAAAATCTAATTTAAAGCAAAATAGAGCAGCAGATGTGGAGGGAGTTAAAACCCCTCGTTGGATTGTATTCCCTAAACTTTCCTGTTCTTTCATTCAGCTTGAGCATCATCCTACTTACACCAAATAGCAAAACTGGATTAATTAAGAAATAAAATACTCCAGACAGTTCATTTCTAGGGATTGTTTGTACACTGCATGTATGAGAGGAAGAGAATGCTTGTAATTTTAATTTCTCCAGAAAGAAAAACCACCGACACTTTCTACCTGAAACTTTTAAAGCATGTTTCCTGTGAGACCATCCTAATGATCTTTAAGGTCAAGAACCAAGTATTAGTAAAATACATATTTATTTTTGCAGTCCATTTGTTCTTTCAACACATACGTATTGTTGAATAGCTTCTGTGATTCAGAAGCTGTGTGAGCTTCTGTGCTGTGTTTTAGAGACAATTCGAATGCCAAGATACAAAATCAAGTCACAGGTCAGATCGGTCAAGACTTCTGAGTAGTTGTCATCAGCAAGACAGGTCACACCAAGAAATGAGAGAATAAAACTGCTTCTATTGTGCTGTTACAGGACAAGTGTAAAATAAAGCAGCCACTGAGGAGCCCCGCTAGGAATCTTGTGCTTTTCATGAGGTGAACTTCCACTCCCTAGAAATGTGTGACTAGCAAGTCAGGATGCCCCATCCTCCCCCTCAGAGCTGCTGATTTGTCTCCTGCTGGCCACGGGCCTGACACCTGCCAGAATACCTCACAATTTAATCAGGGATGTTTTCTGGTTCCACCCTCACCTTGTATAAAATCATTCTTTATACACTGGGCTTTCTATTTATTGAAAGCTCTGTTGAAGGTGTTTAAATGTTTTAAAAATCCGAACAACAGCTTGATTGAAATCTGCTTTCGTATATTCCTTTCTGTACGTGTTTAAGCATCACAGTAAAATGCATGTTCTAGTAACCAAGCAGGAGAGACCAGCTGGGAATATTTGTGTGCAAAGGAACTAGTGTTAGAAAAGGTGAGAAATCTCACTAGCCGACAGCAACAGCAATAAAACTAACATTTATTGAATGCTTACTAGGTGCCAACCACTGGGTTAGTGCATCCACGCTGTGTTAGTTTTGGGGGGCTGCCGTAACAAAGTACCACAAACTGGGTGGCTTAACAGAAATTTATCATCTCACAGCTCTGGAGGCTAGAAGTTTGAGATCAAGGTCTCAGCAGGGTTG
Source organism: Balaenoptera acutorostrata (assembly GCF_949987535.1). NCBI lineage: Eukaryota > Metazoa > Chordata > Mammalia > Artiodactyla > Balaenopteridae > Balaenoptera > Balaenoptera acutorostrata. The sequence continues at coordinate 42,848,156 of NC_080077.1, forward strand.
GTTCCTTTCCTGGGCTATGAGGAAGAATCTCTTCATGCCTCTCTCCTAGCTCCTGGTGGTTTGTTGACAATCTTTGGCATTCCTTGACTTGTAGGTGCATCACCCCGATCTCTTCCTTCATCTTCACATGCTGTTCTCCCATTGTGAGTGTCTTTCTGTGTCCAAATTTCCTCTTTTTGTAAGAATACCAGTTGTTATGGATTAAAGCCCACCCTAATGACCTCATCTTAATTTGACCATCTGCAAAGTCCCTATTACTAAATAAGGTCACCTTTGCAGGTACTGGGGATTAGAACTTCAGCATCTTTGGGGGGAACACAATTCAACCCACAATATGTGTATTGTCTCGTTCAATGTTATAATGGCTATGATTGTCACCATTACAAACTGGGACTCTGAGGCTTGGAAATGGAAGAACCAAGGTTTGAACCCAGACTATTTGACTCAAAAGATCATGCTCTTCATCACCACATGGGGTCTCCAGAGGAGCATGAGACACTCTCCTGACCTTTCAGCCACTTGACTATAGGTTACACTCTGTGATCATCCAGTCTAATCACAGGAATACTAGCTATGAATGATTGAGCACCTCCTATGCATATTTGCCTTATCTCATTTAATCCCACCAAACAACTTTGGAAGTCAAATACTCTTTACCCAGTTCACAGATAAGCAAATTAAAGGTCAAAGAAGCTGAGAATATTTGGCAAAGGTCACAAAGTAAAGGTTGAGCCAGGATTCAGTCCATTCTCCTCACCACCTAGATCCTGAAGATGTGTCTCTCCCCACTGTGTTTTGCTGTCTTTGACACAGAGCTCAGAGAACATTAGGCTATCATTCGGTCACATTAAAAAATAAGAAGTCCAAGTAAATCTCACCAGTGCTGTTTTTAAAAGCGTGCACAAAACAAATCTCAATTCCTAAGAATTTGAATCAGCCAGGAAAGATACAGGAAAATAGCCAATGTTTGTATGATTACTTGGGCAACCTTGCCTGTGTTATGTAAATATGTAATGACTAATCAGCCAGGGCAGCAGAGGGATTTTTCTAGATGTGGGCAGTTTTCATTTGTGCATGTTTGCCCAGCTATGTGTGTAGAAATAGAAAAGACTTCTAACTATTTAGCATAATCATGAACCAAAACAAAAGGAGATAGCATTTCACTCACGCTTAGGTAAGAAATTTTAATCTTTCTTATATCTCTGTGAGTGTATTTTTGGGTTCATAGCAACTGACAGACTATTTAGAACAGAAAGGTATTGAGTGCAAAGAGAAGAGAGCCTTGGGCAGTGGGGATGTGTGCTGAAGAAGGACAGCTGACGTTTGGCAAGTGTCAAACACCAATAGCCATTGATTAGGAAGAGTCCTTGGCAAAACAATATTAAGATTTTCTGGAGGTTGTTGACCATTACCCGTTTTCAGTTTTCTGACATTCACAAAAACAGAAAAGCACAGATCCTGACTCCCTGGAGCTTTGCAGTTTGCCAACTCTGTGAGAGCATTGGCAGCTTTATAGTGCCATCGTGTGGCCACTTCTCAGTCTGTTCCAAAATTCAGCTAGAGCCAAGCCTGGCAGGGAGACTGACTGATAGACAACCATGTTGGGCTTGTGAGAATAGGGCTGGCTAGTCCTCTATCTGATACAGGCAGCAATAGTGTGTGTGCTGGGGGTGGGGATAGTCAGGGCTGAGAAGATCCCTGGAGACAGAGCAGGGGTGGGACAAGAGACTCCAAGCAGCTGGACTTGGCCATGTAGACAGGCAGCAGAGGAGAGGAAATCTACCCACTGGGAGTCATGATATTTGCTGTCTTAGTCAGGATTGGATGAGGAACCTGGAAGAAACTTAAGCTTCAGGAGAAGGAGGAGGAAGTAGCAGTGGTGATGGTAATGGTGGTGGTAGTGGTGGTGGTGATAATGGTGGTGGTGGTGGTGGTGGTGGTGGTAATGGTGGTGGTGATGATGGTGGTGGTGGTGATGGTGGTGATGGTGGTGATGATGGTGATGGTGGTGATGATGATGATGGTGGTGATGATGGTGATGGTGGTGGTGATGATGATGGTGGTGGTGGTGATGGTGGTGATGGTGGTGGCGGTGGTGGTGGTGACGGTGGTGGCGATGGTGGTGGTGGTGGTGATGGTGGTGGTGGTGGTGTGGGTGGTAATGGTGGCGGTGGTGGTGGTAATGGTGGTGGTAATTGTGGTGGTGGTAATTGTGGTGGTAGTGGTGGTGGTACTGGTGGTGGTGGTGGTGGTGGTAATTGTGGTGGTGGTGCTGGTGGTAATGGTGATGATGGTGGTGGTAATGGTGGTGGTAATGGTGGTGGTGGTGGTAACGATGGTGGTGGTGGTAGGGTGGCCCATTTTGTGGGCAGCTGGGGGAAGCAAGAGACGTGAAACAGAGCCTGCCACTGTTCCATGGGGTGTCTTAGTTCCTCTAATTAGAGTTTGGGGACCTTGCCCTATCCTGGTAAAAAACTATATTTGATTTCCTAGAAATGCAATGGCCGTGATTTGGAAAGGGCAGGTCTGCTGCAAATGCAAGGCTGGGGTGTCAGATCCCTGGGCTTGAAGTCTAACTGTAAAATCCTAAGCACATTTTTAGCCTCTCTAAGTTCGGTTTCTTCATTGTACATTAGAGTGTTTGCTTCATGGAGCCGTTGTGGGGATTCAAGGAGACCATACAGAAAAGATTTAGCATAATGCCCAACATATTATAAATGGTAATGTTACTATTACTGTTATTAATATTAGGCTTTTGGACTAGGGCACCAGTGTGTAGCTCCTCCTCATAGCTGGTCCTCGAAACATCCACACTGATCTGTGGACTGGAATCATGGCCATAGTATACAGAAGGTGGATGTCTTTTTGATAAGACTTGCAGACTACTAAAAATAAAAAGCCACAGGATCTAGTCAATGCAGCTGTTGGGCCTTTCATGTTAAAAGTTCCAGTCAGTAAGTCAGCGAACCTAAGTATATCCATCAACTTTTGATTTGCATTTTTTTTTTTTAATTTTTTTTTTTTTTTTTATAGCTACTTTTATTTATTTATTTATTTATTTTTGGCTGTGTTGGGTCTTCGGTTCGTGCGAGGGCTTTCTCTGGTTACGGCAAGTGGGGGCCACTCTTCATCGCGGTGCGGGGACCGCTCTTCATCGCGGTGCGCGGGCCTTTCACTATCGCGGCCCCTCCCGTTGCGGGGCACAGGCTCCAGACGCGCAGGCTCAGTAGTTGTGGCTCACGGGCCCAGCTGCTCCGTGGCATGTGGGATCTTCCCAGACCAGGGCTCGAACCCGTGTCCCCTGCATTAACAGGCAGATTCTCAACCACTGCGCCACCAGGGAAGCCCTGATTTGCATTTTTTATATTGCCTGTCCTTTCCCAACCCCTTGGTTCTCTGTGATAATATTTTTTTTCTCCTGACACTCACTGTATCAGTCAGAGTCTCAGCAGGAATCAGATGGTACCCAGAGGAGGAATGGAAGAGACTAGGAATAGAGCTCTTTACGGAGGTGTACCTGTACTTTCATATACCTGTAACGCAGTATATCTGGTCATCCAATCCCCAAATGCCAAGCCAACTCTGGGCTCTATACTTATTTCCTTACCCCTTGACCTTTCTACATAAGGTCAGATGTGCAACCCCAGTCAATCATGCCCTGTTTCCCAGTTGCCGTTTCTAACGCTCTATAAAGCTGGCTGTTTCTTAAATTCCCTAGGGAAGAATGCGCCACTGTTTGTGAGGCACTGTACCCACCCCCACCCCCCATCCCCCCAGTCCATGGACTGCTTCCCCTTGAATATAGGACATCAAACTCGTGACTAAAATGTTTCAGCTTTGTCATTAGGAGGAAGCTGTGGCTGAAACTCTGGGAGCTCCAAAGCCAGCAGGGGCCACTCCACTCCGCCCCAACAGGACCTGCAGGCTTAGTGGAGGAATTCAGCCACGGGCCAGCAGCGAGGGAGCAGAGAGAAGACCTACCATGAATGGACTCTCCCCCTGCCTGTCGTCCCCTGCCAGTGCCTCCCAGGGGCTGAGCCCAGTTGGAAGCCAGAGGGCAAGGGGAGCACTGGACATGTCATCCTTAGAGGTCAGCAGAAGAGTGTGGGGAATAGATGGGGAAGGCCAGATGCAGAGGGACCAACACATTCACATAACATTATGATGCTTATCCATCCATGCGGTCCCTTTGCGCCCTTTAAACTCTCGAAAGAAGGGGTTGTAAATCTCAAATGAATCAGACCATAAATGCGTATGTCAATGACACAAGCACAGGTGAAGGCGCAGACAAAATAGAGGCATGTACCACCCATCTAGAGCGCCCACCAAGACAGCGCACCCTGCAGGCCAGGGGCCACCGCACTGGAGCTTCCAGCAGCTCAACCCTCAGCTCCCATCCAGGAAATAGCACTGAGGCCATCTCTTAGCTGGTGGGCCACAGCTCTGTTATCAGGGAGTGTGACTTTGGAGGTGAAAGGAATAGTCCATGGAAGGGACCCCCATGCCTCCCTTCTTCACCACAAGCCAGCAAGATCAGGAAGCAGAGCAATGAAAATCGCTCTCCTACTAACAAATGGAGGATGCGTTCCCCAAGTCTTTGGAGAGAAGAACGCAGCAAGGTAAGTCTCGGGGGCAGATGCCCAGCGCCTGGGCCAGGCTGCCTGGAGCAGCATTTTGGGGTGAGAGTGTGTGCTGGCCTGCAGGGCGAGGCCAGCACTGTCAGAGGGTGGGCCCCCTCCCCCTGGAGGAAGGCAGGTGGCCCTCCTTCTTTGAAGGCTTCCATAGCGTGCAAGTCCCAGGCAGGTGGAAGCAATATTTTCTTGAGTGAGGAAACCAGCCCTTCCAATCTGGCTGTGCCTTCTCAGAGCAAAGCCAACCTAACAATCATGTTAGCAGAACAGGCTACTTCCATGCCTCCCTAACCCTAACCCTGACCCTCCGTATCTCTCTCTCCTTTTTAAATTGTGGTAAAATACACGTAAAATTTATCATATAATCGCTGTTAAGTGTATAGTTCAACAGTGTTGAGTGCATTTACGTTGCTGTGAAACCAGTCTCCAGAACTCTATCCATCTTGCAAAACTGAACTCTATACCCATTAAACAATTCCCTACTGCTTCCTCTCCTCAGCCGCTCTACTTTCTGTCTCTAGGGATCCGACTACTCTAGATCCCCTCATATAAGTGGGATCAGACAGTATTTGTCTTTCTGTGACCGGCTTATTTCTGTTAGCAAAATGTCCTCCAGGTTCATCCATGTCGTAGCATGAGTCAGAATTCCCTTCCATTCTAAGGCTGAATAATATTCCATTGTATATATATTCCACATTTTGTTTATCCATTCATCCATCGATGGACATTACGGTTGCTTTCACCTTTTAGCCATCGTGAATAATGCTGCTATAAATACGGGTGTACAAATATCTCTTCGAGACCCTGCTTTCAATACTTTTGAGTGTATACCCAGAAATGAAATTTCTGCACATCTCTTCTTTATTCACCTCCATGTCAACTGTTTTCAAGGCCATGGTGGGGAAAGAGCCTAGGATTTGAAGTCACAGCTCTGGGTTTTAAGTCTCCATACTAACCTCCTACTGGCTATAGAATGTTGGGTGAGTTTCTTAACATTTCTGAAACCTGGGTTTTTCTTTCATACAGTTGGAAATAGATCATCCACAGTATTAGTTTTTTAGGGATGCCATAACACAGTACTGCAAACTAGATGCCTTAAAACCGCAGAAATGTATCCTTTCACAATTTTTGAGGCTAAAAGTCCAAAATCAAGGTATCAGCAAGTTTGGTTCCTTCTTGGAAGCTCAGAGGGAGAATCTATTCCGTGCCTGTCCCCTAGCTCCTGGTGGTTGCTGGCAATACTGGCATCCTTGGCTTTCAGCTGCAACCATTGTCACATGGCTCCATTGTCACCTGGCTGTCTTGCCTTGTGTATCTGTCTTCACATGGCATTCGCTCCTCTATGTGTGTCTAAATTTTCCCCATTTTACGAGGACACCAGTCACTGGAATAGGGCCCATTCTAATCCAGTATGACTTCATCTTAAGTTGATTACATCTGCAAAGACCCTATTTCTAAATAAGGTCCCATTCATGGGTACTGGGGTTAGGACTTCAACATTACTTTCAGTAAGACATAATTCAACCCACAATAGCTACCCTCCAGGATCTCTGTGAGCATTAAATGCATTTTGTAAATGCCGAAGCATCACACTGGATGGGAGTAAAGATCACATCTAAGCTGACATTTAGCTTGTGTGCCTTCTGACTGCAAGGACTTCCTTCTCCCTTTGCTGCTTGTTCTGGAGTGTTAAGTCCATTCTTGCTTATTGAGTGCCCCTGTGGTTCTCACTGGGACTGCATTTGCTGTGTGTTGTTAAATGTTCAATGCCATCTTCATCCCTGGGAGAAGGAAGAACATTAAGCATGGACTTCAATAGATCAAGTCAGCTCCTTACACTATTTTTTGTTGCTTTTGGTCTCTGAAGAACGCCCCCTCTGCTGCCCTGCATTACCCACCTTGTCCCAGAGGACAGGCAGAAATGTTGTGCCTGGACGCTGTTGGGAAGTGAAACCATCAGGGCTGCAAGGTCATCTCATCCTTCCCTGACTTATTCAATTGTCGCCACCTCCTTAAATACCGCACCCCAGAGAGGCCCAGGCTGCCTAGCTGATATATTGTCTTCAGATGTTTGTCCGTGTCCTCCGTAACGTTCTTCAAGCTGGGACACACAAAACAGATTTGCTGAGAGTGGGGACAGAAATTATTCACTCTCAGTACTTTAACTATATTGCTGCTAAATGGCTTACTTACCCCTGAACGCTGTTCTCTAGAGGAATAACCATTTTCCAACATACGAAAATCAGCACTTCTAGAAGAAGTAAAATTAACAGATGATTATTTGTGTTTAAAAAGGATTTGTTATGTGATTCCTTAAATGAGACTATAATAACCATAATAATAATATAAGATTTCACTTAAAATTTTTCTGAGCTCATCTATTGAAAAACAAACAAACAAAAACAAAAAAGGTGTTACTGATTATCACATAGACTCTTCCAGATATACAACTCTGGGACCCTGAGATGGACTTTTAAAGGAGTTCAGCTGATCTCCCCCATTCAACAGCTCGACAACCCTACAACCAGGACGCTAGCTGGTATTTGTGCCTACCCTGCACCTGACTGTTGAAACTGCAGGCAGCCAGCAGAAGTGACAGACATGTTGACACAAATTTCTCAGATGCTTGGACAGAGCCACCTGGTGATTTATTTACAGAGGCAGCTTTGCTTTAAGAGCAACACCAGGACAATTTGACTAGGCAGGTTGCTAAACCCTAAGGCAAAGTCAGAGTTTAAAAGCGTGTTATTTTTATGCTCTCTGTGTGTAGTTAGTCTTAATGAGCTACGGCTTTCTAGTGAAAGAATTAAAGAGCAATTCCTCATAGGAACAAATCCAAGCAGGAGATCAGAGACACAGACAGCCACATTCTCCTCTGGCCCTGACACCTATTCGAGGCCATGTGAAATAGCCCTGGACTTCACACATCTAGACAGACGGAACATCAAGGTAGCTTATCTCCAGTTGTAAAAGCCTGCTTAATGCTACTAATAGTGTAAGTAATTTTGCTGGGAAGCCTGGGGAGGATTCTTCCATTTATTACCTAGTGAATCAATTCTAGCTTTAATGGGAAAGACCTGGGCTGTAGCCCACAATGCACAATGAAGTGCTGCATGGAAATCCTAGCAGGGTTTTGATGCCAGGGTTTTGAAAGGGAAAGAGAGGCCTTTCCTCACCTCCCTTTCACCCCTTTTCCTGCTTGGAGTGTGGGAAAGGGGACGCAGAGCTAGCGTCTGTTCTTCAGCCGATGCCCTTGAGAGCCGAGACTGCCTTGCAGGGAACTGAGACCAGCGAGCCGGGTTGCAGGCATTGTGTTGCCGGCCACGGAAAGGTGTGGATGAGATGATGCTGATTACAAGGACTGAAAGAAAGCAGAGAGCAGGGTTTGGAAAATGGCTGAGAAAGGAAGAAAGAAGTGCACTGTGCGTCTAGGAAAGTGGATAGTGCAGATTGGGTGCCTCTTGTGCATTTGTCCTTCAGAGACGAGGCCCGTCCCGCCTGAAGTTCATTTGGCTGCTGCTTCCAGTGGCCTTCTCAGAGGCCGGGGAAAATGGAGAGTCATTTCCGCTGAAGAAGCAAATCTGACCTGAGGACCCATGAGCGTGGTGTATGGCAGGCGATAAAGACACGGGGCCAGAAAGCATATTGTCCTGCCCCCTTTCTCAGCGCAGCTTTCCACTGTCAGCTCCTGTCCCTGTCACACCAGGGGCAACTCACGAGGGCAGAGTGCACTGTTTTCCTGCCGGATAACAGCCTTGACTTCTGCAACGCTCTAGTATCCATCCTCCCTCTCAAGCCCATTTTCATCCACGTATTTGAAACCACACTCCGCGGCCTGGCCCTCTCACACACAGGGGCCGGAGGTCCAAACCAAACGTGCCCGTCCCCGCAAAGTGCAGCCAAGGACCCGCCAGGCACTGCAGCAGCCCCAGGCCTCACTCCCACCTCACACAATGTGTGCATCTGAAGGGGGTGGGTTTTCACTTGCTGTTACTGAGTTGGCAGTTTCTTACCTAGAATCAGAAAACCCTAGTCATTTTCTTGAAGGAAAAAAGAGGACTTGAACTTAACCTTTATTAACTTAACCCTTTATTTCCTTTTCAGAGCTGCTCCTCTAGAGCAGCCATGGGAAAGATGTACAAAACTGCAGCCTGGTCCCTGACGATGAAATGCCAGTAAATTTAGTTTTAAAGGGGTCACTAAAAATCCCCAGTGGTGTTTTTCTCATCCCTTAATAACAGCATTGGACTTCCCTGGTGGCGCGGTGGTTAAGAATCCGCCTGCCAATGCAGGGGACACGGGTTCGAGCCCTGGTCCGGGAAGATCCCACATGCCGCGGAGCAACTAAGCCCGTGTGCCACAACTACTGAAACCCGTGCGCCTAGAGCGCATGCTCCACAACAAGAGAAGCCACCGCAATGAAAAGCCCACACACCGCAATGAAGAGTAGCCCCCGCTCGCCGCAACTAGAGAAAGCCCGTGCACAGCAATGAAGACCCAACGCAGCCAAAATAAATAAATTAAAATTAAAATTAAAAGAAAAATAACAGCATTATGGGAAAGTGTAATTCTTTAAGGAATTGCTTAGAATCGTTTCCCCCGTAAGGAAACAAGTTCCAGATCTTCTCTTATTGACCTGAATCTTTTCCTACCCCTATGCTATAAAATGTGTCAGGGGATATTCTTTAAAGTGTCATTTTTTTCCCCACTAGTAACCCTGTAGGTAGGACATCATGCTCGACAGAGCGCTCATGGTTAAAGATTTCCAGATACTGGCTGGAATATTCTGAGAACATGGAGGCGGCTGTGATAAGCAGGAACCACCCACTCAGCTCCCTTCCCCAGCAGCACCGGGCCAGACCTGTGGTTCTGACACTAGACCCTCTTATAAAGAGGGAGTCCTCTAGGATTCTCTTAAAACCTCTCAGACACAGGAAAAAGAGACTGAACCAACTTGGTTGTCTCTGTGATTCACGTTACTGCTCTGTGACACCCTGGGGAGGTCACCAAAAAGAGAAAATTTGATTCCATGTCATGATTTGGACAGACTAAACCTGCACTGGGGAATGGGGTCAGCAGAATAATACCCACCCCCAAAAGTGTCCATGTCCTGGCCCCCAGAACCTGTAGATGCGTTACCTTACATGGTAAAAGGGACTTTGCATATGTGATTAAGTGAAGGATCTTCAGACGGAGCGAGTTTCCTGGATTATCCAGGTGGGCCCAATGCAATCACAGGAATCCTTATAAGTCAAAGAGAGAGGAAGGAGGGTGAGTGCCAGAGGGATGGGGTGTGAGAAAGACGTGACTGGCAGTTGCTGGCTCTGAAGATGGACGGGCCTGAGCCAAGAATGCAAGCAGCTTCTAGAAGCGAGAAAAGCCAAGGAAACAGATTCTCCCCAAGAGTCTCCAGAAGGAATGCAGCCCTGCCTTGATTTTAGCCCACTGAGATCCACCTCAGATCTCCGACCTCCAGAACTGAAGGTAACATATCTGTGGTGTTTTAAGCCATTAAGTTTGTGGTAATTTGTTACAGCTGCCACAGGAAACTAATAGAGGGAGGAAGCTGAAAACGAGTATTCTCTAGAAATCAGTGAACTAGAGATCCCAAGGTCACATTTGGGTAATTTACGTATCTCATTTGACCCTTCAACTACCCCACTAGAATGTAAGCCATTTCACTAGCAAATAAGCTGTGTGAGGGGAAATTCTGTGTTTTGTTTACTGCTATATCCTCAGCACCTAGAGAAGTGTCTGGTTCGATAAATGTTGAATGCATTCATCACTCAGTAAACATCACTCTGGGCCAATCAGGTAGGTTTAATATAATCTGCAGCCATAGTAATCTTGGTTAGAAATGACTAATATGTTTACCTCTACTCTCCCCATTCTATTCCAAACCACCGTCCTCCCCAGCCGCTTCACTGATCTAGCCTCAGCCGTCCCTCCTCCTCCCTCAGTACTCCTCCATATTCTAGTCTGAGTGATCTTTTGAAAACACACACTGGAGCAAGTCTCCGTTACTCCTATCCCAGGTCCTGGGACAGAGAACAAAATCGACGACAGGTCTGACAACGGTCTGCTCTTACCCCTGCCTCCCTGCCCAGCCTCACCTTACATCACTCTTGCTGTGCCTCTCTGATCCAGCCAGAAGCTCAATGTGCCAAGTCACTCCTACCTCAGGGCCTGTACACACGCTGGGCCCCCTGTCTTGAAGGTGTTTCCTCCCCCAGTCTGCCCCCACTCTACTCCTAGGTAACTCCTGCTCATCCTTCATTTTCCTTATCAAAGGTCATCTCCTCCAGAAAGCCTTCCGCGACCTACACGCCAGATTCATTGCTGGTTCCTCACCCTCCTCACATGCTCTCACAGCATCCTACATTTTCCTTCGTAGCATGTATCACTGACTTCTCAACTCCTAGCCCCAAATTTGCAAGTAAGAAAGCAATGCACATTTGTGGCATAGATGAATTTACTGAAGGTAAATGATTTCCCTAAAGTCCCACAGCTTGAGGTACTGGAGCTAGGGATAGAACATAGGTGTTCTGACACCTTTCCACAATTCCACATGGCCTCGCTAAGCAATTCCTGTTGGGGTGTCTGAAAAACAGGAGAGGAAACACTACCAAGACTGGAGCAGAGAGTGTTCCAGAGCTGAAATGCAGAAAAGTAATGGACTCGGACAAGCCAGCCTGGCACATGGACATCAGACACGAGCCTCTGGCTTTGAGCACAGTATTTCCTGGTCCAGGAGGCAGAGAGGTAGGGCTCCCCACAGAGCGTGACAAACCCCGGACAGATTACTTAGAAAACAACACACATTCTCCAGAATTTGCAATCAACTTTGTGCATGAGGACAAGAAGACTGTCAAAAGTAAGTTAGCAAATTGTGAATCCCATAGTGGTATCTGCCATGAACGGAACTGTGTCTCCACAAAATTTATATGTTGAAGCCCCAAACCCTCAGTATGACTCTATTTGGAGACAGGACTTTTAAGACATAATTATGGTTAAATGAAATCATAAGGGTGGGGTCCTAATCTGATAGGACTGGTGGCATTAAGAAAAAGAGACAGGAAAGATCATGTGAGGACACAGGGAGAAGATGACCATCTGCAAACAGGAAGAGGGGTCTCACCAGAACCCACCCATGTGGCACCCTGATCTCAGACTTCCAACCTCCAAAACTGTGAGAAAATAAATTTCTGTCGTGTAAGCCTCCCAATCTATTGGATTTAGTTATGGCAGTCCAAGCCGACTAAGACAATGCCCAAATGTTTGTAGCATTAATTTAAATTGTGCAATGGTTCTGGATAAGAAGATTACAGCAAAATTAATTTCTGCTAAGAGGGTTATAGTGGATATCTGCTATTTTGCCAGCTCAATGTCAATACCCCCTATTCTTTTAGTAACAGCACCTGATTTTACTTTGGAGAATACTGGATCTTTTCCCGTTACCACCCCAAATCTATCACTGCAGCAGTCTGAGTAGAATTGTCAATTATGCCATACCCTTCCTCTTGCCAAGAAGTGGCCCAGGCCAGACTGTCACAGGAATTTGAAAACTGAGCACAGTGACACAAGAATTGAAAGATACTGGAGCTAATTTATTTTGATGATAGTACCTAGGAAAAAAATACTGCCTAATGAGTTCTACTATCTAGATTCCTGAAGCTACCCTAATTCCTGCCCTTTCCAAAGTCTGCTTGGTCAGTTGTTTCTTCGCTTTGGTGAGACACCCCATATTCTCAAAATAAATTATTTTCTAGTTTTAATCACATTTGGTGTTTGGTACTTGCAACCAAAGAACTCTGACTGATCCGTGGGTCTGTCAAATCTGTGCTATTGATCTTTTCTTAATGCCAATGAATTATTTTTATATGATTATGCAACTAAAATGCATATACACTATTGAAAGCTATTTATGATTTGGAAACTCTTAAAAAGAGTTTAGTGATTAACATACTGTAGAAAAATGTACTATATTTCTGGAAATATTCTTCTGATTTTTTTTTTTATCAGTAAGAGAACCCTAATATTTAGGGCCATCTTGGTAACTCATCTGGACTTGATGAGATTTCTCTTCTGAACCATTTACAGAGCAATGAGGAAAATAAAGAGGATAATATATGTTTTAACATTAACATGACATGATGTCACAGACCTGAGGAAGAATAGAATTCACCTAGCAAATCAATTTGAGTCAAATTCTAATTTTTCTTTTGCATGAAGTTGGGGTTGGGTTTATTATTCTCAGCCTATTTTAGCTGTTCTGAAAATCCACATCAAAGATGTGGAGCCAGACAATGAATCAGACAGAGCTCTGAGGGCAAATTACCATGACTTTTGTGGTAGCATTTGTGAATTGAAGAAACTCGACTCGCTTTTCTAGGCTTGGTACATTTATACTTTTCTCTTTTGATGAAGAGGAATGGAGGATGGGGAGATGCTTGATGTGTAATGATGAATATTTAAGAAAAATTCGTTTGCTCACTGAAATAGCCCTGACATTTAAAATTACTTTTTAAGAACATTTTATTTGCATTTTTTTATTGTGAAGCATATTCTTTTCACAAAAAGACTGTATAAAATGTATCAGTAGTATTTAAAGAACCATGGCATTTGAAAAATAGAACATTACCAGTGCTCCTTTCCAATTACTTCCTGATCCCTCTCCCACAGAAGTAGTTACCAGCCTACATTTTGTATTGATCATTTATTCTCTTGCTTTTTTTTTACAGTTTTATCTCATGTATGGTCTCTAAAGAATATATTGTGCATATTCCTTTGTGATTTGCATCTTTTGTTCAACATTGTTTTTTAGATTACTTAAGATTGAAGCATGTACCTTAGTTCATTCATTTTGCATTACTATATAGTTTTCTACTTGATAAGTACACCATAATTAGTTTATCCATTAATGGATTATTTATAAATTTTTGCTCTTAAAAGTAAGGCTTCTGTAAACATGTTTTTCTATTGCACATGTGCAAAACTGTCTTTAAAATATATATTGGGAGTGGAATTGCTAGATCATGGGTTGTGCAAAAGTTCAACTCTCCTAGGAAATGCAAATATTTTTGACATGTCTATACCAGTTTATCTTCCCATGTGCAGGCAGGTGACAGTCTTTATTGCTCTATACTCTTGGATTGAGAGAGACAGCATGGCTCAATGGCCCTAGCGCCTCTCTCTCACCAGAAGGATGACAAGAGGATAGGGGACCCACACAACATAGTTAGCTCTTCTGTCTTGAGTTTTCCCCTGTGGTCCTAGTGAGTGTAATTGTGTCTTTTTCATGACAGGGAGTGGTAGACTTTTAAAATGTTGTCAGTCTGTTACATGTGCAACGGTAGCTATGGTAGCTTGTATCCAAGATGGTTCTCAGTGAATCTTGCTTCTTAACATTCACCTCCTGATACACTGCACTCCCACAATAAATACAGCTGATCTGCATAAACAATAAGATATTGCAGAAATGATGGACTATGGTTTCTGAGGCGAGATTACAAAGGACAGCACAGCTTTGCCTGACTTTCTTTTAGATCACTTGCTCTGAGAGAAGCCAGCTGCCATATTGTAAGGATATTCAAGCAGTTTCTCCATGTGGCAACAGCCAACAGCCAATATCAACTTGCTAGCCATGTGAGTGAGCCATCTTGGAAGCAGATCTTCCAGTGCTAGTGAAGCCTTTAGAAGACTACAGCTCATCTACCTTCATTTTTCCTTCTTTTTTTAAATTGAAGTATGGTTGATTTACAAAGTTTTGTAAGTTTCAGGTGTACAACATAGTGATTCACAATTTTTAAAGATTATAATCCATTTATAGTTATTATAAAATATTGGCTATATTCCCTGTGCTGTACAGTATATCCTTGTCTCCACTAACTTCTTGAGTGCAACCTCATGAGACATCCTGGGCAACAATCACCCAGCTAAGCCACTCTCAAATTCCTGACCCACAGGAACTATTAGATAATAAATGTTTGCTGGCAAAGGAAATGTATGGGGGCAAAGGAAAACATAACTTACAAGGCTTATTTTGGTTTTGGTTTGCATTTCCTTGATTGCTAATGAGGTTAACACCTTTTCCTATGGTTATGGACTTTTTGTGTTCCTCTTTTGTAAGGATCTGGCTCCTGTGTTTTCTCCATTTTTGTGTTGGTTTGTCTTTCCTTATTGATTTTTCAAAGTTTTTATATATTCCAGATACTAATCTTTGTTGATAATAAGGGTTGCAAATATCATCTCTCAGTTTTCGTGTTGTTTCTTTATTCTTGTTACTGTGTCTTTTGACAATCTGAATTCTCAGTTTTAATGTACTTGAGTGTATTCATCTTTCCCTGCATAATTTGCACTTTTGTGTCTTCTTTAAGAAACTCTCCCTTACTCAAGATTTTGAAGCTATTCCCTATATGCTATTTCTAAAACTGTATGCTTGTGCCTTTCACCTTAAGTCTATAACACCTAGATTGACTTTTGTTTATGATATAAAGTTAGGATCTATTTTCAGGTTTTTAAAAATATATGGGGGGGCTTCCCTGGTGGCGCAGTGGTTCAGAATCTGCCTGCCAATGCAGGGGACACGGGTTCGAGCCCTGGTCTGGGAAGATCCCACATGCCACGGAGCAACTAGGCCTGTGAGCCACAACTACTGAGCCTGCGCGTCTGGAGCCTGTGTTCCACAACAAGAGAGGCTGTGATAGTGAAAGGCCCACACGCCGCAGTGAAGAGTGGCCCCCGCTTGCTGCAGCTGGAGAAAGCCCTCACACAGAAATGAAGATCCAACACAGCCAAAAATAAATAAATTAATTAATTAATTAATTAATAAAAACTATATATATATATATATATATATATATATATATAGGAACCAAATTGTCCTTAAGCCATTTACAAAATAGTCTCCTTTTTCCAATGATCTGTGAAAATCCAGCTTCCATATATGCATATATGGGGATTTCTTTCTGGGCTCTCTTCTGTTCTATTCACTTGTCAATTTGTCTCATCCTGTATCAGCATCATGTTCTTAATAATATAATCTGATAATAAGTCATCTTATCCAGTATTGCAAGTTTTTTCACTTTTCTTCTTCCTTGGTCTTTTATTCTTCCATATAAATTTTCAAATCAGCTTGTCAAATTCCACAAAAACCGGGCTTCCCTGGTGGCACAGTGGTTAAGAATCCGCCTGCCAATGCAGGGGACTTGGGTTTGAGCCCTGGTCCGGGAAGATCCCACATGCCACGGAGCAATGAGGCCCGTGCACCACAACTACTGAGCCTGCACTCTAGAGCCCGCTGTGCCACAACTCCTGAAGCCCCCGTGCCTAGAGGCCATGCTCCACAACAAGAGAAGCCACTGCAATGAGAAGCCTGTGCACCGCAGCAAAGAGTAGCCCCCATTCTCCACAACTAGAGGAACCCCGTGTGCAGCAACAAAGACCAGACACAGCCAAAAATAAATAAATGAAATTCCACAAAAACCGCAGTGGTACTTTTGTTTATTGGCGTTTCATCATATCTATAGATCAATTTGGGTAGAATTGATATCTTTATAGAACAGAGTTCTATCCATAAACATCATATATTTCCCATTTATTTAACATATTCTTTAATATTTTTCAATACAATTTTATCGTTTTCTCCAAAAAGGGATCACACGTTTTTGTTAATTTATTTCAAGTTATTATATTTCTATGCCATTGTAAATAGTATTTTAGAATAAGGTTTTCTAAATAACTATTTATAAAAATACAATTGACAGACATATGTATACACATACCTATATACATTTACCTTGCATACAGCAACTCTGACAAATTTGTTTATTGTAATAATTTATTTGTAAATTATCTTCTTCATAGACAATCATAGCACCTGCAAATCATATTCATTTTGTTTGCATTTTAATCCTTAAACCTTTTGTTTGTCCTGTCTCAGCACACAGTGCTAAATAGAAGTGGTGATAATGGGCTTCCTGGTCTTGATTCTAATCTTGAAGGGAATGGTTTCCACACTTTAACATTAACTGTGACATCTGCTGTAGGATTTTTGTACAGACTTGTAACAGACACTCTGACGTGCCTCTGGGGTCCCCCTTGGGAGCTGAAGTAATTCTTCCAGCAGCTGGGAGTGCTGCTGGCAGACAGCCCTTGACTGTCAGCCTTCTTTAGCTAAAGAGAGTCAACCTGCCCACCTCACATCCACTTCCTGGGGCAGCTCACCTCGGGTTGACATGAGATATAAAGGCCCAATCTACTCACCCCAAGTCAAGCCAACTGCAAAGGGCTACCCTCATTTCAGAGCTCTCTTTAGGGTTGGCTGAAGCTTTCCCTGAGTCTACAGTGCAGCCCAACTTCTCCCCCCTCTGCCCAGTCCTACTTCCTTCTTTCTCTTCCATAGATGCTAACACCAGGAACACCCCCTAGTCAGCTGCCTGCACGTTAACCCCCATCTCAGGTTCTTCTTCTTGAGGAACTCAAGCTATGACAATGACTATTCTCACTTTACCAAGAATTTTTCTAATCTAAGTGAATGTTGAGTTTTTCTAATTTTTTTCTGAATCTGTTGGAATAATCACCTGATTTTTCTCTATTTATGAGGTGGTATACAATTTAAAAGTAAACCAATATTACATTTGTGGGATGAAGGCAATCTGATCATAATGTACTGTCTTTTTATGCATTTTCAATTTGCTAATATAAATTTTGTTCAGAATTTTTATCTATGTTCATGTTTGAGATTGGCCTATTTCAGGGTATTCTGGGTTTTGGATTTGCTTGTAATGTCTTTGTCTAGATTTGACATCAAGGTAATGTTGGCTTCATAAAATAAGTTGGGGATTATTTCCCTCTATTTCTGCTCTCTGAAAGTGTTTGTGTAAGACTGGAATTATCTGAAGATCAAAATTTCTTTGTGCAAAAATTTTTAACCATTTCTTTAATGGTTATAAGACTATTCAGGTTCTCTATTTCTTCTTGAGATTTAACAAGTTGTATTTTCATAAGAATGTATTCATCTAGATTGTAAAACAATTGACTTTTTTTTCATGACTTTGACATCTTTAGTCATATCACTCTTTTTGTTCATGACGTTTATTTGAGAATACTCTCCCTTTTTACCTTAATTTCCCCAGAGGTTTGTTCTTTTTTTAGTTTTTTTCAAAGAATCAGTTTGGGACTATGTTGCTCTCTCTATTCTATTTTTGTTTTCTATTTCATTATTTTCTGCTCAAATTGCATTACTTTTTTTCTTTTACTTTCTTTGTGTTTATTCTCCTTTCTCTAACTTCTTAAGTTAGATACTTATTAATTTTGAGCCTTTATTCTTTCTGATATAAATTTTCCCTAAGTACCACTTTATCTGAATCCCCAAAAATTTGATGGGGAGTATTTTTATTGTTCAGATTAAGATTTTCTGATTTTCTCTGACTCGTTTCTTTGACCCTTAGACATGTGTGGTTTTTGGAATAGCTAAATGTGTAGGATTTTCTTAGTTATGTTTGTTTAATGATCTCTAATTTAGTTGCGTTGTGTTAGAGAAGCGATCTATATGATACCAGTCCTTTGACTTGAGGCTTTATACAGAGTGCCTGTGGAAGCTTAATGTCAAGTTTCATAGTGTCAGTTTTCATAATGTTTCATCTGTGTTTCAAAAAAATGTGCATACTCCAACTTGGGAGATTAAGTTTGTTGATTTTGCTCTTTAAATCTTCTTTATCCTTACAGATATTTTGTCTGCCTTATCTATAATTTACTATGAGAGATATTTATTTACTATGAGGGATATTTAATATTTCCCCCATGCTTGCAGATTTATCAATTTATGTTTGCAGTTCTGTATTTGGTTTATATATTTTGAGACTTCATTAAGTGCATACAAGTTTTGACTTGTTATATCATCCTGATGAATTTAACTTTTTCCGTCATAAAATGACTTCATTTTTTTTTTTTTAAGAAATTCACGTTCTTATTTATTGATTGATTGCTGTGTTGGGTCTTCGTTTCTGTGTGAGGGCTTTCTCTAGTTGTGGCAAGCGGGGACCACTCTCCATCGCATTGCACGGGCCTCTCACTATCGCGGCCTCTCTTGTTGCGGAGCACAGGCTCCAGACGCGCAGGCTCAGTAGTTGTGGTGCACAGGCTTAGTTGCTCCGCAGCATGTGGGATCTTCCCAGACCAGGGCTCGAACCCGTGTCCCCTGCATTGGCAGGCAGATTCTCAACCACTGCGCCACCAGGGAAGCCCGTGACTTCATATTTAACCTTTAATTATATTTTGTCCAGTAGCAATTCCACTATACCAGTTTTCATTTAGGTGTTGCCTCAATATCTTTTCAATCATTTGACTTTCAATCTTTCTGTGTTTTTATGTTTATGTATATCTGTTATAGAGAACATACAGAGGATTTTATTTATTTTGACGAAACTTGTCTTTAGAGAGTTGTTGTGATTATTTATATATTTGGATTTATTTCTAGCACTGTATCATGTACTTTCTCTTTGTCTTAACTTTCTGGGTTTTTTTCTTCCTAGCTTTCTTGCCTTCTTTTAGACTGATTAAAATTATGTTTTTCCCATCTCATTTTTTCTTCTCTATTTCTTTGAGAGTTATACTATTCCTAGCCTTTTAATGGCAATCCAAGCTATTTTAATACACATACCTGAAAAAGTATAGTTAATATCTTTATTCCCCTCCTGAATAACATAAGAACCTTAAAAAACTTAACTCCTTTCCTCTCTACACCTTACAAGCTTATTGCTATCTAGTCTTTTGGTTTACCTTATTTTTTTCCCACAGATAAAACATTATTATTGTTTTATACAGTATGTGTTTATATCTATCCACATATTTAGCAGTATTTTTGCTCCCCATTCCTTCTTGCATCTCAGACCTTCCTTCTCCTCAAAGTACATGGAAACTTCAGAGTTTCCTCTAATGAGGATCATTTCATGGGAACTTTCCATTTTTCTTTGTAGCCTGAATCTCTCCAGAGGGGATTTGTGTTTGCTTCTGCCAGTCATCCAGGGGCACCACCAACCTGAAACCACTTCAAATTACATTCTACACATAAGGCTTTTTGTGGCCACATGGGTAGGATGAATTCAGAACACACAGCCACTTGAGATCAGCATAGAGTTAGGAATTCTCTACAGAGTTGTTCCTTGCCCTTCCCTTGGTGCCAAGGTCAAGACAGGTTTTCTCACTTTCCCCTTCAAGGCAGGGGGTTTCACTTCTTATTCACCCGGAGACTGAGGGTGTAGCTCTTTGGGGTCTCAGCTGTATGTGAATGCCTAGCATCAGTTTTTTCACTTGGAGGAGGCCCTAGGTTTCACCTCCTGCCCCCTACTCCCTGCATTGATCAAACAGATCTCAAGGTCTCCAAGGTTTGTCAGAAACCTCAGAGTGATGGTTGGTTTGAACTTGCTTACCTTCCAGAATTCTTCTTTTCTCTTCTGTTTGGGAGGTTTTTGGTTTTCTTACTTTCAATGTCAGTTTACCAATGCAGGTGGGAAGGAAAGGAGACTTTAAAAAACTATCTAAAATTTGACTGTTTCAAATAGGAAAGTTATGCTGGATAGATATCTACCACATTATCTTTCTAACATTTTTTAATCAATTAAGATAATTCAGAATAAATTAGTAAAACAATCCAGAATAAATTAAAACTCATATGAAAAAGCCTGTATAGGAACTGAGCTGTAGAATGCAGTTGGCGACAACCAATTAGAGTTTACTTATTTGCCAAATACTTGCCGAGATTTCTCCTCTGAACACAGGTTCCCTCCTGAGAATTTACTAATTCTCAAACCTCTGATGAGATTATCACTCATTGGTCACACAAAAATATCCACAACTGAGCATAAACAAGCACAATCAAACAAGATTTATGTCACCCAGTTTCTCAACTCAGTGAGAAGTCTCAGGCCAGTAATATTTATGAACAAAGTCTGTCCTTATTGCCCGGTTTGGCTTTTTGTCCCCTTATATTTTCAACACTAAGTGTTGATTAAAATGAAGGGACCATTATGTGAGCATCTGGGTCCCAGTTCAACCCATCCTCTAAGCTCCTTACTACCAAGGGAAAAGCTAATTGGAACCTAATGTTTCTGAAAGGTATAACTTAAAGCCAAGGTAGTAAATAGATTTCACCTCAAGTGCCAGCTTCCAATAATTGTAGGAACTATGGATCACTGTGCTGGATTACAGGACTATATCCCCATTCCGAGGAAGAAAGAGCTGTAATCCATTAAATGTGTCTCAGGGGTGGGATAGGTAGGGCAGGAACAGAAAGTGGTTAACATGTTAAAAAAAAAAAAAAAATCAGAGATTGAGTAAATAAGAAATTTGCAAATGAATGAAAAGTGGCATTTACAATTAGAATTACCTTTCTCTTCAAAAATGTAGGTTTGGTATACGCAAGTTATTGAACCTGGGACCTAGGTAGCTGCTGCAGACCAGCTGACAATTTTAATGATCTCGTGACATTGAAGCTGTATCAGAACCTCAAACAAGAGTTCTTGTCCTCTAGCCAAGCCAGCCTAGTAGGAATTACCGGGGTTTGCAGCCAACTAACTTACTGTAAATTGTATTGCATTTGCAACCGAAGGCTGATAAGAGAAAAATATTTAGCAGGTAGGGGCAGACAGGGGACTGAAATTCATTCTGCAGTCATTAGGGACTGAATAACATTGTAAATGTATTCTTTTTTTTTTTTTTTTTTTTATTTATTTATATTTATTTTTTTTGGTTGTGTTGGGTCTTTGTTTCTGTGTGAGGGCTTTCTCTAGTTGCGGCAAGCGGGGGTCACTCTTCACCGCGGTGCGCGGGCCTCTCACTATCGCTCCCTCTCTTGTTGCGGAGCACAGGCTCCAGACGCGCAGGCTCAGTAGTTGTGGCTCACGGGCCCAGTTGCTCCGCAGCATGTGGGATCTTCCCAGACCAGGGGTCAAACCCGTGTCCCCTGCATTGGCAGGCAGATTCTCAACCACTGCACCACCAGGGAAGCTCTGTAAATGTATTCTTTATTATGAGAAAAATGACATATAGTCTGATGTTCAATATCATTAAAATCCATAGGGAACTTGGCATTTGTTATTTTAAAACAGAAAAAAAAGAATATTTTTATAGGGAAAAAAACTTTAAAATTTTATTCTCAAAATGGGACATGATTATGTAGGGAAGGATATATAATCAAGTTAGCTAGAAATGGAATTTTATTCATTTGCATGATTTACTCAGAAGAGTCAAGTGTAAATTACTGAATTGTTCTCCATCTCATAACCTCCTTTCCAAATACTAGTCTGAGAATAAATTATAGGAGTAAATTTATTCCTCTTTAACTCCCCCACCTCATCTCCCACTCCTCTACTGTTTTTCTGTTTTGAAATACATCTACAACATAAAACATAATACAGGGTTATATTTTATGATTGAGTAGATTAGGTTATAAAAGTATATGAGGGCCCTCCTTACAGAGGAAACAAACCTTTGAAGAAAGAATAATGAAGAACTCTGAGATTGCAGCCAACCTGCCCAGATTTCTCAGGCAGCAGTGTAAAGGGAAGAATCTTGTTTCCACACTTATCAGGGTCCATTGGGCTAATTGGGCCTTGCAACTCTTTAAAATTATTGTTTTATTTAATTCATCCAGAACAATCTTTGAGGAAAAATATTTCAAATTTGACTGTGCTCAGAATCTTTGTTTTTAGATTGAGCCAAAAGGAGGCATGCCCTTTCACCTTTGGCTTAGGAAATACATCAGCATCAGGAAATATAATTCTGACCCTGAGATTGTAGCAAATACCCAGTTAGGGTGGACCTTGGTGGGGTGGGATAGAGCATTGTTCTGTGTTTTTATCTGATATTCAAATTAGGTTTCAGAGACCTGTTATAAAGACCAGCTCTTATCACAAGGATTCTGGCTATTTGATGTTGATTTAAACAAATAAATTTGTAAATTTCCACAAGGCCAGCAGCATCCAAAGGGGCTAGATTGCTAATTTTCTTCATACCATTTGGGTTTTCTAACACACTTTCCTAAAAATCAATCCGAGTACTTTCATTTTATTTTAAACTGCTATTTATGGGGACAGAATTTATTAAATTCTCTCCATGATGATCCATGTGCCCTCTTTTCTTTCTTCAATTTTTTAAGCTGCTTGTGTCTTTGGGCCAGTGTGCCAGATTGTGTTGGATACTATGGAGACATCTGGGTCAGATGGCCATCGAATCTAAGGCATTTATTTCTATTCCCTGGGTAAGATGCACAGGAATCTGGCAGTATTTCATGAAATGTTTATTTCAGAAACAACATACTCTTTCCTGAGTTGAGGGTTCCCTAAAATCTCATTTCTGGAGCTTGGAAGTCTCACTCTAATGGTAATTCTCAGATTGTCCTCTGACTCTATGTAAATCATATAGATTCTATTTAACAGTTGAAATTGTTTAATTGGAAAAAATATATGACCCATATTCTAAATATTGACAATCTCAAGTGTTTAATTTCTATATAGTTTTTTAATATTTAAATCCTTGTGAGCCTTTGTTCCTACACCCTGCTGTGTATGCTACATAAAGTTCAGTGTGTTCCTGCCCCTGTTTTTGGCTTTAAGCTTGTATAATTAAATACATTTTTTACAAAGGCAGGCATTCTACCAACCCTTACAATAGAGATTCCTCAACCCCAAAGCTTCTGATGTTATAGATCTGGCGCAGGGCCTGGAAATCAATCAATACATATTTTTTAATACTCCCCTTCAGCTCAGTTTTGCTGTGAACCTAAAATTGCTCTTAAAAAGTCTATTTTTTTAATGCAAATGAGTTTAAAAAGCAAAAATAAAAAACATCGCCCAGTGATTCTGATAGTAAGCCCACTTTGAAAACCCCTGGAGATTTCTGTAATACGGATACTAAGAACCTTAGGTAAAGCTTGTTTGCGCCAATGTCTAAATCCCTCTGGCTCCCTCTAGTGGATTAAAATAAAATGCACTTTCTACAATTCATCTAAGCAATTGTACGAGTGAAATTAGATTAAAATGCGCATAAAGACAAATTATGAGATGCATTTACAAAAAGGCGATATATATCCAGTGACATGAGTCTGGGTCCTAAAAGGGTGGAAAATCTCCATCATATCTGCTTCATGGCTGGTTTTGCTGCGGGGAGCCTGGGGGTAGGTAAGCCACAGACAGAACTTTCCCATTGCCATCCCCAGCAGATTGCATTCAGGCATCTCCGCCCAGGCACAGAGCTCCACTGCTGATTGGAATCTCTGAGGACAGAGCAAAATGAAGTTTATAAAATGCAGTACATTTTATGTTGAATTCATGTCATTCACTGTACTCAATGCATATTCTTCCACTGAGAAATGAGAAATTAAAAGGAAATTGACTGTGATGAAATACCCGCATGTGCTCAAGGTACATAACCCTGCCATGTGACATGTTGGGCAACTTTCAGAGGTATCAGGCTATGAAGCCAAATTTACAGGCATGACTGTCTCTGGCTACTACCTTTGCATTACTCCTGGGACTGGAGGAGTACAAAAGTTCTTCCTTTGGGGTGGCCCTTGATGCAAATGTGCACTTTGCTCAGGGTACTGCCAATTCCGCTACTACTGCAGCCAGCAACTCCGGCCAGCCTGGGAGGAAACCAGAGTGAGACCAGTGCCTCTGATTAGCTCCCCTGGGGTCAGGAGGGTCAGCCCTAGAATCAGTCTCTGAGGTTTGCAATTCACCCCCCTCATTGAGCAGATAAGGAAATAAGGCATTGGAATCCAGATCTTCTATATCTCGCTTAAAAACTTATTCCCAGTGGAATATTCCAAACCAATGGAGTAAGTATCCCGAAAGGATAAAGAAGGTCTGCTGTCTTGTTGCAACCTAAAAATCTTGTGAATGGAGAAGACACATCTTGAATAGTATAAAGGGGCAACTGTGAGTTAAAATACATGCAGTCACATTTAATCCTATAACTCCTGTAATTGGTGTGATATACAAATCATCCCTCAAATCCAACCAACCACTCTGCATCTCTTCCAAATCTGCCTTCTTCTCTCCGTGCCCATGGACACCATCCTGGCCCTGGCCAACTGCAGTCACCTCCCTGACTCTGCTACAGACACCCTCTTCACTATATTTTTCAAACTATAGCCCAGGTGCTATTTTTTAAATGCCAATCTCTTCAAGTCACTCTTGCCTAAAACCTTTCAATGCCTTCCCATTGTGCTTAGCAAAAATATTCAGACTCAGCGTGATTTGTACAGCTGGCTATGTACCAGCTGGACATGTACCAATTCAGGTCATAGTGGGCTAATTATAGTTCCTTAAATGTGCCTTAGTCATTTAAGCTTCCATCCTTCATAAATACTCTTTCCTTGCCTGAAACAGTCCCCACCTTCCTCGCTTTGTTGCTTTTCCACCCTCTTCTCTTAGCTAATGCCTACTCCTTAAGCATCAGTTCCTCAAAAAGGACCCCTGCTCTCAACCCCCTTAGCACCCTGTGGTTCCCCTCTCAGTAACATTCAGCATCTTGCACTCACTTGCCTCTGTGTCCCTGACTGGACAGTAAGCAGAGAGCCTGTCTGCTTTATTCTCTCTCATTTCCTCCCTGTGTGTTTGGCACAAAGTAGGTGGTCTTACATGAATATTTGTGGAATGAATGGATGGATGAGGGAATGACTTAAGGAACAATTCCACACTGCACGTGCTCATCACCCTTCCTTGTCAACCTTTCCCTTCCACCTCTCAGAACTGTGACAACATCTTGGGAAAGAAGGGGACATACTTGGTTTGAAAGATCCCCCCAGGTGACTTCAGGGTAGCTGCCTCATTCTTGCTCTCCTGCCTCGTTGGAAATTCCTGATCTGTTCAACCCCCTAAGTTCTAGACCTGCAGAAGTTAAGTGATCTGGCCAAGATGACATGGCTACTTAGTGGCAGGGTCAGGTTTCCTAATTCCTGGGCTAAGTCCTCTTCTGTGAAGTTCAATGACACTGCTAGATACCCAGAACATGCCCTCTCATAGCCTGCATGAGCTTAGATATTTTTCTAAAGAGCAGAGAACAGTCTGAGCTACCAGTTTCCCTTGTCAGTTCCTAGATTCTGTCCTCCCACTGTTACCCCCACCCCACCCCGTTCCTAACCGTGGTAGGCAGAATTCCATAGTACTCCACTATCACCGGTGTGCACATACCTTTTCCCAATTATTCAGTGAAACCCTAGCCTAGGTGCTACACTGAATGGATCTTGCAGGTGTGACTTAGGTCCCAAATAAGTGACTTTCAGATAGGGAGATTATCCTTAGTGAGCTTGACCTAATCAGGTAAATCGTTAAAGAGATTGGACTCTTCCTGGAAAGAGAGTCAAACATGAGGGAGATGTGATGCAAAGGAGAGTCTCCAATGCTGACTTTGACAATGGAGGAGCCATGTGGCAGGGAACAGTAGGTAGCCCCTGGGAGCTAAGAGCAATGCCACCAGCAGAAGTTGGAACCTCAGACCTGCAACCACAAGGAACCATATTCTGCCAACAACCTGAATAAGTTTGGAAGATGACTGCAAGCCTCACATGAGAATCACAGCCCTGGCCGACACTTAATTTCAGTCTTGGGAGATGCTGAGCAGAGAACCTAGCCATGGCATGCCCAGACTTCTGATCTATAGAACTGTGAGCTAATAAGTGATTGTTCTTTTAAGCCTTTAAGTTAACGGCAACTTGTTATGCAGCAAAAGAAAACTAGTATACTCTCTACACTGAAACGGCAAAAGATCACATTCAGGAAAATTCTGTGTGGCAATATGTTGTGGCACTTAAGTGCACAGGCTCTGATACAAGACACTTAGATTCAGATATGGGCTACTTTCCTGACTAGCCGTGTGAATTTGAACAAGTCACATGGCTTATCTGCGCCTCAGTTTCTTAAACCATAAATTGGAAATAGTACTTATCTCATAGAATTGTTATAAAGATTAAATGAGATTTACGTTATGTTAGGTGCTTCGAACCGGGCTTGGTATGGAATCAGCAATCAAAAAAATACTAGCTGCTATTACCTGGTCCACCTCACCAATGGTGTAGGGAGACAAAACTTTACCTCTACCTGACTTAGGTTTTCAGCTGGGACTCTTTAACAAAAAGATAGATTAACAAGACAAAAACACTTTATTAACACATGCAGCACATATCACACAGGAGAAACCTAAATCAAAAGCAGCTCAAAGCGGTGGCTTAGAATTTCGGCTTCCATAGCATATTCAACAAAGAACAATAAATTTGTAGAGAAATAACAGGAAAAAGTTAAGCAGTTTTAGGCTTCCAAGGATGGCAAACTGTAGGAAGGTAAATATATGGGAGACAAATATAATGGAGTAAGTTTTGTTTATAGATTCCTCTGGTGTCTTCTCTGAGCTGGTAAGATTCTGTCTCCAGTAGAAGGAGAATTTATATCCTGCTTTTAGGCAAAACAGGAAACTTCTTCTGCATTTGCTGCGTCTTAATTGCCTTCAGCTCAAAATAATTTTTATGTCAAAGAGGCATATTTGGTGGTGACCTATTCTGGTTTCCTTCCATGACTACCTTAAAATTAATTTATATCACATTTTTCTTTTCTTCAACAACACAACAACAAAAAAGTTACTTATCATTTACTATATTCCATGCATTGTGCTAAGTGCTAGAGGTATAGAAAAGGTAGAGATGGAAAAACAGAGTCCTTGCCCTGGTCTGGTAGGAGAGGTAGTCAGACGTAATGTCAACCTTTAGAATAAAAAGGTAAGCAGTTTAGCCAGCAAAATCAAGTTTATTTGGGAATAGCAGAAGAATTGCAATTCGGGACATGCAAACTACTATGAGCTATAAGTAAGTCCATAGAAAAAAGGAGAGGAGCATTCTTTTATAGAGGAAAGGAGGAATTGGGAGAGGTTGTTTTGAATGAAAGTGTATTGGAGGAGAGTGAGAGTTCAGGGAGTCTCATTGGTTGAGTTGCAGCAGTTTCTCATTGGCTGGGCTGTTGCTGGGCAAGGAGAAAATGTTCCTTCTTCCTGCTGGGGTATGTAAAGTAAGTGGTATGAGTGGTATGTGTGTGAGAGCTCCACCTTCAGGGCTTCTCTACTCCATTTTGAGTAAGGTTTTCCTTTATTCATTTTCACATTTTCCCCTTACTATCAAGCTCTTTCCTCAAAAACATCACTTATCAAAAATCAGGTTTTCTGTATTTAGTAGTTTTGTCCCTTGATGCCAGGAAGGACGTTTCCTGGCTGTCATGTCCCACATCGGAGGGAAAGTGTACAGACTGGAAACCATTGAGGCCACACTTTAGTAACAAGGAAGGGTAGGAAGGAGAACTCTCAGGAATTTCCCATCTAAACTCTGTCTTATTAAGGTCATAAGCATTGGAGATCATCTCAGCATGTTGAGCTAGCATTATCTTATTGGGTATGTCATTTCTACAAGGGTTTGACATGCAATAGGTACAAAGTTTAAAAATAATTATGCAAACAAAATTTTTTTGAACGTAATATGACAAATCCAATTTGCATGATGTTCCTAGACCAGGACCCTAGACTTGAAGGTAGCCAACTGAACAAGTGAAAGGACCATGGAGAGTCAAGTGAAATTTGTTGTAACCAATAGGCTTGTTCCTTGATCTTGTGTAATTGAGTTTCTACCTCTACAGAGGCATTTATCCTTGTTCAGCAAGTAGGTAATCAAGGGCTATGTAGTTGTCCAAAACCTCTTTAGCCAATGAGTCAAATGATCATTGCTGTGCTGCTAATGCTTTGGCTGTAGAATGGGCTAGCTCTTCTAATGTTAGGGAGAGACTTTTGATCATGCATTTACTTCTGATCTCTTGCATTTACTCTGACACAAGGGAGACAGACTCACTCTACAGAGGCAAACCCAGAGTCATATATGACTCCTGGAATTTCTCATTTAAGGCAGCCATAGAGGCTTAATGGGGTGGACCAATGGGAAGCTTCTGGTTTGTTATGGATTTTAACAGGGACAGTTAAATGTCCCAATAAGCTTTGACCTCCAAGTCACCAGTTGTCTAAATGGCCATGTAAATGCCATCCACCACAGACAAAAATGAAACCAGGTGGAGTGCAGAAAACTCCAGCTAAGGTCTAGTTATTGACAGATCCATTAGCTGGAATTTCTTGATTGACCTTTTCAAGCCAGTGATCAGAGGAATTGGGATGACATTCTGGGAGGTACTGTCTCATCCTTTAAAAAATCTTTCCAAAAAGCCTGGCAAAGAGGAGTTCGCCTATTTGTATCTCCCTTGGGTGCAGGGAGACAAATCATATTTAGATAAGGAAAAGAATGTTAGGAGCAAAGGTCATACAATTGGCAAAGATGGAGGTATTTAGTTGAGCAAGTACAATTATGACTGGGGAAATGTTGAAAGAAGGTATGGGAAAACACCTGGTTGTAACAGCCTAACCCTATAGGTAACATACATAGGTTTGTGTGTATAATCAGTTGTGACATTTGGGATTAAAGAGAAATTGGTTACAGGTAAGAACAAGGGGTCTCCAACATCATGAACAGATTGGAGTTTCCTGTGACAGGTCCAATGGTCAGAAAGGTTTTCCACTTTTGCAGTAGATTGGAAAATATGGATAAAAGCATTGTCTTTCCAAGAAAGAGAGGGATAAAATAAGGTAAGAAGCAACAGCAAAAAAAAGTATACAGGCCTGGTCTAGTCATCTTGGGAAAGCTATCTCCTTCAGCTATCATCTGCTTCAATTCCTGGAAATCTTTATTTCCAGGTCACCACCTGGTATACAGGTGAAGTCAGGGCTTGATGCTTTCTTTAGATATGACACAAGAATCCAAGTTTACTCCTTGGATTTTGGTGGCACAAGGATTGGTTAATAGTACCTGATAGGGGCCTTTCCAATGGGGTTGAAGAGAGTCTTTCTGGAGATGTCTTTTCTAAGAGACAGCATCTTCAGGCTGCAAATTGTGGTGTTGGAGGTCTTCATCTCCCGGGAGTGCTCTGTGAAAAGACTGCTCTACTAGAGCATGATTATTTTCAATGGATGTAATTAGACCTTTTCAACACTGAGGTATATCTCCTTTTATTGGTTGAAGATCAAAAGAGTTGAAAGATAGATGCATGGGGGCAGCCAGCAATTATTTGAAAGGATGAGAGTTTATGAATTTCAAAGGAATAGATCTGAGACTTTAAAGCAATGCTTTTGAGCAAGGTATTTGAAGGGTTTCCACAAATTTTGCCAATTGGGTTTTTTTTTTTTAATAAATTTATTTCTTTTATTTATTTATTTTTGGTTGTGTTGGGTGTTCGTTGCTGCGTGCGGGCTTTTTCTAGTTGCGGAGAGCGGGGGCTACTCTTTGTTGCAGTTCGCGGGCTTCTCATTGCAGTGGCTTCTCTTGTTGTGGAGCACGGGCTGTAGGCACGTGGGCTTCCATAGTTGCAGCACATGGGCTCAGTAGTTGTGGCTCACAGGCTCTAGAGCACAGGCTCAGTAGGTGTGGCGCACGGGCTTAGTTGCTCCATGGCACGTGGGATCTTCCCATACCAGGGCTCGAACCCATGTCCCCTGCATTGGCAGGCAGATTCTCAACCACTGCGCCACCAGGGAAACCCCTGCCAATTGGGTTTTGATGATGCTATTAGTTTGTTCAACTAGTCCTGAAGACTGAGGGTGATAAGCACAGTGAAAATGCTGTAGGACTGTCCAAACAGCACAGACTTGCTGTAGTACTTGACCAGTAAAATGGATTCCCCAGTTGCTATGGAGGTCAAGAGGGGTTCCCCAGGTAGGGATAATTTTTTCTAATAGTATTTTAGCCACTGAAGAGGCAGTAGCTTGTCTACATGGAAAGGCCTCAAACCAGTGGGAAAACATACAAACCATGACTAAAACATATTTATATCCATGAGACAAAGGAGGCTGAATAAATTCCACTTGCCAAACCTTGAACAGTTCACTGAGTGATTTAAAGAGTCTGGAAGCAGTGCAGACTGGTTTCCCTGGATTATACTTTGAACAGGTAAGGCAAACAAAGTTGGCGCTTCTTGCAGTCTTATTAATATTCCCCTACCAGTATTGATTCATAGACTTTATTATTTTGTCTGCAGACCAATGGTTTAATGTATGTGCAGTAGTCAGTAATGGGAATTTTAGAGTCTATGGCAGGACTGGATTGATATTTGGCCTATACCAAAGTTCTCTCTTTCTTCTGAACCAACAGTTATTAGATTTCCAATATTGTTTTTTTTTTCCTTTTCTGGGGTCAAGTTTTGGGCACCTGTAATCAATTTTTCTAGATCACCATTTGGGGGAGCATCCCTCCAGACCATGAAAAAGGTGGGTTGTTGACTCCTTTGAGAGCAGTGTTCTTGGTAGAAATATCAGTGAGGTAGTTTCCTTTAGTCTCCAGGGAGTTAAGTTTGGAATGCCCAGGGACCTTAGTAATAGCCAAAGTGGCTGGTAGGAGTAAGGCATCTAATAAATTTTGAACATAAGAGCCATTTTTAATTTTATCCCCATTAGAGGTAAAGAAACCTCACTGTTTCCATAGCATTCCAAAGTCACGGGCTACCCCTAAGGTATACCATCAGTATAAATGTTTGTAGTTTTGCCCGTGGCTAGAGTACCAGTCCGAGTGAGAGAGTATAATTCAGCTCACTGGGCCGAGGTAGCCAGAGGCAAAGGTGCCACCTCGATGGCTTCAAATGGAGTTGCAACTGCATATCCAGCACAATATTTACCATTTTAATCCTTTAAATAAAAACCATGGGTAAACCATGAAAACTCAAGAATGGTTAGGGAAGTTTCCTGTAAATCATTGCAAGGGGTCAAAAGGTGATTTGCTAGAGTTGAACAATCATGAGGAATATCATCAGTAGAGAAGGCAAGAATTGTGACAGGGTCAAAGTTATTACAGAGTGAAAGAATTATAAGAGAGGAACAGTTAGCAAGAAGATTTCATAGGAGGTGAGACAACTGGCCAAAAGTTGTTGAGTGTGATGAGAATTTGGAAGAGCGTCTACAGCATGGGGTACAAAAATGGTTAGAGAGAATCCAGTGACTATTTCTTCATTGGCCTTAACTAAAGGGACAGAGTGACAGGAATAGCTTTGAGGCAAGAGTGGGGGATCCTTGTGCCACAGGGTGATACCCTTTGAGGCAATAGTCATCTCCACGTTTTGGGGTAAGTACTCCAAGAGCACTTCCCTCCCTCTCATATATGAAGAGGAAAAAGGGAAGTTGATAATTAGGGTATCCAAGGGCAGGGAGCATTTATCAAACTTTCCTTTCTGGTATTAAAATTAGGTCATTCTGATCCTTCCAAGTAATAGGGTCAGGTCTGGTGTTCTTTATAGTAAGGCATATAACAGCAAGGCCATGAGATAAAATTCAGAATCCAGGTCTGACAATAGCCAGCCAACCCAAGAAAACCTCATAGTAGGTGTTAGGTTTTGAGTTTTGGGAAGTTCAGGATGCCACAAAGCCTATCCGGATCTAGGGGCAGGCCTTGTTCTGAGATCAGGTGCCCCAAACAACAGACTTGGGTTTGAACAAACTGCAATTTCTCCTTAGAAACTTTATGTCCCTTAGCAGCTAAAAGCTTTAACAGGTGGATGCTGTTTTCCTGTAAGGAGACCTGGGAAGGGGAGCAGAGAAGCAAGTTAACTGCATATTGTAATAAACTAGAGGCCGCAGGAAATTTTATATTATCTTTTATAGTCTCTTAAATAAGCTTTTAAGGTGAGGAGTAAAAAGGGCTTTTGGTGACCCTGGGACATCACTTCCAGGTGTACTGTTTTCCTTCCCAAATAAAGGCAAAGAAATATTGACTAGCTTTATGCACGGGGATGCTGAAGAAGGAGCTACATAAATCAATCAAATGTGCTTTCAGTGGGGATGAAGGCTTATAAAGTAAGGGGACTGAGAACAAAATGCTGATGCGGGATAACAATATTGTTTACAGTTCAGAGGTCTTGGACAAATCTCCAGCCTTAGCCACCAGGTTTCTTTACAGGTAAAATAGGGGTGTGGCAGGGTCTAGTGAAGGGAATAAGGAAGCCCTGGGCCTTATAGTCTTCCATTATCAGCTTAATGCCCTGCAGGGCCTCTTTATTTATAAGGTATTATTTAATTCTGGGGAGAAGCTTTGAGGGATCTATTTGGACCTCAATAGAAGGTGCACTCTACCAATATCAGTTAAGGATTTTGCCAATAAGGAAGGTGGTAACTGGTCCAACAGGGACAAATTATTAGTGTCCCTAAACTTAGCTCTAGTGTCATCAGAGGCAGAGGAAATAGAGGATGTTGAAGGGTCATTTGCCTTGCTTATTTGGCTATTTTGGTTGCTGCTATCAAGTTCTAGGATTATTTCCCCATTTCGGGAGAAAGATATTCCAGCATGATATATTTCTAAGAAATCTCTCCCCAATAAATAAATAGAGGTGGAGGAACTAAGGAGAAAAGGGTAAGTATCTCTTAGAGGGCCTAAACCAAAGGGGATGGGCTTAGAAAGAGGAACTTGTTGAAGTTTATGTAAGACCCCTACTATTTGAACCATTTTAGTACTTGAGGCAGAGGCTTTAATAACAGTGGGGTTGAGCACCAAGAGTATAGCTCCAGTGTCAGTAAAGACGGAGAAAGATTCATTCCCAGTTTCTCCAAGTTGACTAAGAAGGATTGGGAAAGGATTGGGAAGAACCCCTATAGTTACTCAGAGTCCCATCACTGGGGGTCAGGAGGGCGTTGAAAAGTCTGAAGGTACCTGAAGCACTTAAGCTTCTAAGAGTCCTTCTTCCAGTGTCCTGGATTTTTGCAATAATGGCAGAGGCTAAGAGGGTTTTGGTTTTGTTTAGGGGCCTCCATTTGTTGGAGTTGAAAATTAAGGACTTTAGTGGTCTTCCTTTTGGTCTGATCACCTAGGGTGCAGGTGAGCTCGTTTACTAAATTAATTAAATCTGGACTAGACATAGTTTCCCATTCCATCCTGCTCCTTTTAACTAGAAGAAAAAGATCTCCATTCAGCCTGTCAATGAACATAAAGTCTTCCCAAGTAGATTCAACATTCACAAACAGACCAGAGTTTTCAGTTTGGAGCTGGCTATAATAATCATCCATGGGCTCACTGGGGTTCTCAGTAAAAGCCTGAATTTTATTCCAATCAACTGGCTTTGGGAAAGCCCTAGGAATTGCCAAATGGAGTCACCTAGCAATTCCCCATGCCTGATCATGTAATGAAGCAGCAGGAATTTCTTTGTCTCCAGGACGTAATTCTAAAGACTTCTCAGGATCATCCCAATTAGCAGTTTTCATCCACGGTTGGGCCTGGCCTTCACATACAAGCATATGAACTAGCTGATGTAAATCAGAAAAACCAGGTTGATAAGCTTAAATGACTATATTAAATTCCTCTGCAAATCCGTGGGGATCCTCAGTTACTTTGGGAAAATCTTTGAACATGGCTCATAGTTCAGGTTTAGTCCAGGGAACATAAGAAATTAGGGGTTTAGCCTTTATATCCTCAGAGGGTCTGATTTTTAAAGGGGCCGGTTTTAATAGCTTCATGGGAGGAAGAAGCAGGGAGAGGTTCAGATAAAAAGGAAACAACGGAAAAATTTTCTGCCCCTCTAGTATTTTGCCATAATTTTTTAAATGCCATCCATGATTGAAAAAGGTGAGATTTCAAACATCTAGCTTCCAGGTTGAGGACTGTCTGGAGAACATTCCCTTTGCCCGAAGAGCCACTCTCCCCCATTGTCTGTTATCACTCTCTGCCCCAGGAGGCTGGCCAGAGGGATTTTTATTGGTTCTTGCTAAAAGAGATCAGAGGTGGGAGGAGAGTGACAGAGAGATACTTACCTCCTTGGCTCCCTCCTAGGGAGGCCACCCTGGGCTGGTGTGTCCCTGGACAGAGGTGACCTGCTTTCCATCACTCTTTCCCTTCCAGCTTCTAGTAACCTCTTCCTTGTCATGGCCCCTCAGACCTAGGGGTGGTGACAGTCCCAGTTAGTGGCCCCAGGTTCCTGCACTATTGTAATAATCTCCCTACCCCACCCACATTTTTGTAATTATCTCTTTGTAAATGGACCCTTCTCAAATTATCCTAATTTGAGTGTGCCATCCGTTTCTTGTTGGGACGCTGAGTGATACACTAACTACTCAGAAACTCTTTCTTCAAGGTAGCGTCCTAACATCCACTGTCAAACTTCCCCCTGGCTGGCACGCTACTGGAAAAAATCTCCTACTTGCTGGCTTGCTTTTGCTACTTCCCTGAGGTGCATGTTATGAGCAAGACTCTAAAAAACTCCTCCTCACAGAATGTTAACCTATGGACACCCTGTGGAATTAGACCCAGCTCCTTGGGAATTCGAAAGTAGTCTGCCAACTCTTTGGGAATTCAAAAGTTGTTTGCCAGTTGTGGGTGCAAAGTTGTAGACATGTAATTTATATGCCAGAAAATGCAAACTCTCCAACACTGAGGAGCAAATCGGTGTGTCCGTCTAGGTTTATAACTAGAATGTAAGGGAATAAACCTGAAGAAAAAGGCAATAATATTTCACGTTATTTGACTTCTTAAAGATGGCCACACAGTAATTGTTAACCATACATTTGCTGATTGATTGATTGATTAATAAAGCTGGCTCAAGTCTGAGACCAGACTTGTATGCAAATTTTCTGAAAGCTTATCCTAAGAAAATATTAATAAATGTTATGGCCTGGATATGAATTAAAATTTCTGAATATCAAGCCACAACAATGTTTATAAAGAGTAATTTATAAATAATACCTTTCAAAGCATTAGTAAAATTAACTTAATTACAATTAATATTTTCTCTGAGACTAACAGAACAGGATTTTTAGAGATCTATGGATCCCAGGAATTTTTATGTAAAATTAGGTGTGAACATATGCATTCTCCTGGGCCAAAGTGTTCATCACTTTCCTCAGATACATAACCCCCAGAAAGCTAAAAAAACTACAGTACTCTAGAGGTTCTGAGGTTGTATTTGTTTGGAATATACAGGTTAGTAATTGTTACCAAAAGTACTTTAAAGGCGCAAAATAAAATAAGCCATTAGGGTCATGGTTTATTTGATGTTCTAATTAGGCTATTAGTTTGTTCATGACTTAACATCTTTTCAAGTATCATTAGATTCGCCAGATGGAAAAAAGACCTCTACTACCAGAGCGTAACCTACTTTTTTGTACCCATTATCGCTTAGATGGACCCTTTGTAAGCAATGATTTCAGCATGACTCATTTTAATAGCATATAAAGCTATCTTCTTTTTAATAGAGTATGAGAAGCTTTTTTCACAACCCCAGGTAAAGCTTCATAAATAAATGTAGATTTTTAAAATTATGATTACAATTACTGGCATAAAGTTAAAGCCAATGAACTAGTTATAATCATTTTTGCCTTGATTTAAAAATTCAAGAGATGCTATCATAAGTTTCAACATAACTTAATTCTAAAAATTACATAAAATGTTGCCAATTAATAAAAGATGTTGAACTTGTAAGATGAACTTTGATACTGTAAAGCTCTTGCATAATTAATATACATATATAAAAAGTCTTTAAGGCAGTGGCTAAGAACTGGAGTTATACAAACTCTGCCAGAATTTAAGTTGTTTATAGGCCAGGTAATTAAACCAAATGAAAAAGAAAAGAATCTTTTGAATTAAAAAATTTCTTTGACTGTCATCTTTAACTCCATAAACACTGATTCGCTGAGGCTATGAATAGCCAAGAACATCTTTTTTTAGAGTATAATTTCTTTACAATGTTGTGTTAGTTTCTGCTGTACAATGAAGTGAAACAGCTATGTGTATACACATATCCCCTCCCTCTTGGACCTCCCTCCCCCCCACCCCGCATCCCACCCATCTAGGTCATCACAGAGCACTGAGCTGAGCTCCCTGTGCTATACAGCAGGTTCCCACTAACTATCTATTTTACACATGGTAGTGTATATATGTCAATCCTAGTCTCCCAATTCATCCCATCCTCCCCTTCCCCCCTTGTGTCCACATGTCCGTTCTCTACGTTTGCATCTCTATTCCTGCCCTGGAAATAGGTTCATCTGTACCATTTTTCTAGATTCCACATATATGTGTTAGCATACGGTATTTGTTTTTCTCTTTCTGACTTACACTCTGTATGACAGACTCTAGGTCCAGCCACATCTCCACAAATGACCCAATGTCGTTCCTTTTTATGGCTGAGTAATATTCCATTGTATATATGTACCACATCTTCTTTATTAGTTCAGCTGTTTTTGGACATTTAGGTTGTTTCCATGTCCTGGCTATTGTAAATAGTGCTGCAGTGAACATTGGGGTACATGTGTCATTTTGAATTATGGTTTTCTCTGGGTATATGCCCAGTAGTGGGATTGCTGGGTCATATGGTAGTTCTATTTTTAGCTTTTTAAGGAACCTCCATACTGTTCTCCATAGTGGCTGTATCAATTTACATTCCCACCAACAATGCAAGAGGGTTCCCTTTTCTCCACACCCTCTTCAGTATTTATCGTTTGTAGATTTTTTGATGATGGCCATTCTGACCAGTGTGAGGTGCTACCTCATAATAAAATGAAAATTTTAAAGGCGAATTTTACTTATCAGTAACATGGGGTTCCATAGATAGTAATTGATAGTGAATATGCTTTGGGGGTGTTCTTTGTAAATGTTTGTGTCTGAAGATCTATCTGTACCTGCATATTACAACTGTAATGTAACCCCACAAAAAATGGGTGACTCAGACAGACAGAATTAAAAATAGAATAGGGAGGAAACAAATGTCTCCAGATATATTTCTCTACAATTTTAAAATATAACCGCCTAGATTTATTTCCTAAATATCTATCTGTCTCACCAAAGATTATGTGACCAAAATAGCTATACATACTGCAAATAGCGTGAACAGCAATCAACTTGTCAACATAAATAGCAGAGGTTTAACAAAGGAGCTAGTTCCTGTTAGACCAGCAATACATGAATTCCCCTAGAAGCCCTCTTTATGCAGGACATGCCCTTCGGAGACCTCTTCCCACTTCTCTTTGACCACTGAGGCTGGATTTTCCTGTACAGGGAGGGCTGACCATCTGGTGCTTCTGTAAAGATCCACAACCCTACACAGAAGAGCAGTAGTCCTACTAGAGGATGGGTCAATTAATTAACTCTCAAAGAAAAAAAGTTGCACTAAAATGTGACAAATAGTCTACTTAAAAAAGGGTAATAAATAGAGCCAAATTTTGTTAGGGACTGCATCAATTTCTTAGCAAAGCAGAGTATACCACTGTTCAGTTTCATCGACATTTCAGATCTTCATGCCTTTTTGAGAAATCACTTTGCCTTATTCTCACTCCACTTAGCCTTCTAATCGATTTAGCATGAAGCCAGGTGTAAGTGATACAGCTGATGAGTTAATTTACACTTAAATATCAAATAATCACTCAACTAAGAGCAACTATCTTAGAGGTCTGCACTAGAAAGTTGGTGCGGCAAAAACATTTCATAAAGTGTAGATGCCACTCCAGATTTTCTAACATCACTGATTTTTGTAAATTCTGCATCAAGCAATTTCAGGGACTATTTAAAATTAACAATTGAAACTTACACACTGCTTATATATCTAAGGTTCTGATTTTAAAAAAATAATTCTCCATTAAAAATGTAATGCATTTCTCCACTCAGATAGCAACAACTCCACATTGAGATACCACTTCACACCCACTGGGATGGCTATTAAAAAAAAAAACAACCAGACTATAACAAGAGTTGGTAAAGACAAACTTGGAGAAATTTGTATCCTCGTTGCTGGGATTATAAAATAGTGTGGCCACTTTAAAAAACTGTTTGGAAGTTCTTAAAAATGTTAAACATAGAGTTACCACATGACAAAGCAATTCCACTACTAGGCATATACCCAAGAGAATTGAAAACATTTTCACACACTTGAAAAATAATGTTAATAGCAGCCCAGTAGCCAAAAAGTGGAAACAACTCAAATGTCCATCAACTGTTGAATGGATAAACAAAGTGTTGTATGTTCATACAATGGAATATTATTTGACTATAAAAAGTAATGAAGTACTGATACATGCTAAAATACGCATGAAACCTATTTTGAGCAAAACAATATGTTAAGCGAAAAAAGCCGGACACAGAAGGCCACACAATATATGATTCCATTTCTATGAAATGTCCAGAATAGGCAAATCCATAGAGATAGAAAGTAGATTAATGGTTGCCAGGGGCTGGGACAAGCAAGGGAATAGGGAGTGACAATTAATGGGTATAGGGTTTCTTCTTGTGATGATGAAACATTCCAGAATTAGATAGTGGTGATACTTACACAGCTCTCTGTATATACCAAAAACCACTGAACTGTATACTTTAAAAGGGTGGATTCTAGGGTATGAAAGTTATATCTCAATAAAGCTTTTTTTTTAAATAGCAACAACACCAAAAACTGTTAGAAGTAATAAATGAATTCAGTAAATTTACAGGATACAAAATCAATATACAAAAATCAGTTGCAGTTCTATACAAAACAAACTACCAGAAAGAGAAATTAAGAGAACAATCCCATTTATAATAGAATCAAAAAGAATAAAATATTTAGGAATAAATTTAACCAAGGAGGTGAAAGCTCTGTACACTGAAAACCATAAAACATTGGGCAAAAAACTGAACACACAAATAAATGGAAAGATATTCTGTGTTCATGGGTTGGAAAAATTAATATTGTTAAAATGTTGATACTACCCAAAGTGATCTATAGATTCAATGCAATCTCTATCAAAATCCCTATGGCATTTTTCACAGAAATGGAAACAATCCTAAAATTCATGTGGAACCACAAAAGACCCTAAATAGCCAAAGCAATCTTGAAAAAGAAGAACAAAGCTGAAGGTATCACACTTCCTGATTTCAAACTATATTACAAAGCTATAGTAATCAAAACAGTATAGTATTGGCATAAACACATACAACCAATGGAATAGAATTGAAATCCCAGAAATAAACTAATTTTCAACAAAGGAACCAAGAACGAGGAAAAGATAGTCTCTTCAGTAAATGGTGTTGGGGAAACCAAATATCCACATGCAACATATGATTCTTAGACAGCTGAACACAAAGTACAACAAAGGATACTGTTCATAATGCTTCTCTTCTACATACAGGCTCTTTACAGGGGTCTGAGGGCTTTTCAATGTAAAAATATAAAACTAAAAAAACAAAGTAAAAAAAATTCCTCAATCTGCCATTCCAACATAACTCTTTTCATCTTTAATGTAACTTAAATTCTTATTTATATTAATATACATTTTCACATTAGAAATTTCAGTGTATATTTAATTATATATTAAATTGCAACATATATATTAATTACATAGTCTACTATTTTCACATATCAGATCATAAGCATTAGTCCATTGTTATACATAATCCACATGTTTATTATTTTAAGGGATCCATAATTTTCCATTATATTCATCTATTTTTATTTTCTAAGGTTAAACAATCTTTGGAAGGGGGGGAAGGATTTGTGTTATTCATTTTATTTTATTTATTGTATTAATTTTTATTGGAGTATAGTTGATTTACAATGTTGTGTTAGTTCCTGCTGTCCAGCAAAGTGAATCAGCTATACATATACATATATCCACTCTTTTTTCTTTTTTTCATTTATTTTTTTTGGCTGTGCTACGTGGCATGTGGGATCTTAGTTTCCCAGACCAGGAATTGAACACGCACCTCCTGCATTGGAAGCACAGAGGTTTAACCACTGGACCACCAGGGAAGTCCTCCACTCTTTTTTAGATTCTATACCCATTTAGGTCATTACAGAGTATTGAGTAGATTTCCCTGTGCTGTACAGTAGGTTCTTATTAGTTATCTATTTTATATATAGTACTGTGTATATGTCAATCCCAATCTCCCAATTTATCCCTCCCTCCTTCCTTTCCCCATTGGTAACCGTAAGTCTGTTTTCTACATCTGTGACTCTATTTCTGTTTTGTAAATAAGTTTATTTGTACCATTTTTTTAGATTCCACATATAAGCTATGTCATATGATATTTGTTTTTCTCTGACTTGTTTCACTCAGCATGACTATCTCTAAGTCCATCCATGTTGTTGCAAATGGCATTATTTCATTCTTTTTTATGGCTGAGTAATATTCCATCGTATATATATACCACATCTTCTTTATCCATTCCTCCGTCAATGGACATTTCGGTTGCTTCCACATCCTGGCTATTGTAAATAGTGCTGCAGTGAACATTGGGGTGCGTGTATCTTTTCAAATTATGGTTTTCTCTGGAT
Organism: Balaenoptera acutorostrata; assembly: GCF_949987535.1. Taxonomy (NCBI): domain Eukaryota; kingdom Metazoa; phylum Chordata; class Mammalia; order Artiodactyla; family Balaenopteridae; genus Balaenoptera; species Balaenoptera acutorostrata. Next base: position 42,889,125 of record NC_080077.1, read on the forward strand.
ATAGGCCCAGGAGTGGGATTGCTGGATCATATGGTAGCTCCATTTTTAGTTTTTTAAGGAACCTCCATACTGTTCTCCATAGTGGCTGCACCAATTTACATTCCCACCAACAGTGTAGGAGAGTTCCCTTTTCTCCACTAGGCTCTCCCTGTACTGGCCTCCTTGCTGGGTCTTGAAAACACAAACACATTTCTGCCTTAGAGCATTTGAACTTCCTAGATGCTTTCCCCCTAGATTTCTGCACAGCAAACTATCCACCTCTTTTAACTCACTAATAAATTGTCACCTTCTTCCCAACATAATGACCAAATCTGGAGTTGCCACTCACCTCCCCAGCATTCCCAAACCCCCCTACCCTACTCTACTTCTTATCTATACCATTGCATTCATTTGAACCTAGTATTAAACTTATTGCTTATTAATGTTCTTCTGTCACCAGAATATAAATTTCATGAGGCAGGAATTTTCTTAAATTAATTATTTATTTATTTATTTATGGCTGTGTTGGGTCTTCGTTTCTGTGTGAGGGCTTTCTCTAGTTGCTGCAAGTGGGGGCCACTCTTCATCGCAGTGCGCGGGCCTCTCACTATCGCAGCCTCTCTTGTTGCGGAGCACAGGCTCCAGACACACAGGCTCAGTAATTGTGGCTCACAGGCCTAGTTGCTCCGCGGCATGTGGGATCTTCCCAGACCAGGGCTCGAACCCGTGTCCCCTGCATTGGCAGGCAGATTCTCAACCACTGTGCCACCAGGGAAGCCCATGAGGCAGGAATTATTTCCTGTGGTGTTTACTTTTGTACCCCAAGTGTTTAAAAACCATATTTACCATATAGTATAGGCTCAACAAATAGCTTTAGAATCATGACACGTGGTGAGGTATTTGGATTATATTCCAAGTGAAATTGAAGCCATTGAGAGTCTCAAGTAGGTGACTGATGTTATCTGATTTACTTTTTAAAAGATAACTTTGGTTGCTATTGGTGAATGGACTATAAAACAAAAAAAGACAAGTTGGGAGGTTATTGCTGGAGCATACTTGATGTGTTGTCAGTGGAGATGGAAAATGGATTCAGTGTATCTTTTGAAGACAAAGCTGACAGTACTTGCCCCTTTATTGAAGGAGCTTAGTGAAAGAATGGAGAGAATCAAGAAAAAGTCTAAGGTTTCTGGCTGGGAAAAAATGTGTTGGATGAGTTGTGGATCTACTGAAAAAGGGAAACTAAGAGAGTGTATTGCGCTGCTATGGACTGAATGTTTCTGTTCCCCCAAAATTCGTATGTTGAAGTCTAATACCCAATGTGATGGTATTAGGAAGTAGGACTTTTGGGTGGTGCTTAGGGCATGAGGGTGGAGCCCTATAAACAGGATTAGTGCCCTTATCAGAAGAAACATGAGAGTATGCTTCCTCTCTCTCTGTTCACCATGTTAGGACACAAGAGGAAGATGGCCATCTGCAAACCAGAAAAAGTGTTCTCACCAGACACCAGATCTACCTGTCCCTTGATCTTGGAATTCCCAGGCTCAAGACTGTGAGAAAAATATGTTTGTCATTTAAATCACCAGTCTGTGGTATTCCGTAACAGCAGCCAAAACTGACTAAGACATGGGCATAGGTCCCCTCAGCCTTACCTGTCTCCTGAACCTTCTGATATTGTGTCCTGCCTCAGCCACACTGTGGGCTGACAATATTCTGCCCTGAGGTTGACTAACCAGCCACACACGTGGGTCTCTGTCTGCTCCTATCACTTTGACAGTGGGAAATAGGAAAAGGAGGGAGTGGTCAGATAATTACCCCTCTCCCAATGATGGCCAATGATGGCCTCTTCCCAGGCATGCATTCTCCATCCGGTTTGCCCAAAGAACTGCACATGGTCAAGCTTCTCACGGTGGCCAGGGCAGTAGGACATCACCTTGCATGGCTTCCCATGGCCCCCTGCCTCGCTTTCCTTTCTGTCATCTCATACCATTAACATTACACCTTGCCCATTAAACGGGCTCTGTTTTCTTGTGGATTCTGACTAAGATGAGGAGAAATAGATTTGTGGACAAAATTCAAGAATCATTTTGGAGTGAGTGTAGATAACAATTTAAGAAAGAAGTGAGATCAGTGAATTAGAGGTCTCAATACGGAGAAGGTTCTAGAACAAGATCAGCAAACTCTATAGAGTACTAGATAGTAAATATTTTAAGCTTTGTGATTCACTTCCAGTCTCTGTCACATATTCTTTTTTGTTTTTTAAGTTTACTACTCTTTAAAAACGTAAAAACTATTCTTATCTCACAAGCTGTCTTTGGGCTGAATGTGGGCTGTGGGTCATAGTTTGCCAAATCCTGTTCCTCTTCTAGAGTGTGTAAGCTAGAACACTAGAAGGCAAACGTCAAAAAGTGCATGTTTTAAACTGAGATTTGGAGGAGGTCAAGTTTCTGAGCGTGACTATAGAAGTGGCTGTTAACGTGTAGTAGAAGGAAAGATCATTAGAGGTTAGGAGGCTGGTAACCAGAGGCCAGTGTTAGCAGAATTATCCACATGGATATTGAAACACTGAAACTGATGAGGGAAGTAAGGGAGGAGAGAGAGTTGCCAAATAAAAAATTGTGTGTTGTTTGTCAGAAAATCAGATTTAATGGGTGTCCTGTATTTTTATTTGCTGAATCTGACAGCGCTGGGTGGAGAGAAATACTGAGCTGGAAGCTAAAGTCTTCGGTGAATAAGAGATGATAGCAACACGGTAGAGCTATATGACGTGAGCTCCAAAGGACCGTGATTGGGGCTGGGGGTGGAAAGAAAGGAAGAGAAATGGTTTCCGAAGTGTGACTGGGAATGAGGAGGGTTCTTATCCCATATCCTGGCACTGAGCCTAATGGGAGCTCAAGAAGGCTGCAGGAGAATCAGAGACCTCAGGATGCAACCAGGTCTCATTACAGCAGTGAAGGGGAAGGATGTTGAGAATTCAGAGATTTGGGGGAATTTATAGCAGCTTGGATATATGTGACAGTTTGTTGATCACAGTTCTAGAATTTCAAAGAATACAGTGAGAGTGTTTAAAAGGAAAGTGTTGAGTGAAATAAGCTGGAAATGAGTGATGTGGGGAGTGGGGCTTTGAGGCTGCCTGGGGTGACTAGGAAAGCGAGGCCTGCTGCCTGGGTCTGCTCTTCTATCAGAGGAAGGGTGGATTCAAGCATTATTGTCCTGAATACTTAGCTTGGTAAATTGGTGTGTTTCTTGGTGTGTAAACTGGGACTTCTGAGAAGCTGATGCAAAGACAGATTAGATGTGCAAGAGACTTATTAGGGGAAGTGCTTCTAAAGGATAATGGGGATAAAGCAGGAGTAGAAGAGGAGAGGCTTCAGACAGCAATGCAGGTCTGACACCTGTGAAAGAAGGTGGGAAAGAATTAGAATTGTGTAGGAGCCTCAGACTGCAGCCCAGTTCTAAGAAACTTTGCCCAGGCTGGTGTGGAATCCACTAGCCAAAGCTGCCCATGAGAGCAGGGCCCCATCCACAGGAACTGTACCTCTGCCAGGCGAAGTTATTGGCTGGAGTAACCCTGGGGACATGTGGACCCAGAAGGGACAGCAGCGGGACTGTCCATCAACTATGCTCCCCTCTGCCAAGATAGACAGGTAAAGCTTCCACCTCTTTTATCCCAAACAGCTCCACTCAGCATTGCGAATAAGGAAATATGTATTGTAAGTGGCCTTTTATGGTAGTTAGTAATTTTGTTGCTGTTCTTTGCAAAAGTCATTCTTCCTCTGTCCCACACACATAAATCTTCCATGGATGCCCTGGATTCTGCGTCTTTTTTCATTTTTTTCTGATATTTCAAATATCTTTCTCAATTCAGTTTTTATCTTTTCTACATGTATTTCCTTTAAAAAAAAAAATAGTGTGACCATCTCAAGTAATGAAAAAGGACAGCAGACAATTTCCTAATTTTATTCCTAAAAGAATAAAATTCAGTTTCTTTTTAGAGTGACAGCTGTCTGGTGGGCCACTCTTCATGGGTATAAGGGGTAACAGCTTCTGGCGATCTGAATCACAAGTGTTTGAAGGGAAACCCAATAAGCTGAAAGAGGAAAAAAATAAGGAGACTGCTTTATGTAGAACCCATTAAACTTTCAATGACCAGAAAACTAAAAATATTACATTAAAAGTTTTTTTTAATGATTTAAACATAACCTGGGTGGAAGCCATTACATATGACATGTTCAATTTGAAATATGACCATTCAGAAACCCTATGTAATAGGCCATTTCATGAACCTAGGCGGTCCTCACCTGCTTTCTTTCCAGAATAAATAAAATTCAGGGATTATATAGTTTTTAACAGTTAAAATAATATACACATAGGCATAGTCTTGTTCTTTTGCTATGTTCTAAAACTACCAAAAAACTATTGAAATGATTTTTTTTTAAATTTTCAACAGCTGTTTAACATCCAAAAACTAATTCTTTTTTTTTATTTATTTATTTTTGGCTGTGTTGGGTCTTCTTTGCTGCCCACGGGCTTTCTCTAGTTGTGGAGAGCGGGGGCTACTCTTTGTTGTGGTGCATGAGCTTCTCATTGCAGTGGCTTCTCTTGTTGCAGAGCACAGGCTCTAGGCACGCAGGCTTCAGTAGTTGTGGCCTGCAGGCTCAGTAGTTGTGGCTCATGGGCTCTAGAGCGCAGGCTCAGTAGTTGTGGTGCACAGGCTTAGTTGCTCCGCGGCACATGGGATCTTCCCGGACCAGGGACTGAACCTGTGTCCCCTGCATTGACAGGCGGATTCTTAACCACTGCACCACCAGGGAAGTCCCCAAAAACTAATTCTTGTAATGAAAATATTCAGCTCCATATACCAATAGATTGCTTTTTCAGAGATATATGAATTGCCCAAATTACCCTTATTTGCCTTCTTCCCTGAAGTTGAATCTGATACATGCTTTTTCATAGTATTGGGCTGACCAAAAAGTTCGTTCAGTAATGAACTTTTTGGCCAACCCAATACATTAAATTGCTGCATCCCTGACACAGCCAAAACAATTTGCATAGCATTAGAACTTGACAGTCTCTTCATCAACAGGCAAGGGACCTACTTTTTCAGGACCAGAAGGAACCCAAAAGACTTAGTATCAAGTTGTTACTACATGGTAATATAAATTAGAGTATGTGCAGTTCTGTATTCTACAGAATCAGCTTCCCTGGAAATTCAATATTTTAAAAATTGTTTTTATTGTGGTAAAATATACATAACATAAAATTTACCATTTCAACCATTTTTAAGTGTACGGTTCTGTGGCATTAAGTACATTCACATCATTGTGCAACCATCATCACCTTCCATCTCCAGAAATGTTTAATCTTCCTCCAAATGAAAATCTGCACAAATTAAACACTAGCTCCCCATTCCCCCATTCCCCCATCCTCTGACAACTGCCCTTAGACTTTGTGTCTCTAGGAACCTCAGATAACTGGAATCATCCAGTATTTGTCCTTTTGTGACTGGCTTATTTAATTTAGCAAAATGTCTTCAAAGACACTCATTATGTTGTAGCGTGTGTCAAAATTTCCTTCTTTTTAAACGCTAAACAATATTCTATGATGTGTATATACCACATTTTGTTAATCCAATCATCCATCAGTGGACACCTGGGTTGCTGCTACCTTGTGGCTGTTGTACATAATGCCGCTGTGAACATAGTGTGCAAATAAGAAATTCAATTTTGAGTAAGCATATGGCTGCAGCAGTGACAAAGATACTCTTCATGCAATTTTCTTCTTTCTTTTCACTTCCTGGGTCAACGTGCTCCAGTTACAGGTAACGACCAGAGTGAATATCAAATTTAAACTGCAGGTGGCAGCAAATATCAATAAACTAGGCATAACGCTTGACAAAAGCATAGCTGTTTTTTCCTGTGTTTAGTTTTGACCCTTCAAACAGAGTAGGATCAATATTTTTCCTTAGGTCTCCTACGTTCAATATAAGGAACTCTTGAAGCATTTATTTGGGTTTAACTAATGAGGCATACTGTAATTGAGTAATATAAAAGACTAATGAATCAGTGGAAGCAGTATCTGAGGGCTTGATATTTGGCTCAAAGCTTTTGACAATCTTCCCTGAAATGTCTCAGCCAACCACGCATACATTATAATCTCTTTGCCACATCTTGGAACTTTCAAAGTAGGTTAAATCGTTTATGAGTGATTTGCCTCTGGCTTTTTTGTGATAAGACACAGCTAGTTGTTTACCCAATATCTTTCTCACCATCTTCCCTAATAATAAAAACCCCAATTTTTTGTTAGGCTGGCAGTGTACCCAACTAAAAAAAACTACAGTTCCTTACCTCCACTGCAGCCAGAGATCACATGACACAGTTCTGTCCTTGACAGGTAAGCTCCTCTGCTGCAGATCAAAAGTTTTATTCTCCTGAAAGAGGCTCTTCCTCCTTCCTTGTTGTTTTTTGTTGTTGTTGTTCTCTTTGTTGTTTTATTTTTGTTTGTTTGATTTGTTTGCTTCCTACCTAAAACTTGGAAGGGAAACAGAATGTGGGGCAGCTATACTGTAACCATGAGACTATCAAGAAAACAAAAGGCACATGTTCAACATTGCAAAGTAGAAAAAGGAGCCTGGAGAAGATGACCCAGGTGAGGTGCTAACCATCCCTGGGCTCCCCACGTCTAGCTGGATTACTTACTTTCCAGTAGGACTTCCTATTTCCTGTTATGTGAGAAAAATATTCCCCTATTTGCTTCAATCACCATAGTCAGGTTTATGGTGGTGAAGCAGACCCAATCCCTTAGTCAGATAGATAGACATTCTGAGATGGGTAGATGAATTAAAGGTGTGTTTAGAGACAGAAATAATAAATATACTTGTTTTTTTCAATTGAGAAAGGGTGCCTAAAATATAGTGCAGAATTACATTTTAATCAGATGTGCCTCTAGGAAAAATTAACTAAGGCAGACATTGTGCAACATTAAAAGTAACGAGTTAGTAGGCCTTTAGATAAATGAAGGAGTGGCACTTAGGAGTGAAAATAGTAGGAGAGAATGACTTTTTAAATAATAAAAGTAGAGTTGAGTTTATTAATATTTCTCATAAAGATCATCATGAATGTGGGAGTCCCTATTCAATAAAGAGTTCAATTTATCAGATTTTACCACATGCTATAATAACTCATTTGTGAGATGCCACAAGGATAAGATAATGCAGTTCCCATCCATATCCTATTATATTTTATGAGAACATTTGGTGGTCTCTGTACATAACTAATATATTTATCCTGTGAAATGAACATTCATCAACATCCAAGAGAGAGAGAGAAAGAGAAGGAGTCATTTAAAAAGTAAGATAGGGGCCGCAGGAGGAAGATGGTGGTGGAGTCCTGCGTTACCCAGGAGGAAATTAAGAAGGAGCCCGAGAAGCCCATCGATCGGGAGAAGACCTGCCCGCTGTTGCTGCGCGTCTTCACCACCACCTACGGCCGCCACCGCCACCACCGCCTGCACGAGTTCTCCCGCGGAAACGTGCCGTCCAGCGAGCTGCAGATCTACACTTGGATGGATGCAACCTTGAAAGAATTGACTAGGTTAGTAAAAGAAGTCTACCCAGAAGCCAGAAAGAAGGGCACACACCTCAGTTTTGCAATTGTTTTTACGGATCCTAAAAGGCCTGGCTATTGAGTAAAGGAGATTGGCAGCACCGTGTCTGGGAGAAGGGGACAGACGACGACTCCATGACGCTGCAGTCGCAGAAGTTCCAAATAGGGGACTGTCTGGACATAGCAATCACTCCTCCAAATCGGGCACCACCTCCTTCAGGGCGCATGAGGCCATATTAAATTTTATTTACTATCTCTTGAATTTATTTTCCATTCAGTTATGTAAAATAAACTTTCGCTTCTTCCTACCCCCTTGTTGCCATTAAGCCTTTAAACTCTAAACAAATTGTAATGCATCTATTTAGGAGTTCGATTTGGCTTTGCTATGGTATGAATATTAATAGAAAGTCCATATGTTTCAAGTTCTGTAAAATATGAAAAGTGCTCTTAGCATTCCATGTAAAACTATATTGTTAAACATATGTTGCAATCACCTTGAGTGTGAAAGTTAATGGAGCATGGGTTCAGGGTTTAATTTAGTACTGGGGGTTTATGCTAAGTCGTGGAGTTGGTATGTTTAAGCCCAAATGGGGCAGAACAAGAAAGCCATGAGATTGTATTAAATAGTGCAGGAGTTTGTCACCCAGAAGGTTGTATGGAGTTGTGAAGAAGACCTTTGGGAAGGTGCAGGGCAGGGCAGCTGAGACGTTTTGGAACAGTCTGAGCTGAGGCAAGTTGAAGAAGCTGTCTGTGTTTGAAGGGAGAGGCCTGCCTGAATCAAGGTGTGATGGCAATTTAGAGAAAAGGAGAATGGGTGCCACAGTGAGGCCTTTTTATGTTTTGAAAAGAGGGAGAATGGGGCCTTCTGAGGGCAGGAAGTAGTATAGAGGAGCAAGGGTTAGAACTTAGGATAAGGATGGAAAGGTTTACCTTGAAGATCTGAAAATTCAGGGAGGAATGAAAGAAGAATCTTAGATCAAGGGAGAAGGTCAGGGATGAGGTCAAGTTAAGTAGGGGATGTTCACATGCCCTGTTTAGCGCTGGGGCTGACTCGTGTCTGATTTGAGAGGCAGTATGCATAGTGGTTATAAGCAGCTGGACTGAACATTTAAATCCTGGTTACACTAATAGCAACCTTGGACAAGTTACTTGGACCTGTTTTTTTTCTGTTTGTTTAAAATTTGTAAAATGGAGGTAACAGCCCACAGGATTGTGAAGACTAATTAAATGTTTGCAAAGGGCTTAGAATAGTGCCTGACAAGTAAGAAACAAAGTTAGCCATAGAGTTCAGTCAGAACGGGTGCCGTCTCTTTCATGGCACTGTTACAGTCTCATTTTGAAGTTTATAAACAGTGTGCAGTATGTGATAAGGCCTATTACCTTTAATCTATTGCAGTAGAAAATTTTGAAAATGTGTATTCCAAAATTTGAAAAAATGTACTACCAAAGTAAAATTGCAGTAATTTGATCTTGTACATACAAAAGCAGCCTTTTAAAATCTAATGATTGTAGGATTGGGGTCCCTGGTGCAGTCAACAGGTGACAGATACAAGCCTGGAACCCCAATCTAGGGCCTCTTCTCCACTGAAGTTTGCCCCAAACCCTTAGACTCTTTATTCATTCATACTAGATAGGCTTGAGCTCCTTAAGTCAGACAATTAACTTAAACCTAATTTTTTGGAGAAGAGGAGCCATGATTACCTTCCTGTCTGTAGAGAAGATACTGATGTACTGTGCAGATTAAGAAGGCAGGAACTCGTTAAAGGACTTTGTAAGCCAACTTTTCATAACAGTGTGAACTCCTGCAATGGGGGCTCGCCTGTAATTCCAGGTTATTCTCCCACTAGTTGAAAATAAAGTGGTTTATTTGCTTGGTTCCAAAAAATAAAATACATAAATAAATATACAAAATAAATAAATTAATTAAAAGATAAGTCAACTATACTCCAATAAAAAAATTAATTTTTAAAAAAGTAAGATAAGAGAGTTTAGAGAAAATATTCCAGAATCAGAGCACCTGGTAGAATAGAACTAAATAGGAGGAGGGGCAGAGGCTCAAGTGCTAAAACCAGTTCTAAATCTATGACCTTAATTTCTTTTCTCTACTAAGAGCAGGCTTTTGCATTTATAAAGTGAGAGATGTAAAAAATCTCATGACACTTATAATTTAATTTGGAGACTAGAAAATCTAAGACACATTAACACTAGAGCAAATAATGTGGCACAACATGTAGTTAATGGCTAAATCATATGGTTCAGAGGATAAGTGCTACAGAGATTGAGAATATAAGACCGAGAATATAAGACCAAGGATATTTGAGAAAGATTTTATGGAGGAGATGGGAAAAGGGAGAAATTATGAAGGGAGAAGTTAAAAAAAAAAAAAGAACTTTCCAATAGAAAGGAAGGAAAGGCAAGGAGGTATGAACACAATCAACTTCTTTGTGGGATGCAGAGGAAAGCTTGTGTTTTTTTGTTTTTTTTGTTTTTTTTGTTTTTTTTTTAAAGATTTATTGATTGATTGATTGATTGCTATGTTGGGTCTTCGTTTCTCTGCTAGGGCTTTCTCTAGTTGTGGCAAGCGGGGGCCACTCTTCATCGCGGTGCGCGGGCCTCTCACTATCGTGGCCTCTCTTGTTGGGGAGCACAGGCTCCAGACGCGCAGACTCAGCAGTTGTGGCTCACGGGCCCAGTTGCTCCGCGGCATGTGGGATCTTCCCAGACCAGGGCGCGAACCCGTGTCCCCTGCATTAGCAGGCAGACTCTCAACCACTGCACCACCAGGGAAGCCCGGAAAGCTTGTTTTGGAAAATATGTGAGAAATAGATATAGATTTGTGGTATTGGGTCAACTCATAGGTGCCCTCAAAAGCTAGGAAGAAAAAGTTTTGAAGCTGAGTAGGAGAAAGCAATCCTATTTCCTAGAGAACAGAGATTGTTGGTTCTAGCATTTCCAGCTCCACTCAGACACTTGATGATTGGAAAACCTAGCAGCATCCCAAGGTGCCCAAACTTGTACTGAGTCTCAGCTTGTACTGATCAGCAGCTCTCTTCACTCTCCATCAAACCATCCATCCATCGAAGCCTGGCTGATTCCTTCCAAAATAGAAGTCAACCCAACCTCCAGAGGGCAATGTCATTTCCAATCCATGGTGAGAGTCTGGGAAACCAGCTAGTTTCTGCAATTTGAAGAGAAGTATACAATTTGAAAAGGTAGATGGAGAATCCTAAAAAAAATTCAAGAAAAAATTCTCAACCTGGGTGGGGTATAGAGCATTTAACAGTGTTTCAGAAGAAAGAAGAGACCCTAGGTCCCTGGCTATGGTTCTACTCTGCTCTAGGCAAGCTCTCCAGTTCCTCCCACTTCTACATCCTCATTCGACAAAAGTAACTATTTAGTAAGGGTGTCAAGGGAAATTCACCCGTCCTGTATCAAGGCATCAAAAGGTCTAGATGAGCTACCTATATTAACCACAAATAAGAGGAAAAGGAATGTTATGGCAATCATGCAAAAACTCTGCATGAAAAATTACCATCATCATCGTCATATCATCATCGTTAGTGCTTCTCAAACTTTAGAATACACGGAATTATAAGGAGAGCTCATTAAAACATAGATCTGGACCTTATTCCCAGAACTCCTGATTCTGGTCTCTGGAGAACCTGGCCTGACTGACCTTTTATTCCAATTCAGTTTATATTTGTAATGAATGTTGCTACCTAATGAATTGTCTTAAATTTCCTCAGACTATTAATAGCAGGAAAAAATCAATGCCTTTTTAATTTATATCACAAACTCAAAAGAAGACAAGTTTGGAGATTCTCTAGTCCATCATCCTTCTTAATACAGAAATTCCATCTATGACATCCTTTTAAAAATATGCCCATCAAATTTATCCTTGTAGCCTGCAGCGATGGAATGTTACATTTCACATTTCAGCCCAGCACTTTTGGGGAAGCTATAAAATTGCTATAAAATCCCCCCCAGAGATGCTAGTCTTATCTTCCCCTGGAGAGATTTATATATATTTCAAAAGGTAAGAGCAAGAACCTAGGATCCTTCTCAAGGAAAAAAAGGTTTTTGTCCCCATCTTTCAGGATAGGAGGAGAGACAGCAGTCCCTTTCTACATAAACGCCCAGATTTATATTTTCAGGGTGCTTAACCATATTACAAACGGATATGTGTGGGATGATGCCAGATCTACCTCTTATCATGTTGCTGTATGGTTAAGAATTGGGACAAAAGGGAACTGGCACAGTTATTTGCTGTAAGCAAATATTAATCTGCTCTGCTTCAGAAACCTTGAGTTCACATTTGGGTTAATATTAATAAACCATGACGACCTAGGAAAGTAGTATGAACATGAGTATCTATGAGAGAAGTTACAGGCTTTAGCAAATTAAGATCATGCAGTATTTTTCATATGAAGTTTATACATTTAATGTTTACTATATGTTAAGTGGTATTTTCAATTAATTATTTATATTAATTATTTTTAAATTTTATTTATTTATTTATTTATTTATGGCTGTGTTGGGTCCTCATTGCTGTGCGCGGGCTTTCTCTAGATGTGGCAAGTGGGGACTACTCTTTGTTGCAGTGTGCAGGATTCTCATTGTGGTGGCTTCTCTTGTTGTGGAGCACGGGATCTAGGCACATGGGCTCAGTAGTTGTGGCTCGCGGGCTCTAGAGCACAGGCTCAGTAGTTGTGGCTCATGGGCTTAGTTGCTCCACGGCATGTGGGATCCTCCCGGACCAGGGAGTGAACCTGTGTCCCCTGCATTGGCAGGCGGATTCTTAACCACCGTGCCACCAGGGAAGTCCCTATTAATTATCTTTTATTACAAGTTTAGGATAAAAGATTTAACCCCAAATTTTGATATTCCCTTGAGAGCTGGGAAAGGAATATATGGCCTACAGAAACATTTCATAAAGTGAGTAACCTGGATAAATTAGTATAACAAATGTAAATGGGTTTTTTCCCCATTTTTGGCAAAAGTTACTCCCAGTTACTAATCTTTCCTCTTACAGAATCTTTCCCATTCACCATAACTTCTGAGATTTTTTTCAGTGAATGTTTTTATTTACAAAGAACTTTTAGTACTCTGAAAAATAACTTACCTACCATATAATTTTCATGCCTTATTACTTTACTTATCGTCATGACAACTTTGTGTCATATGAGATAATTACTAGCCATCATTCTTAGAGATGAGAAAACTGAGACACAAAAAGATTAAGTAATTTACCAAAGTTCATCCAGTTAATTAGTTTTAAAGCTAGTAAGAGCCAAGCAATTATGTAAATTGCTTGAGTTTACTCTGAATATTTCATATGACCTCTAATTATAAAAGTTGAACTAGTAAAAAAACCTAATGGCATTGTCAGTACTTGGCTTCCTATTTTCCAAAATCATAAGAAAACAGACGAGAAGACAAAAGGTAACATTCTGAGTAATAGCTATACAACAGTAGCTATTATTATATAATAAGTTGTTTTTTAAAATAAGTCAGTTTGATTTTTTAAATAGCATTTCTCTTCCTGGTAATATCCAATTCACAAATGATAGTTTATAGAAAGCATGCCAAAAATCCAAGACAATTCTCTGACCTTGGATAGTGGTACAGTTTCTTTAATCATAGAATTGGTAACTTACTAACACTTGGCTGTTCATGATTGATGCCTTTAGGTTAGTTACACATAGTTAATTAAAATTAATGTTTACCAACTAACTTACTATGCATCTTGGCAATAAATGTGCTTGATATTTACTGTCAAACTACAGATTATTATTAATTTCTGTGATGTGAATATGCTTCTATGTGTATTTCTATTACTGGAAGGGCAAAAACAGCTTTGTATGAGATGGAAATTATGGAAAAACAGGAAACTAGAAAGCTAATATTTCTGTTTTGACTATTTGTAGCCTATATATTTTTAAAATAAATTTTTTTGAACTATTTTAGGTTTACATGAAAATTGTGAAGATAGTACAGAGAGTTCCCAATATTCCATGCCCAGTTTCCTCTGTTATTAACATTAATGTATGGTACATTACTATTAACTAAAGTCCATAGTTTATTCAGTTTTCCTTAGTTTTTACCTAATGTCAGTAGTCTGTTCCAGGATTTCATTCAGGATACCATGTTACATTTAATAGATATGTCTCCTTAGGCTCTTCTTGGCTGTGACAGTTTCTCAGACTTCCCTTGTTTTTTATGACCTTGACAGTTTTGAGGAGTACTTGTGAGTATTTTGTAGAATATCTCTCTACTGAGTTTTGCCTTACATTTGTCTCGTAATTATCCTGGGCTTATGAGTTTTAGGGAGGAGAATCACAGAGCTAAAGTGCCACTTCATCACATTGTATCAATGGTACATGCTATCAAAATGACGTGTCACTGTTGATATTCACCTTGATCATCTGGCTAAGGTAGTGTTTGTCAGTTTCTGCACTCTAAAGTTATTCTTTTCCCTTCTTTCCATAGTACTCTTTTGGAAGAAGTGTGCACTCCACACTTGAGTGGAGACCTATATACTTTTTACAAGTGAATAAAATGGAATTCATAATTTTGAAAGCATGCACCGTTAAAAAATGAAATAATGAAAGTCCTGGTGAGTTTTAGCATCTTGAAACTTTGAACAGTTAAGATTCTATTCTTGGAAACTTTGTAGGAATACTCTCTGTGTGATACCATTTGGATACTCTCTGTAGGTAACTAAATTTTCCCAGTTTTTTAATTTTTAAAAAAATATTTATTTATTTGGCTATGCCGGGTCTTAGTTGCGGCATGCTGGATCTTCGTTGTGGCACGTGGGCTCTTAGTTGTGGCATGCAGGGTCTAGTTCCCTGACCAGGGATGGAACCTGGGCCCCCTACATTGGGAGTGCAGGGAAGTCCTCCACCAGGGAAGTCCTCCTAGTTTTTTAGATTATTTGACAACCGCTTATTTATTAGGCACTATGCTGAACTCTGGGAATACAAATCTGAGACATCATCCTTGCCCTCAAGAGGTTTAAGTCCCATCATAGATTCCACGTCCTGAAAGCCAATACTTTCCTCATTTCTCTTGCTATGGTATCTAGAATATTTGCAAATTCAAATTAATCTTCCAAAACTAACTATCCTCATGCCCCCAGCTAACATCATATCAAATGGTGAAAGGTTGGAAGCTTTTTCTCTAAGGTTATGAACAAGACAAGGTTGCCTAATCTCACCACTCTTATTCAACATAATACTGAAAGTCCAGGCTTCCCTGGTGGCGCAATGGTTAAGAATCTGCCTGCCAATGCAGGAGACATGGGTTCAAGCCCTGGTCCAGGAAGATCCCACATGCCACGGAGCAACTAGGCCCGTGAGCCACAACTACTGAGCCTGTGCTCTAGAGCCCACGAGCCACAGCTACTGAAGCCCCTGCGCCTAGAGCCCATGCTCCACAACGAGAAGCCACCACAATGAGAAGCCCGCACACCACAAAGAAGAGTAGCCCCCCCTCTCTGCAACTAGAGAAAGCCTGCGTACAACAACGAAGACCCAAAGCAGCCAAAAATAAATAAATTAATTAATTATTTTTAAAAAAGAGAAAAGAATCAAAATCAAATTAAATTAAAATTAAAAAAAAAATACTGAAAGTCCTAGCCAGAGCAATCAGGCAAAAAAAGAAATAAAAGTATCCAAATCAGAAATGAAGAATAAATTAAATTGTCTCTTTTTGCAGATGACATGGTCTCATGTATAGAAAATCCTAAAGACTCCGTCAAAAAACAAAAATACGCAACTCTGACATCAATGCCCTGCTCACATCCCCTCAGCTCACCCCAGAGGTCAGCTGTGTTTGGGTAGACAATTTGCTTACCTCCAGCGACTCCTTACCTTAAGTATTTCTCTGCCTGAGGGCTCCTAGGGAGTTAATGTCCCAGGAGCATCTTCAACCATTAATGAGTGGCTATTGATGGGAAAATACTCCCACTTCCTTGTCCTTTGTTGGGACTATTTCAGCTGTGTTTTACACAGCCTTCCAGAGAGTCCACAGTGGTAGTGAAGGCCAGTTGCTCACCCCAGTAACCTTTGCAGTAACAATGCACCATCTTGCCCTGTCTCTTTCCATTTTCTGTCTCACTTCCCCCCTCTCTCACCCTGCTTCCTGTGATCACTCCCCAAATAAACTCCTTGTACCCAAATCCTTAATGCAGAATCTGCTTTTGGATGAAACTCAAAGGAAGACATCTCAGTTTTCCATTTTCTAAATTCAGTGTCAATATGTGAAACTTGTTTTACAGGCGTTCGTTGTGATGGCTCTCATTTTGTTTCAGTCTTTGCTTTTAATTGCTCTTTTTATAAAGGTAGCCTGAGAAACTGGAGAGTAAGACAGGAAGAAGAAAGAGGAAAAGAGGTGAAGAATTGAAAGCTAAGCTCTTTTACCTAAGTGAATACGCTTTTTTGAAAAAGGAAGTAGCACTTTTCAAGTTGTAAATAAAATCAGTCATGAGGCAGAGGTGTGAGAGAACAGTGTGAACAAGTGGATGGAAAGGATGGAAGATAATGTCATCATTGTTCTGACCCAGATATTCCTTTAAATATAATTTCTCCAAATCTGGACTCTTCTCATTATTTTCTCTTCTGGCCCCTACTCTTTGTACTCCCTTCATTCCTTCTTTTTAATTCTGTTTCTCATCCCGCTAGGGTGACACATCAACTCTTCAAATGAGAAAAGAGAGGGAGCTTTGAGTAGTACGTGCCAAAATCTACTGCTTTGTCTCTAAGCTGTGAACTTGGATGGGCTGCCTGGAGACCAGCCCATATCTACCAATGCCAAGGATGGGCCAGGACCTGAGAGGAGCAAGTGTGGGGGAGAGAGGGAGATAAATATGTATCCAAACATTTACCCAAAGTGCTGTCTCTCCCGCACTGAATCTCAGCCAAGATTCAGACACGATGCTAATGATACTCTTAAACACTACCCTTTTCTTTCTTCCTATTCTTCCCATTTTCTGGAAGGACGGAATATGGGCCAGAAGTTCACCAAACAATAGAAAAACCTATATTCTTTCTCATCTAGATATTTTAATATCTTCTCTGGGAAAGGCCCTCCCAGAGACTGTCATGAAAAGTGAAGCAAAATTCTATCTCCTGGACACTGGATTTTTGAGCCTGGAGCAAGAGATTGGACAACTGATAATCTGCTTAATGCTCTTCCCCCAATATCTTAACACAGGTTAACACACACACACACACACACACCTGACAGGAAGTCACACAATCACACAACTCCTAGGAGCAAGGATCTTTCCTGACTTCAGCACTAACTTTATAAAATGTACATAGATTGTTTCTTCTCTCACTCAGTGCCTTTGAGGAGACAAAGGTTATTCTGGTAAGAATGGATGGGGCTTATGAAACTGAAATATTAATTCAAGGAGACTAGGAGACCACTTACTGGTGTATGGAACTGGCTTTGGTGATGAAGCAAATGCTCTTAGTAACCTGCGCTATGTCCACTCAGCCCACCTTTGATTTTCGCTGCAGGAGTAGTGGATTTTCCGATGCGTGCTGACAGAGTCCCATCCCAAGTGCCCTCTTCATCTCTCTGGCTTTCTTTCCCAAGTCTTTCTCTGAAGCAGAGGGAGCTTATACAGCTGTGTGCAGGAAAAGCTCAAAATGTAAGGAAGAAATGCCCCCCAGGTATGCTTCAACCAACGGGGCATGGAAGCCAGGGGATAAATGCTTCAGCCTCCCATTCATTGGAGGAATAATTCTGAGGTGGATTCCACAAGGTTCTTCAGAGGACCCTCAGAAACTTGAGCTCTGTTCCCCTCGGTGGTAGTTAGCTCAATAACACAGCTTTCACTGACTTTACCCAGTCTTTCTTTCTCTTTCTTTCTTTCTTTCTTCCCTTCCTTCTTTTATTTCTTCCTCCTTCCTTCCTTCCTTCCTTCCTTCCCTCCCTCCCTCCTTCCTTCCTTCCTTCCTTCCTTTCTTTCTTTCTTTCTTTTTACTGATGTATAATTGACATACAACATTATATTACTTTCAGGTGTGCAACATGGTTCACTATTTGTATATATTTCAACATGATCACCACAATAAGCCTAGTTAACACCTGTCACCATACATAGTTACAAATTTTTTTCTTGTGATGAGAACTGTTGAGAATTACTCTCTTAGAAACGTTCTTTTTTTTTTACAGTGTAATAAACATAATTTATTTCATCAAAAATTACTATATCATAATAAACATCATTTATTTCACCATATGTTCTTGGGTATACCATGGGTTGTCCTGATAGTTGCATTAGACTCTTCATACCTCAAGGAAACAGTAACACCATTGAAGGTTTCTGGATGATACCCAGGTCTTTCACTGTTCAGTTTAATTTACTGACCTTTTAAAATAATAACTTTTTAATCCTGTTCCACCTCATAGCAATTAATAGTTGATGAATGTTTAAGTGTACATAAAGTCAGGTGACATGACTTGCGAAACTTATCCTTATGAAGAGTTATTGAAATCTATCCAGGCTTTCTTTAAGCCCAGTAGTAGTTAATTCATAAATGTGAGATTTGGTGAGATATACCAGGTATATATACAATACTGATGATTATGGAATGAGATAGCTCAAGAAGATTCATATGAGGCCAAGAAAATTTGCGACATATATGTTTATAGAATGGATTCTTGAGGGAGATTGACCTTTATGAGGTTTCTATAGTTCTCCAACTCAAATTCTTTTCTTATTGCTTTTCTAGCACCCTTGCCTATAACAAAATACTCACTAGGGTTGTTAAGAGTTAAAGCTGGGTATGAAATGATAGATTTGGCTTATTTTACTGACTTGATGCTTTTAGAGTACAGGAAAATTGTAAAAAAGACTTTGAGATAAAGAATATGCTATGCTTTTTAAAAAATATGTTAACTTATTCCAGGTATATAATAATAGAAGCCAGTAGGGGAAATAAGATTTGATATATAATTATTAGCTTTTTCTGCTGAGAATTAATATAATATGTAAAATTGGGTCATTCTATGTGCCTTTTTTAAAAAATACTTAACACCTAAGTGCTACATGTATGTTTAAGATTCTTAGAGGTTTTTGGTTTGGTAGCAAGACAAAAATTCTTCTTTCACTTATTGTGTGTCAGAGATCTTGGAGAAACATGGACTTGAGAAGCCAATTTCATTTGTTAAAAACACTCAGTCTAGCTCAGAAGGGGCATGCAAGCTGATGGTTAGATTGACCAGGCACACTGGTTGGAAGTAATAAACAAAATTAATTGATAATTGTATATGAATAAAAATAAGTACTGCTCTTTTTCTTTTTTTAAACTTCTTTGGGTTATAATTGACCAAAAATAAATTGCACATATTTAAAGTATAGAATCTGATGTTTTGATATATATATGTACCTATGAAAGCATCACCTCAGTCAAGATAATGAACATATCTGTCACTCCTAAAAGCTATCGCTCATTTATAATCCCCTCCCTCCTCCTGCTTCTCCCCGTCACACCCCCATCCCCTCCCCAGGCTACCACTGATCTATTTTCTGTCCCTACATATTACTTTGCATTTCCTAGAATTTTATGTAAATGGAGTAATGTAGTACACACTTTTTTTGGCTTCTTTCACTCAGCATAATTATTTTGTGATTCATTCATGTTGTATCACGGATCAATCGTTTCTTCCATTTTATTTCTCTCACCAACTTTAAAACGTGTAATACAAATAGTATTATTAAACGTAGTCACCAAGCTGTACATTACATCTCCATGACTTATTTATTTTATAACTGGAAGTTTGTACCTTTTCACCCCCTTCACCCATTTTGCCCACCCCTACCCCTCACCTCTGGCAATCACCAATCTGTTCTCTGTATCTATTAGCTTGTTTATTTTATTTTTTTAGAATCGAAGTGAGATCATATGGTATTTGTCTATGTCTGACTTATTTTACTTAGCATAATGCCCTCAAGATCCATCCATGTTGTTACAAATAGCATGATTTCATTCTTTTTTTATGGCTGAATAGTATTATGTTACATTTTCTTTATCTGTTCATCATTTGATTTACACTTAGGTTGTTTCCATGTCTTGGCTAGTGTAAATAATGCTGCAGTGAACATAGGGTGCATATATCTTTTAAAGTTAGTATTTTTGTTTTCTTTGGATAAATACCCAGAAGTGGAATTGCTGGATCATATGGTAGTTCTATTTTTAAATTTTTGAGGAAACGCCATACTGTCTTCCACAATGACTGCACCAGTTTACATTCCCACCAACAATGTGCAAGGGTTTCCTTTTCTCCACATCCTGGACAACATTTGTTATCTCTTGTTTTTCTGAAAATAGCCATCCTAAGAAGTGTAAGGTGATATCTCACTGTGGTTTTGATTTGCATTTCCCTGATGATTAGTGATGTTGAGCAACTTTTCATGTTGCTGTTGGCCACCTGCATGTCTTATTTGTAAAAATGTCTATTCAGATCCTCTGCCCATTTTTTAAATTGAATTGGTTTGTTTTTGCTTTTTTATTTTTAACTTCTGAGTTGTATGAGCTTTTTTAAAAAATATATTTTGGATATTAACCCCTTATCAGATATATGATTAGTAAATATTTTCTCCCATTCACTGATTTTTTCATCTTCCTGCTCTCAATAAGCTTACTCACTTCCCTCCTATTTTCTGGAGTCATCCAGAAAATTAATTACCTAAACTCAAGTCCTTACTTCAGGCTCTGCTTTTGAGGGACCCCCAAACTAAGACAGTAATACCAGATAAAACCCTAGAAAGCAGACCTCAGGATAGTATTCTGAAAATGGTTTATTCACCAGTTAGATGGAAACAAAAACTCCATTGCTGGTGGTAATTGTAATGTCCATACCTCTGGCATAAATACCAAACTCTCAACTGTGGTGGATAGGATGTAGAAGAAGAGGGAGCTTTGCTTATCCAGTGTCTCTAATACTGGCATGAAAAGGGGCAATGGTAATTACACATGGAGTGGAATTGGATGGCTTTTGTAAACTGCCTTAGAAGCCTTGAAGAATGATTGAAAGGAAAAGAGAGATAAGTTCAGTCCAGCCAACTATCAACTCATGACATTCTGTGAAAATCAGAGTCCTCCATGACAGACAGTAAGGAGATCCTGTGGCAAAAGGGCAGGCTGTGCTGAAAGCCAGGTTCCAAATTTCATATTAAGAGTGACACAATGGCAAAGGAGACTGAACATGAGGGTCTCCCTGCTCAAGTGACAGCTTTGACAGAAAAAGACCGGGACCCCAACACTTGGAATGAAAGCATCAGTGAGGAAATGTATGCGGACCTTAAACCCTGGATGCTCTTGAGTCATGGAGGCTGTAGAAGCCAGTCTCTTCCCCCCTCACTAGAGGACAGCAGTCTCCCCTTGCCTCAAGAGGATAAACACCTCCCTGAGAGGAAGGACTTACGAGGTGATGCCGTCCTCCTTGGGGTCCCCTCCACTGACTCCTCCAGTTGCTTTCAGATTGATAATGTGAGCCAGGGCCTAGAATACGGTAAGAGGGAGGTACATTCTCTGCTATGGGAAGAAATAACTTAATGAAAGAATTACAGTATCTGGTTAGTATGTACTGACAGGAAAGAGGGAAAGATCTATGGGAATAGATTAAAAAGTGTTAAATTGAATAGTGAGTGGGATATAAGGGTCAATAGGGGAGAGTTTATTGGAAAATATAATATGACACAGGATTTAACATCCTTTCAATTGTCCCTGGAGCTTGTCCCAACACACTGCTAAGATGGTGCTTTGAAGCTTGGACAAGACAATGATGTAGAGATGCCAGAACTGCCATCAGAGTATAAAGGAACAGGTCAGAAGGCTCAAGGAGGTAACACATTAGAATGAGCTTTTTATGTGAGACCCACTCTTTGACTATGTTTCCCAGAATACTCCCTTCACTAGGGCAATAAGAAATGCACTAGCATTTTTTAAAATCTCAGTGTCATTGTTGTCTATGAACCAGGGTTCATGGAATAAAAGGCTGCCACAGAATTGGGTTCCCTAGAGTCAATGGGATTGAAAAAATTCCATGATATTAAAGGCCAAGTAGCTGTACTTAAACATCAAAGGCATAATCACTGTAATAGGCAATAAGATTAGAAGGGTAACCAGGGTGCCTGGACCCAGGGATTTGGAGTAATTACTAATAGACCTTTATGTTCCTAGGGATAAGATAGATAGTCAGCCTGCAAAAGTATTACTTGACTTTCATATTCAGAAAAAATTAAAAGCAGGTGAGCAGCATGCTAAGATCAGCAACCATAATAGAAAATCATAATCCTTTGTTGAGTTTCCATATCTGAGATAGTTCTCAGGCCCAGACCCACTGCCTGAGGGGGAAGCCTGATCCTTCTTGAGGAAAGACCCTGAAACTCCATTATAAATATATACATTAACTCTTCAGTTCTTCCCCTAAAAAAGCCTATGACCTTTTACCCAAACCTTTCAAGGGCTGTTAGATACAGAATTTAAGGTGACACTGATAACAGGGAACCTAAATGCCAACATGGTCCCATCAGTAAAGTGGGAGCTTAAGGAGGCCAGGGGATAAATGCAGTCCTGGTACAAGGCATCTCCAGTAGGCTTGGAGGCCATCTTATGGTTACTCTCCCAATATCCGAGTGCATAACTAGGATGGATATACTTAGTTATTGAACTTTGTACTGCTAACATTTAGAAAGAGGTACAGCACAAATGTGGTCCTTAATTTTGGAGGCAGCAGATACCACGTGGGTTATACTGTTCCAAACCATTTATTGAGTGACTCAGAAATTTTCCAATTACAAGTAGGGTCCAAAGCAAGAGAAGACTCTACGGCAGGTTCAGGCAGTGGTGCAAGCTTCCTTGTATCCAGGACTACATGACCCGACAGATTCAGTGATGCTAGAGATATTTAACAAAAGAGTGGCAACTCAGAGATCTGAGATTCTGAGTCAAGATATGACTTCTGCTACAGGGAACCACCCAGTGTTTGAAAAACAGTTTCTGGTATATTCCAGCGTCCTAGTAGAGACTGAAAACATGACCATGTGACATCAAGTGACTGCAACTGGAAATGTCAAAACATTTAAGTTACAAGGTGAGCTTGCACAGCAGCAATTCATCATATGATAGAAATGGTACCTACAGGATGGGGCCTGAGAAAGTCCAGAAGGCACAAGTAAATTTTATAAACAGGTAGTCAGATTCTCATGTCACTACCCTCTGTTGCATCAGTGAGTCTCTATCAGTCCACACCCATGGCTTCATGGGATGTTCCCTGTAACCAAGTGATAGAGGAAGAAAAAAATCTGAGCCTATTTTAAAGACATATTGGCTCAATATGTTGGTACAGGTGCAAATGGTCTGCTATTGCACTATACCCCATTCACAGGTAGCCCTAAAAGACAGTGATGAGGAGAAATTCTCACAGTTCTCAGAGCATGGTATAGGCACTTGGTGTATGGAGGAAGAACTAGCCTGACATAAGGTTATATATGCTCTCTTGTGCAGTGGTGAATTATTAGGCTGATTTGTCGGAGGCCTAGAATGAGCAAGATTATAATATTTAGTATAAAGAGATTTGAGTCACTTTGTTATAAAGCAGAAACTAACACACCATTGTAAAGCAATTATACTCCAATAAAGATGTTTAAAAAATAGGACTAAGAATACTGCCAATCCTCGAAAAAAAAGAGATTTGAGGAAAAGGCATATGTAAGTAGCTAAAGGAGTAGAAACAAATATGCACAGCTATATGTGTCACACTAACGTCTATCATAAAGCATCTATCACTGAGTAGGCTCTTAAAAACCAGGCAGACAGGATTCTCCTCAGGTAAATATCAGCCAGCCTCTATTCTTTTCTTTTTTTATTAAGTTTTATTGGAGTACGGTTGCTTTACAATGTTGTGTTAGCCTCCACTGCACAACAAAGTGAATCAGCCATACACATACAGATATCCCCTCCCTTTTGGACTTTCCTCCCATTTAGGTTAAGCCAGCTTCTATTCTTGACACCTCAGTGCTAGTGCAATGAACCCATGAATATAGTAGCCTTGTTGGCAGGTATAGAGACTATACATGGCCCTAATAGTATTGGCTCATTCTCACCAAACTGACATAGCTACTGCTTCTGCAGAAGTTCTGACTTGTCAGCGACAAAGACCAGTACTAAGCATTGGGAAGGGTACCAGTCCTCAAGGACACAGCCAGGCACTTAGTGGCAAGTTTATTACATCTGATCTCCCCACCCCCACCCCACAGAGGAGGAAGCAGTTCATCCCTACAGGAAGCATCTCCTATTCTGAATATGTGCTTGGCTTCCTTGCTTATAGTATATCTTTCAGGATTATTATCTGAGAGCTAAGATTAGTTTGGGACAATATCCCACATGGTTGAGAGTTGTCCTACGGGATGTGGTATATGCATTTAGCCAATGACCGATATAGGGTGCTGTGTACTCAACAGCTAAAATACATGAGTCTGGAAACCAAGGAGGGGAAGTAGGAATGGCTCCTCTCACCATCAAACCCAGTAACAGAAATACTTGCAGAATTTGTGCTTCCTATTCCCATGTCCCTAGGCTCTGTGAGATTTTTAGGTCTTGGTTACTGCTAAAGTTGGGAGAAAGAAAATCACTTCCAGTAGGGGACACAGTAAGAGTCTCACAAAACCTATAGCTATGACTACCACCTGTTCACTTTGGCTCTTTATTCCAGAAGATCAGCACTTAAAGAAAGGCACTTTTTATACTGGCAGGGTAATTGATCCAATTATCATGAGCACCTAGGATTTTTGCTAAATAATGGAGAAAAGGAGGAGTATTTCTAGATCTCAACAGATTCATTGGGATTCACCTTATCCTTCCATGCTTGGTGATAGCACTGAATGAAAAATTTTAGCAACCTCAGCCTGACATGGGTAAAGCTTAAACTCCTCAAGGTTGAAGGCCTGGGTCTCCCCACCAAGCAAATAACTTAGACCAGCAGAAGTGTTTGCTAAGGGTAAGGAATGTAAAATGGGTGGTGGAGAAGGGACCTGATGAATGTGTTATGGCCTTTGGACCAGTTGCAGCAAGGGACATCTGCTTGCTACACTAACTCTCTTGCCTTAACGCCTTTTGAAAATTAGCAGCTGGCCATGACCTTAAAGAACTGGTGGTAGAATGGACTTTACGTAGGGCAAAAAATGGATCTGAAAGGTGCAAGTCATAGACTACAGCAGATGCTTTTGGTGTCCTGTGCCACTTCCTTTGATTTCAGCTGCAGAGGTGCTGGACAGTTCCTACACAGGCCACGGTACCCCTCAAGTGCCTGCTGCTAACTCACAGCTCTCTCCAAAGCCCCAGGAGCTAAACCCATACTGAATGACCAGACACACAGGGAAGTTAATTCCCCTGAGAGCCACCCTCAACCAATGAGTGAAAGGATATAGTGGATAAATGTGTCAGCCTTCTGTCCGAGCAGGGAAAATTTTGATATGCATTCTACACAGTTCCTCAGAGTCCTTAGTGAGATTGAGTCCCAATTGATCAAAGTGGTAGTCAGATCAATAATATATCTTCTAATGGCTTTTCCTTCTTATCTTTGTCAGTTTCTCTGGCTCCCACAATCACCTACCAGGTAAACTACCTGATTCAGTCTCTGCTTTCAGAGAAACTCACACAAAGCAGGTTGATAAACCAGTTAGCTGCCGGTTGATCATGATGTTTATAGAAAAATTTGGCTTTGTTAATAAAGGAAAAACTAATAATATTTTTGGTGGATGAAGTCAACTAAAATTCATAAACAGTTATTAAACATTTGTTATGGATTGTGCATTTTAGAAGGTATTCAATACTATTTTCAATTGATTGATGTGACAGAGATGAGTTTTCTGAGCTCATGGGGAAGGAACAAAAAAATAACAAAGAGGTTAAAAAGAGAAGGAAGCACATAGCAAGACATCAATGAAAGACAAACTCATTTATGGTGATGTCTACCAGCTTGTAGCCATCTGGATTTATCTGGACAGATTTGACACCTGACTTAGGATTATACTGTGTACCATGCTTTGGGTGTGTTAAAAGGTGAAAGTGAAGGTTGGGACATGATTAATTTGTGGTATATCCAAATAAATGTAACAAAATTATGTTCTAAAAATACGAGATAATTCACCATGTAATATGTGAGAAATATAAGAAACCCTCAAGATCATTTGGGCAATGTCTTTGCTTTAAAGATGAAAAAAAAAGATTGTAGCTTAGTGGCACAACCAGGCTTGGACTATCAGGATTCTGATACTCTTTCCAATTATACTTGGAGCCTTGCATTAAGAGAATAGTGGTCTGGGCTTCCCTGGTGGCGCAGTGGTTGGGAGTCTGCCTGCTAATGCAGGGGACACGGGTTCGAGCCCTGGTCTGGGAGGATCCCACATGCCGCGGAGCAACTGGGCCCGTGAGCCACGGCTGCTGAGCCTGCGCGTCTGGAGCCTGTGCCCCGCAATGGGAGGGGCCGCGATAGTGAAAGGCCCGCGCACCGCGATGAAGAGTGGCCTCCGCTTGCCACAGCTAGAGAAAGCCTTCGCACAGAGACGAAGACCCAACACAGACAAAAATAAATAAATAAATAAAGTAGCTATTAAATTTAAAAAAAAATAGATTACTTCATATTAAAAAAAAAAGAGAGAATAGTGGTCATTTGAAAAATGTTTAATGAAAAATATTTTCTGTATTTGTGTGAAGTCTTACACAGATCCACTGTGTTTATTGATTCCACTGGAGTTCAGTTGCTGGTAGACAGTATCTATTGATTCTGAGTCCATTATGCAACTAAGCCTTGTTGCATGACCTTAGATTAAGTCCCATTCAAGTACTGAATGTTCCTAAGAGGCTTAACAATGTGATGCAGATGAGAACAAAAGGTTCCTTAGAGATCACCTGGCCACCCCCACTTGTCATGCATTTTTGTAGATATTTAATACCATTCTTAATTGACTGGCTGACTTGATCTCTGTGACTCTTCTGGCACAAGTCGGATGGAGGAGAAAAGAAAAAAGACGAACATTTCCTCACTTCTTCCTTCTTTCAAACCTCAAATCCAGATGTTCCCTATAGTTAATGACGACCTGGGGTAGAAAATGACTGTTTCACCTCCACAAAGGAAGCATTCAAAAAATGCTTGTTGGTTGATGGAACAGCATTCTCTCGTTGTTCTCTAAAATGGATTTCCCATAAGTAGCAAGGATGTCTTTCACTGAAGAAATCAGTGTCCAATTTTTTTTCTATTGTGGTAAAACATGCATAACATAAAATTTACCATTTTAATCATTCTTAAGAGTACAATTCAGTGCATTAAGTTATTTACATTGCTGTGCAATCATCACCACCATCCACCTCTGGAACTTTTTCAACTTCCCAACCTGAAGTTCCATGCCCATGAAATAATAACTCCTCATTCTCACCTCCTTCCAGGCCTGGCAACCACCATCCTACTTTCTTTTTTTAAAATTGAGATATAATTGATATATAACTTTTATATAGGAATATAAAAAAGTAGGAGATAGCCTACTTCCTGTATCTATGAATTTGACTACTCTAGGTACCTCATATAAATGGAATCATACAGTATTTGTCCTTTTGTGACTGGTTTATTTCACTTAGTATACTGTCTTCAAGGTTCATCCATATTGTAGCATGTAGAATTTTCATCCTTTTTAAGGCTAATATGCCTTTGTATATATATATATACCACATTTTATTTATTCATTCATCTGTTGATGGACACTTGGGTGGCTTCCACGTTTTGGCTACTGTTAATAATGCTCCTGTGAATATTGGTGTACAAATATTTACAAATAAGTCTTTGAGTCTTTGCTTTCAATTATTTTTGATACATACTCAGAAGTGGAATTGCTGGATCATATGTTAATTCTAAGTTTAATTTCTTGAGGAACTGCTATACTGTTTTCCACAGTAGCTGCACCATTTTACACTCTTACCAGTGACGCACAAGGGTCCCAAATTTCTTCATATAACACTTGTTACTTTGTTTTGTTTGTTTTTATAATAACCATTCTAATGAGTGTAAAGCAGTATCTCATTGTGGTTTTGATTTGCATTTCCCTAGTGGTAAGTAGTCTTGAGCATCTTTTCATGTGCTTAGTGACCATTTGTATATATTCTTTGGAGAAATGTCTATTCAAGTCCTCTGCCTATTTTGCAGTTGTGTTGTTTTGTTATTGTTACTGTTGAGTTATAGGAGTTCTTCATAAGTTCTGCATATTAATCCCTTACCAGATATATAATTTGCAAATATTTTCTCTATGGGTTGCCTTTTCACCCTGTTGGTAAAGTCCTTTCATGCACAAAAGTTTTTAATTTTGATGAAGTCCAATTTACCTGTTCTTTCTTTGTTGCCTGGGCTTTTGGTCCACTAACTTTTGAGTACGCATCTTGATACTCATTTTTAAAAAAATTTTGTTTACCATTTAAAAAATTTGAAGTATATCTAATTTACAATGTTGTGTTAGTTTCAGGTATACAGCAAAGTGATTCAGTTATACATATATATAAAATACATATGAAATTCTTCTGAAAAATAATATGTATATATTTAGATTCTTTTCCATTTTATAATTCCATAGGTTATTACAAAATATTGAAGATAGTTCCTTGCACTATACAGTAGGTCCTTGTTGTTTACCTATTTTATATATAGTAGTGTGCATATGTTAATCCGAAACTCCTAATTTATCCCTCCCCCCCCCCCCCCCCACTATCCCCTTTGGGAACCATAAATTTGTTTTCTATGTCTGTGAGTCTGTTTCTGTTTCATAAATAAGTTCATTTGTATCATTGTTTTAGATTCCACATACAAGTGATATCATATGATATTTGTCTTTCTCTGTCTTACTTCACATAATATGATAATCTCTAGGTCCGTCCATGCTGCTGCAAATGGCATTATTTCATTCTTTTTTATGGTTGAGTAATAGTCCATTGTACGAAATATTCCATTCCAGTCCTCATTTTAATTCTTAACTTTAGGTACTGCTGCCTGGGGTTAATCTAGGTTTTCTGGAGCCTGAAGTATACACAATTTGGGAAGTTTAATGGAAAAATACAAAAAATGTTATCTTTATAAACTTTTACTAAATTTTATAATCATGTTATCACTCCTGAGGACACCTCCTGGAAGGAATCACATGAGCCTCATTAGTTTCATCATTAATTGGTCTTTACAGTGACCACTACCACTTTCTTCTTCCCTCCTCCCACCATTTCTAACAATTCAGAAAGTGTGTAGGGGATTTGCAAGCCTGTGCGACATCATTGCAAATATAAATCATAATTGGAAGATCAGTGTATGGAAATATTAGCATAAGAAATGTCTAGTTAAAGAATACCAGAACAGAGATTCTCTGATAATCAGCTTTAAACTATTGTTCGGTAAACCAGAGAGAACTGGGGTTTAAAATATCTAGGTCATAATTCTAGCTCTAACTGGTTTTTAAAATCTGTGCAACTCAACCTTTCTAATCTTTAATATGTGTAAAATAAGAGACTTGAAGTTCTGTTCCAGCTCTAATCCTCACAATTATTTTTACTTCCAGCTCATTCCTCTACTTGCTTTCAGTGACTATACCCCTGCATCAGCCTCTACTCCTGCTGTGCCCAAATTCTGCATTAAAAGCCCACTTCTCAGGTATCATGCCCTTGGGCCTGATGCTTCCATCTATGGATTACAACTACTTCTCAAGGATAAGTTCTATCATGTCATAGATGACAACCCACCTAGACAGATGCTTCTTTTCACATACCGATGGCTTCTGGTCTTCTCATGTAAGCAATACTTACCTTCTCTTGTATTCAAATTTGATTATTCTTTTTTTTCAACATCTTTATTGGAGTATAATTGCTTTACAATGGTGTGTTAGTTTCTGCTTTATAACAAAGTGAATCAGCTATACATATACATATATCCCCGTATCTCCTCCCTTTTGCGTCTCCCTCCCACCCTCCCTATCCCACTCCTCTAGGTGGTCACAAAGCACCGAGCTGATCTCCCTGTGCTAAATTTGATTACTCTTATTACCTCTCCTATTCTATATTCAATTGCAACTGAATATCTCCACTTAGGTGTCCCACAGGAATCTCAAAGATAACACGTTCTACCTTGAATTTATCACCTTCCCCCACCTCTTCCTCCTTCTCCAGTCCCTGTCTCAGGGGGAGCCCCTGACTACTCTCTCCTCCTCAGCCCCAGTGTCCTTTCTATTTTAACCTATGGTTGTTTCAGATCCATCCATTTCTTTTATTCTCACTGCCATATTTTAGGTCACTGGTCCATCCTCTCTTACCTGAGTAAGTGCAATAGCCTCCCAACGAACTAGTCTCCATGTCTACAAAGTTGCCCATGTAACCCATTTTCCACAGTCACAAGAGTTATGTTACTAAACTGCGAATGTGATTATTTCAGTCACCTGCTTAGAGCCCTTCAGTGGCTCTTTATTGCCTTTAGAATAAAGTCCCAACCTCTTTATCAAGGCAAATAAGTTCACCCTCCCGAATAATCTTGCTACATACTCTGCCTCGTATTTTGACACCCCATCAAACCCTTTGCTTCAGCCATATCACACCACTTGCTGTTCCCTAAATGGGTTATGCTCTCTCTCATCCCCAGGGCTTTGCCCTTGCTGTCCTCAGAGCCAGCAGTCCACATCTACTATCTCTCTTAATCCGAAGAACTCATCCTTCAGGAGTCCATTCAGACATGACCTTTTCACATGTGTGAAGCCTTCTCAACACTCCAAGGCTGGGTTAAGGGCCCCTCTTGTGAGTTCCTTTAATTAACACTTACCACATTGTATTGCGCCTTATTACTTGTCTGTCTTTCCCACTAGGCTGCTAACAGAGACTGATTCTTAGTCATCACTGCAGCCTCAGCACCTGGCACACAATAGGCTTTTGAGAAATATTTCTGCATAAACCATCTCACGGGAGATACAGGTGCTAAACAAAGATTTCTTACCTAACTAGCTTTTCCTCTTTTCTCTCTTATTGCACAACTTCTTCACTGAATTTTTTAAAAGTGTAATTCTGAGTGATGGGATTATGAGTGTTTATATTAGACTTTATATTTCTATGTATCATTCATAATTAAATAGAATTCTGTATCAGATGACCTGTTTTATCCCACTGTGGTCAGGTAAAACTGTTTAATTCATGGAATGACACTGGGTGTCTACTGAGCAGAATATTTAGGAAAAGGCTCCTCCTGGGCTATGCTGTATAGCGATGGCAGGAACTCTTGTGATGGGATTCAGAGTGAACTACTAGTGGACCAGAGTTGCAACCTTTAACTCCCAAGTTAGACCGGGAAGGGGCTGATAACACTCTTCAGAGGATGCATTTGAGGGATGAACAAGATTGGTGACTCAGTTGAGGCTACACGTTGGTCTTATTTCCAGTCCTATATTCTTTCCACTATATCATAGAGACAAAAACAAAAAACATCTTCTTTGCCCTAGCAGAAGTTAGCTATAAAAATTTAGGGAAACTTAGGAGCATTTGGAGCACACACTCCTGCATAGAATATAAAGGACATGAGGGTTCTAAAATGATTGTGAATCTTCCATGCCTAGAATTTGATGAAATAACCCACCTTCTAATTCTCTTTAATTTCATTTAATCATTAGAGCTTAAGAAGGGAGCAAAATTTGCATATTTGTTTCTGGCCATCTGCTCCATTCAGGACCTTGCAACTAGACAACTTATTTTCTGAAAGTTCTGTTAGAGGGAAGGCTGAGTACTTAGCATCTGGGAAAAGAGGTAGCCAATTTCAAAATTCCTTTCTGGAATTCCAGCAGTTCCGGAAGTATTTCAAGATCCTATTCGCCCTTCACCTTGTAGGTTTAGATTTTGTCACACATACTTTAATATGGCCCCCAATCGGATTTGTTAATCAGATTTATATGGTGGTTAGTTGCATGCTAAAGAGAAATTACATATTATAACAGGAGAGGATTCAGTCCTGCAAAACTGCATGAGAACATATTGTTTTTAAATAGACACGATTCTATATTTTTAAAGTTTGTGTTAAGAATGTTCTAAAATGACTGATTTACTTCAACACAGGACACTACGTTAAAAAAAAATTATTTGATCTGCAGGAGTAGACATGTTAGGAGAAAATTAGTAGGAAATAACACATTTAGTAAGGTGAAAATGCACAAGTAATGACACATTTTAGCCCAGCTCCAAATCCTTAAGGACATCTTGTTCAGCTTCTGTTTTCCCCTTTACTTGCAGCTAAGTAGATTTCATATATAATTGTCTCGGGCTCCATTAGACTGGGAAGTAGTGGTGCAATGCTATACCAATTGACTGATGAAGTGTGTCCTGTCCACATAGACACTTGGTGTTGAATGAGGGACAGTGCCTGGCACGTAGTCCGTCAGCCTAAGACAGTAACAATTATGTTTGTGTGAGTTTGGAAGGAAGGGTCTGGGTAGGGGGTATCGGATTCCCCGCGACTTCATTACGCACGTCTCCGGTGCTGAGGCCATCGTTGGGAGGGAGCGGGATGTGAGTTTGCCGCTTTTCTTGGGGAAGAGCCACTTGGGCCCAGCGCACGCGATGATGCACGTGCAAAGGCTCGGTAAATCGGCATGCGCTCTACACACCGAAGGTGACCACGGGCCCGTCTTTTCTGGCACGCGCGGCACACGGGGCTTACCACCGGCCGGCCGGAGCTCGGGGCTCCCCGCCGCAGGGGTAGGCACTGGCTGCGATCCCCGCAAGAGGCGCCCGCGCCGGCCGCGGGGCTGCGGGAAGGCGGCGGCGCGGGGCGGAGCTTGGCTGCGGGGAAATGACGTCGCCACCCCGCGCGCTCCGCGGGCCGCGCACCCTGGTAACGGCGGCTCAGCGGCTCCCGCGCCCTCTTCCAGGTCCCCGCCTCCCCCCGCAGCAGCCCGCCCAGTCTCCTCCTCCCTCCGCAACCCCCTAGGCGGCTGTCCCGCTGGGTGTCGGGTGGGAGCGGGACCTGCGGGGCCACGTCGCCCACGTCTCCTCCGCCAGGCGCGAGCCGAAGAGCGGGCGAGAGCGGATCGGGCCCCGGGCCGCCGCCGCAGCCCGGGCATCTGCCCCGCGCCGGTGTCGCCCGCGGCTTCGGGCCGGCGGGGCCGCCCCGTCCCTGGACGGCGGTGACTCGGGGTTCGCGGGCGGGGGGGCGCGGGCGGCCGCGACTGGCGGGCGCCGGGTGTCGGGTCCGGAAGCGGCCGCCCCGGCTCCTGCGTCCCCGTCGCCGTTGCTCGGCGGGCCGCCCCCCGAGCGCGGGCACCGGTGCCCCGGCCGGGGTCTGCCGGGAAGATGGCGACCCCGGGCATGAGCTGGCAGCAGCACTATTACGGCGGCTCGGCGGCCGGGGCGGCCAAATTCGCGCCCTCGCCGGCCGCCGCGCAGCAGGCGGGGCACTGCATGGACTACAGCCAGGACTTGCACCTGAAAATGAGCAAGAAAATCGCCCAGCTCACCAAGGTAAGGGAGCGGCTGCGGGGTGGGCACTGCGGAGACGAGACCCCGTGCGGGCCGCGCGGGGCCCACCTGCCTGGTTGGGAGGCTGCGCGCCCTGCGCCCGGGGCGAGTTGAAAGGGGGCTGTTTTGGGGAAGCAACAGCCAGAGACTTACCTCCTGGAACCAACCGTTCAAACTTCGGTGCAACGCCGGTGACGTTAATTTAAACTAAATTAAACCCGACAGCAAAGCTGGGTTTATGGGACTTGCCCCCCGCTACCCTTTTGGGGTAAGCCAGCACAGAACAAATTAGGATCTACTTCTTTTACGGCACAATAATAAATCACTTTAGTTTTGCTCTCGTGCATCTGCCAAGGCTCCACGAGGCTTTACTGTAACTGTATAAAGTACAGTACCGTATTTACCCAACATGATCCGGAGTCTTCGAATTCATCAGTGTCTTTCATTGGTTACGTAGTTAAGGGGAGAATAAATCCTGCTGAGCGATGTAGGAGGATAAAACATACCTAGCGTGCCATTTTCAGGATTTAATGAGTCATTCCTTATACTGACAAAATGTCAAACAAGGCTTTTTAGATGAATCATGTGTCTGCATTTAGTTAAATGCTTCAGTGTATCAGAAGATAATTTTCAAGGGGCAAATACGCCCGCAGATTTGGCCAGTTGTAGTTTAGAATCGTCTGTGGATGGTGAGCTTTTTTTTTCTGCTTAAGGAAATGTTGGTAATGAGAAACAGTTGGTATCTGTGGGTCAGGAGCAACTTAGATCAATTACATTGCTCTCTTTAGAGCTCAGGCGCAATCTTTCAATACCCATTACGTGAGAAGAAGTGATTCGTGGTTTCTGAAAGCTAGTAGAAGTGATAGACCTTAGTTTAGCGTTTAAGTGGAGTCGGCTAACCCCTTGTTAGGGGTGTTGGTATGTGAAGAGAGGCTGGCATTGTGGGGTTTGCTATTAGATAACCTCTGAAGTCTGACTCTTGCAACTCCAAGCAATTTTGCTTGTTGGTGTTTGGTTTTTGTTTTATGTCAGCACCATCTCAGAGGTTGCTACGTGTCCAGTTTTTACTGTTTTCTCTTTTGACTTGAGGGTCCCCAAATTCAGAGAAGGGAAGGCCCAAGAAGGAACAGTAGTATACCATCAGAGCATTTACACATTTGGGAGCATTTACACATTTTGGGAGCCAGGCTTTCTGAAATCATGTTTGGTCTTTAGAATACTGATGTCCAGAATGAAGCACATGTATATTTATTTATTCTGATTTTCTCTTATAGTGTGTCCAAAACATCCATTATTTTTGTTTTACGTTGTAACCCTCTAGGGCCCTGCTGTAAGTCATAGAAACACTCAGTAAGCTGGTACTGGAACTGTGTACAGTATAACAAATGAAGTTTCTTTTCTCTCCAGCAAACTACTCTTCTTTTTACTTATACTTTTTCAATTTCCTGTTCTTTTATCAAAAAAAAAAAAAAATCAGCACAATTGTGAAATGTTGGAGTACTACTAGAAGTTGCGATCACTTTCTTTACACTACCCGCCTCAAACCTAACAAAGCAGGAGGCTGCCCTCTTGCCAGTGCTCTCATCACGGCTTGAGTGCTATGTCTAATCTTTCCTGAGTGTTACTGGACTCTGATTTAGTGTTTATAGTTACAGTCTCTAAACACTCACGCCACCCTCTCTGCTAAGTACCTCAGATATTTAATCTCACACTAGAGTTTCTCAGCCTCGACACTGCTGACATTTTAGACTGAATAATTCCTTGTTGGGAGGGGGCAGGGCTGCCCTGTGCACTGTGGGATGTTCAGCACCATCTACTTGTAGTCCCCACATGCACACACAGTAGTGACAATACACACGTCTCCAGGCCAATTCATGTTGCCAAATGTTCCCCGGGGAGGGATGGGCAGGTGGAGAACCACTGATTAACACTGAAATATCCCACCCCATCTCTTACCTCTGTTACTAAGATAATGCAGGAGAATGGAACAATCTGATAATAGGGCTCTGTTTCAGCCAACACCCTTCAGTTTCTGAAACATACAGTAAGACCTGCTTGCTTTAGGTACCAACTTGGAAACTGTCAGTTTTATAGTCACATATACTTATTGTAAATACCATAAGAATGATATCGTGAGTAATATATTGACTGATAGAAATTTTACTGCTATCTGCTTTATAGAGTTTTCACTCATGAAGAGTTTATTAATAAATTCACACCAGTAGAGGTTTGTTAATAGAACCATGTTTGGAACTTGGCAATCGCTTGTATTTCAAAATTAGACATTATAGAGGTAACCATTAAAATAAGATTTTATTTCTTTTGGAAATGAGTCAACAGAACTCACCTCTTCAGTGTTATTGTTAGCATGGCTTGGGAAGCTGACACACTGTCTTGAGTTAAAACTCCTGCTCTACCATTTACTAGTAGTATGACCTTGGGCAAGTCATTAACCTCTGAGCCTCAATTTCCTAATCTTTTTTTTTATATAAATTTATTTATTTTATTTATTTTTGGCTGCGTTGGGTCTTCATTGCTGTGCGCAGGCTTCCTCAAGTTGTGGCGAGCAGGGGCTACTACCTTCGTTGTGGTGCACGGGCTTCTCATTGAAGTGGCTTCTCTTGTTGCAGAGCACGGGCTCTAGGCTGCGGGCTTCAGTAGTTGTGGCTCGCGGGCTCTAGAGCACAGGCTCAGTAGTTGTGGCTCACGGGCTTAGTTGCGCCGCGGCATGTGGGATCTTCCCGGACCAGGGCTGGAATCCATGTCCCCTGCATCTGCAGGCGGATTCTTAACCACTGTGCCACCAGAGGAGCCCTCCTAATCTTTTAAAGAAAGATGATGATACTATAGCTCTCTAAGATAGTAGGCTCTTAATTCAGGCTGTCACTGAAAAGACATATATGCCAACAAAGTATTAGTAAAATACTGGATAATATACTTTTAAAATGCTACTTTCTTTTTAAAATAAACCATCCTGCATTAATAACATTATGTGATACTGTATTTCTTTGTGGGTTTTCTGCTAAAATCTTTAAAAATGTGTATACTGATAGTAATTTCTCTTGTATTTGAATATCAGGGTTTAAAATTTTCACAGTTGCTCTCTGTTTTTATAGTACAGTATTAAAAATACAATATGCACATTTCCGAGATTTGGCTGACAATGAAAGGAGAAGGATGAAAGTAATCTACATTATAACTTTACACATACTGACATATTTTAAACTAACTAAAAAGCAGTCCCATCTGCAGGCATATTTGTTCAGGTTCTGTTTTCTAAGAACCTAACCTAGCAGCCATCGCATGGAAAGGACACAGCTGTTCTTTAAGCATCTTTTATGTAAGGGGTGCTTTGTTAAGTGTTAGAGATACAGCAGGGAGCAAGACAGTCTTTGCCTTTTAAAGTGAGTTTGTTAGGGACTTCCCTGATGGCGCAGTGGATAAGACTCTGCCCTTCCAATACAGGGGGCCCAGGTTCGATCCCTGGTCAGGGAACTAGAGACCACATGCATGCCACAACTAAGACCCGGCACAACCAAATAAATAAAGTGAGTCTATCATACTTTGTTGCTCATGTCAAATTTTAAGAATTACTATTAGATTCCTGAGTTATGTTGTGGCAGATTTCTGGAATTGTTAATGACTGAGCCATCTCAAGATAGAGAAGCTGGATGGGTAGTTATGTTTTATAAGATGATATTTGTGTACTTCTCTGCTCTCCACTGTGTTGACTTTTTAGTGCATTCGATTGAGAAGCAGGACTTATGGGATGAAATTATAAAACAGCTTTATTTTTGTCATTCACTGTTCCTCTCAATTTACGCTGTGAGGCTGGCACATTCCCTGCCCATGGATAAACTTGACTTTCCTGGTTGCTTTTAGATACTGCAAATTGTCCTTCAGTAATTAAGTCACAAAAGTCTCAATTTGATTATTAAAATGTCTAGTACTAACAAATAAAAACCCCAAACCAAACCTGAGTTAAAGATGAAGCTTCTCCCCCATGCCCAGTTCCTAGCTCTGCCCATTGCAAGGGGGAAGCCAATAATCGGGGACTGTTTTTGTTTCTTCTGACTGGGCTTTTCTACTGCTCCTTCTTTGTCTTGTCAGTGTGAGTTTCTGACTTTTCCCAAGTTGGACAAGGAAGAAGGGAAGAGAGGAAAGAAGAGCGGCAACTAGCTAACTAACACTCGATTAGTGCCTGGTGATCTAGCTTCGGTGCTGCTGTAGACTTGGCAGATGTTTCAAGTTCTTTCTTTCACCTGTGGATCCTCCACCTCCCACCTCAATTGCCCACCTCACGTTGCTTGACAGTGAGAATGCATCTGTAATTCTGGCTGGGTTTTTATGTCTTCCTCAGCTTCTTGGATCTGGCAGGACCTCATGTTCATTTTGCTGAGGTCTGTTCAAGCTTCAGGTGACCCTCTTGGCTGGACCCAGATGCCATCACCCCAGCTCTCTCTGTCTCTCTCGTTGGACCCACATTGGTCCATGTGGAGCACTCATTCTTTGTCCAGACAAACTCTGGAAGTGGTCCCAATGAAGCTGTCTCTCTTCTGCTCTCACCTGCCTCTTCATCTGGCTTCTTATCCTTTGGAATTTCCAGGGGTGAATCAGGTGCCAGTTCAGTGTGTTCTTCAGAGTGCTCGAGACACATATCAAGCTCTTCAAGTGGTCCCATCAAAGCCTTCTCCTCTAGGCTTTAGGTGAGAGGCAGGCATCCGTCCCCTCCCTCCCCGCTGGAAGGCAAGAGCACTTGTTCTTGTAGCTCTCCCCGAGGAACTCTTCTCCAGAACCCCGCTCTGTGTTCTGCTTGAAGCTTCTCTCACTAGTGTTGAGGGTAGGAGGTAACACATGTCAACACTTTAGACTGCCTCCTTTGGAAATTTTGAGAATGTTCTGGCACCTGCTTTGGAATGTCAGTTGTCTTTGGTTCTCAGTAGAAACTTCCCTTTTAACATCCTGTCATGTTAGCTGCCCATCCAACACTGTTTTAGTTGATTGCACTTTTGATATAGTTTAGTCCAGTTATCACTTACGGACGTAACTAGTATAAGGTTGGGTATAAGGTTGCAAAGAGCAGGAACAGTTGCTTTGCGTTCTCTGTGTTTAGCATCAAACCCTTCTTGAAAGTCTTCCTTTAATACCCAACTTATGCGTCTCCTCCCAAGAACTGCCCTGACCAACCTGGGCCTTTTTGGGTTTACCTTACTCTGAATTACTGTAACATTTATGGTCTGTACTTCTTATTTGATACTTAATAATACACATTTGCACACCATTTATTGTGTTTATAAATATACTTTGTTTCTCTAATTTGGCTGTAAGTTCCTCAGCTGTAGGGACTATATATTTCATGTAACCTTAATATGATGTTTTGCACATAGTGTTATAAAAGCTTAATAAATATTTATTGAAGATAATGATGTACCACGTAATTTTGTTATATAGTAGACAAAGTCAGTAAATATTTTTGAGGGGTTGTGTCTGCTGCTCTTCTGGATTAATGCTAGATCATTTCAGCTGAGTTAAATTACTCGTAAATATTTAAATATTTGGCTTCCCCTTAAACTGCTTCAAAAAGCTATATATTATTTTATTATTTTTGATGCAAAAATAAAAACATAAAGCACTTTGTCTAAAATATAAGTATTATTTATCATTTCAAAAGGAAGGTAATTGATATACCAGATTCTTAGCAAATATGGAAAAATAGTCTTTTGATCAGTCATTTAATACTAACTCTGCTTTTACTCTATTCAAAACCTGAATGTGTTTATATAATACCAAAACCAGT
The DNA here is from genome assembly GCF_949987535.1 of Balaenoptera acutorostrata. Classification (NCBI taxonomy): domain Eukaryota; kingdom Metazoa; phylum Chordata; class Mammalia; order Artiodactyla; family Balaenopteridae; genus Balaenoptera; species Balaenoptera acutorostrata. The sequence continues at coordinate 42,928,031 of NC_080077.1, forward strand.
GAAATTTTCAAACAATTCTGTTTTCTCTCTGTTAACTTCAACTGATTTCTCACTAGTTGGTTTGTTTGAATTACCTAAATACTGTTTCATAATAATATTTCGTTTTGGTTATGACTTGGATTGTTTCAGCTTGGCACATGCCAAACGTAGCATCTTTTTTTCCCTCCTGTGTTACATTGCAGCTTTGACATTCTTTTATGCAGCAGCTTAGGTGTAATCTTTTAGTCATAGCTGAGAGGTTTGAATTAATTTCCTGTATTTTACTAATGGGCACAAAAGCATGATATGCTATTAATCAATTGTCTAAAAACTTATAAATCGACTGCCTTTAGAGTTAAAAGGTTTAGAGCTGGAAGAAACCATAGATTCTTACCGGCCTAACCCTCTCATTTTACAGGTATGGAAGTTGAGGGTGTAAAGTCATTTTAAGACTATATAGCTTGTCACTGGCAGATCTTGGATTCGAACCCAGGTCTCTGGAATGGTCTAGGAGAGAGGTAACCATACTAGCAGGTCTCTTTTTGCTGTGTATGCCTTCCTTCTAACTCATATTACCCACTCAGCTCCTAAGAGGCCACGGAGTTGTTTTTCCCCGTGTTGGAACTATGTTTTGCTTACCATTTGAATCACAGACCTGATGAGAGTGAAACCCATGTGCCTCTCCCATACACTGCACAATTTCTGGATATGTGGGTTGTACAGTTTGTGACTGTGGCTTTGGTAGATTTGTAACAGCTATTTTTTTTATATTCTCAGATAAATGTCATAATATTTTCATGTTTTTATTAACAGCTTCAGTCATTCCAGACTTTAAAAATTCTTTAATTAGGTTGATTTAAATACTGTCATACTTGGCGTCAAAGTTACTACTATGTGGTTATTTTAATTATTTTTCTTTTGACTGCTTGCTTTCTTAATTGGGTTGTTGCTTAGGTCCCATTTCTGAGGGCAGTACGTTGGAAGTTTTCCAGTTTTTCTCCCCCCGACCCCTCTCTGTCTTACTTGTTTATGAAAATCTTGTGCTGTCTTCTAATTGTCAACCTCTTAAAAAGTAGTATGAAGGATAAGGGTTCAGCAAAATTTGATTGAAACAATTTGTTTAATTTTAATTAATAAGTAAATTTCTATGCTTTCTTAAAATTATGAGTATTTCTGAAATTTTCATATCTTAAATTTGAGATGAGAATGGAGTAACCTGGGTCTGTAAAGCCAGTTAACTTCCAAATGACAATAGGAGGTAGTGGGGGTGGGGTGAGGAGTGGTAAAGTACTGTAATTCTGCCCTTTCAATTTATGTTATGAGATTAAAAACCTCTTTTATCTGTGAGTAAATAAACTTGAATATTATGCCATGAAAATGGGATTGATGTGAATAATAGAAATTCTTAATGCCATACTTGTTTTTTCATCGGAGAAAGTTTCTATCCTTCAGGCTACTTTTGAATGAAAACAACAGTGAGTCTATTGGAATTGGTGTCCCCCAGCCGTTTTGGGAGACAAACACCTGAAGAGAGATGGGAGAAAATTGCTAACTGACTTCAGGGTTTTGTTTTTGTTTTTGTTTTTTTGAAATAAAAACAGTTTTATAAATATGTGGGGAAAATACTACTTTCAAGTGTGCTCTGAGCCATAAAGGTTTGTTTTTGTTTTTGTTTTTGTTTTTTTTTACTTTAACTTCATAACTTAACAGTCCTTTAAAATATTTTGGAAAATAGTCTCTTACTGTCAATCAATTAAGATATAGAAATGAATTTTGGAAACACCAGTCTTTGCAGGTTGAGGATCACCAGTTACAGTCAGTTAAGTTTGGTATACTTAACATTTGAGACCAGAGCAAATATTTTAGAAAATAAACCTTTTATTTTTAGCTTTCTATTAAACTACAGCAGTGAGTACTGTCATTTGTAGGCCTCAAACTTATTTCATTAATGATTACATCTTTCTTTCCTACCAAAACTTTAACAAGAATGTATAAAAAGTAGTGAAGTTCAATATGTGAAAAATTTTTGTCCTATATCTTTTATTACTGTCATTTTGAGATATAAAGGGAGGCTGAGACTACCAAAGGACCTATAGTGGATGGGAAAACAAGACTTAATGATTAACCATAATACTTGGGATTTGGATAATAGACTCAGCTACGCGGTAACACCTTATTTATTATAAGGGAGATAGTATTTTAATGACTTTTAAAAATTACTAATCTGTATTTCTTTATATGTACATCTCTGTTTTGAGGTTTAAGAAGGTTTGAAAATAAAATGTTGCCTCATAAAGTACATTACTAATATTTAAATTATCAATAAAATTGCTAATTTTAGTAAAATATAAAGATAAATCCCTATTCAAAATTGTTGGAGAATGAATTATTTTAGTTAACTAGAAGTTAACCATAGGGATTAATGATTTTCTGCCTTCCAAAATAATATACTTACATTCAAGTCATACCATTCATAAATTATGTAGAGCCCTTTATCACTTCCAGATCCTTGTTGATAATCAGTATATTTACAGATTAGGCCAGACCTATACTAATCCTTTGCCAAATGCTGAAACTTTATTTCTGAATAAATTGTTACTTTCATTTTTTATTTGCCGTGTCTCTCTTCCTTATAAAATGAAGAGCGGAGTTTGGATAGTTACATACTCTAGGTATTGGGCTTTCTGGTTGGAAAGATTTTGTTTATTCTGCTAAATGTGTGTCTGAGTGTTCACAAGTATTTGCATTTTTCATCCTGTTTCTCCTTAAGCACAGTCTTAACAGAATCTCATTTCTTTCAGAAAACATTTCATAACCAAAACACTAAATAGTATTCTATTCATTTTTTTTTTCTTTTTAAAATTTTTATTGGAGTATAGTTGATTTATAATGTTGTGTTAGTTTCAGGTGTGGTGTACAGCAAAGTGAATCTGTTATACATATGTATATATCTCCACTCTTTTTTAGATTCTTATCCTTTATAGGCCATTACAGAGTATCAAGTAGAGTTCCCTGTGCTATTCAGTAGGTTATTATTAGTTATCAATTTTATATATAGTACTATGTATATGTCAATCCCAGTCTCCCAATTTATCCCTCCTCCCCCCTTGCCCCCTGTCTATTCTTAAATCTTTTGCCTAGTGAAGCACTATGTAAACAAAGTACAAGTAATTTTGAGAGGAAGTTGTGTATTCGTGTGTGTTTAATATAATGGTCTACTCAGAGCAACAAGAGAAGATATACTTAAATATGACTAAAATAGAGCATGTAGATCTAAAAGGTTGGTAAACTTTTGTTGACTGTCTAGTCCTTGAAAGATACTGTGCTGGGCACTATTAATTAATACTATCAATTTATAGTACCATTTTTAGCCTATATATTTTTCTCATTTTTTTCTATAGATTTTTTTTTTAACAGCAGGTTTTTATTAGTCATCAACTTTATACACATCAGTGTATACATGTCAATCCCAATTGCCCAATTCATCACACCACCATCCCCACCCCACCGCGGCTTTCCCCCCTTGGTGTCCATACGTATTTTCTCTACTTCTGTGTCTCAATTTCTGCTCTGCAAACCGGTTCATCTGTACCATTTGTCTAGGTTCCACATATGTGAGTTAATATACGATATTTGTTTTTCTCTTTCTGATTTATGTCACTCTGTATGACAGTCTCTAGATCCATCCACGTCTCAACAAATGACCCGATTTCGTTCCTTTTTATGGCTGAGTAATATTCCATTGTATATATGTACCACATCTTCTTTATCCATTCGTCTGTCGATGGGCATTTAGGTTGCTTCCATGACCTGGCTATTGTAAATAGTGCTGCAATGAACATTCGGGTGCATGTGTCTTTTTTTTTTTTTTTTTTTTTTATAAGTTTATGGGTTTTTTTTTGTTTTTTTTTTGTTTTAATTTTATAGCTACTTTATTTATTTATTTATTATTTATTTTTGGCTGTGTTGGGTCTTCGGTTCGTGCGAGGGCTTTCTCTAGTTGCGGCAAGCGGGGGCCACTCTTCATTGCGGTGCGGGGACCGCTCTTCATCGCGGTGCGCGGGCCTTTCACTATCGCGGCGCCTCCCGTTGCGGGGCACAGGCTCCAGACGCGCAGGCTCAGTAGTTGTGGCTCACGGGCCCAGCTGCTCCGCGGCATGTGGGATCTTCCCAGACCAGGGCTCGAACCCGTGTCCCCTGCATTAACAGGCAGACTCTCAACCACTGCGCCACCAGGGAAGCCCACATGTGTCTTTTTGAATTACGGTTTTCTCTGGTTATATGCCCAGTAGTGGGATTGCTGGATCATATGGTAATTCTATTTTTAGTTTTTTAAGGAACCTCCATACTGTTCTGCATAGTGGCTGTATCAATTTACATTCCCACCAACAGTGCAAGAGGGTTCCCTTTTCTCCACACCCTCTCCAGCATTTGTTGTTTGTAGATTTTCTGATGATGCCCATTCTAACTGGTGTGAGGTGATACCTCATTGTAGTTTTGATTTGCATTTCTCTAATAATTAGTGATGTTGAGCAGCTTTTCTTGCGCTTCTTGGCCATCTGTATGTCTTCCTTGGAGAAATGTCTATTTAGGTCTTCTGCCCATTTTTGGATTGGGTTGTTTGTTTTTTTAATATTGAACTGCATGAGCTATTTATATATTTTGGAGATTAATCCTTTGTCCATTGATTCGTTTGCAAATATTTTCTCCCATTCTGAGGGTTATCTTTTCGTCTTGTTCATGGTTTCCTTTGCTGTGCAAAAGCTTTGAAGTTTCATTAGGTCCCATTTGTTTATTTTTGTTTTTATTTCCATTACTCTAGGAGGTGGATCAAGAAAGATCTTGCTGGGATTTATGTCAAAGAGTGTTCTTCCTATGTTTTCCTCTAAGAGTTTTATAGTGTCCAGTCTTATATTTAGGTCTCGAATCCATTTTGAGTTTATTTTTGTGTATGGTGTTAGGGAGTGTTCTAATTTCATTCTTTTACATGTAGCTGTCCAGTTTTCCCAGCACCACATGTTGAAGAGACTGTCTTTTCTCCATTGTATATCCTTGCCTCCTTTGTCATAGATTAGTTGACCATAGGTGCATGGGTTTATCTCTGGGCTTTCTGTCTTGTTCCATTGATCTATATTTCTGTTTTTGTGCCAGTACCATATTGTCTTGATGACTGTAGCTTTGTAGTATAGTCTGAAGTCAGGGAGTCTGATTCCTCCAACTCCGTTTTTTCCCCTCAAGACTGCTTTGGCTATTCGGGGTCTTTTGTGTCTCCATACAAATTTTAAGATTTTTTGTTCTAGTTCTGTAAAAAATGCCATTGGTAAGTTGATAGGGATTGCACTGAATCTGTAGATTGCTTTGGGTAGTATAGTCATTTTCACAATATTGATTCTTCCAATCCAAGAACATGGTATATCTCTCCATCTGTTGGTATCATCTTTAATTTCTTCCATCAGTGTCTTATAGTTTTCTGCATACAGGTCTTTTGTCTCCCTAGGTAGGTTTATTCCTAGGTATTTTATTCTTTTTGTTGCAATGGTAAATGGGAGTGTTTTCTTAATTTCTCTTTCAGATTTTTCATCACTAGTATATAGGAATGCAAGAGATTTCTTTGCATTAATTTTGTGTCCTCCAACTTTACCAAATTCATTGATTAGCTCTAGTAGTTTTATGGTGGCATTTTTAGGATTCTCTATGTATAGTATCATGTCATCTGCAAACAGTGACAGTTTTACTTCTTCTTTTCCAATTTGTATTCCTTTTATTTCTTTTTCTTCTCTGATTGCCATGGCTAGGACTTCCAAAACTATGTTGAATAATAGTGGAGAGAGTGGACATCCTTGTCTCGTTCCTGATCTTAGAGGAAATGCTTTCAGTTTTTCACCATTGAGAATGATGTTTGCTGTGGATTTGTCATATATGGCCTTTATTATGTTGAGGTAGGTTCCCTCTATGCCCACTTTCTGGAGAGTTTTTATCATAAATGGGTGTTGAATTTTGTCAAAAGCTTTTTCTGCATCGATTGAGATGATCGTGTGGCTTTTATTCTTCAATTTGTTAATATGGTTTATCACATTGATTAATTTGCATATATTGAGGAATCCTTGCATCCCTGGGAGAAATCCCACTTGATCATGGTGTATGATCGTTTTAATGTGTTGTTGGATTCTGTTTGCTAGTATTTTGTTGAGGATTTCTGCATTTATATTCATCAGTGATATTGGTCTGTAATTTTCTTTTTTTGTAGTGTCTTTGTCTGGTTTTGGTATCAGGGTGATGGTAGCCTCATAGAATGAGTTTGGAGTGTTCCTTCCTCTGCAATTTTTTGGAAGAGTTTGAGAAGGATGGGTGTTAGCTCTTCTCTAAATGTTTGATAGAATTCACCTGTGAAGCCATCTGGTCCTGGACTTCTGTTTTGTTGGAAGATTTTTAATTACAGTTTCCATTTCATTACTTGTGATTGGTCTGTTCATATTTTCTATTTTTTCCTGGTTCAGTATTGGAAAGTTATTCCTTTCTAAGAATTTGTCCACTTCTTCCAGGTTGTCCATTTTATTGGCATAGAGTTGCTTGTAGTAGTCTCTTAGGATGCTTTGTATTTCTGTGGTGTCTGTTGTAACTTCTCCTTTTTCATTTCTAATTTTATTGATTTGAGTCCTCTTCCTCTTTTTCTTTTTTTTTTTTTAAAGGAATTCCTTTATTTTTATTATTTATTTATTTTTAGCTGTGTTGGGTCCTCGTCTCTGTGCAAGGGCTTTCTCCAGTTGCGGCAAGCGGGGGCCACTCTTCATCGCGGTGCACGGGCCTCTCACTATTGCAGCCTCTCTTGTTGCGGAGCACAGGCTCCAGACGCGCAGGCTCAGTAGTTGTGGCTCACGGGCCCAGTTGCTCCGTGGCATGGGGGGTCTTCCCAGACCAGGGCTCGAACCCGCGTCCCCTGCATCGGCAGGCAGACTCTCAACCACTGCGCCACCAGGGAAGCACCCTCTTTTTCTTGATGAGTCTGGCTAATGGTTTATCAATTTTGTTTATCTTCTCAAAGAACCAGCTTTTAGTTTTATTGATCTTTGCTATTGTTTTCTTTGTTTCTATTTCATTTATTTCCGCTCTGATCTTTATGATTTCTTTCCTTCTGCTAACTTTGGGTTTTGTTTGTTCTTCTTTCTCTAGTTCCTTTAGGTGTAAGTTTAGATTGTTTTTTGAGATTTTTCTTGTTTCTTGAGGTAGGCTTGTATAGCTATAAACTTCCCTCTTAGAACTGCTTTTGCTGCATCCCATAGGTTTTGGGTGGTCATGTTTTCATTGTCATTTGTCTCTAGGTATTTTTTGATTTCCTCTTTGATTTCTTCAGTGATCTCTTGGTTATTTAGTAACGTATTGTTTAGCCTCCATGTGTTTGTGCTTGTCACGTTTTTTTCCCTGTAATTCATTTCTAATCTTATAGTCTTGTGGTCAGAAAAGATGCTTGATATGATTTCAATTTTCTTAAATTTACTGAGGCTTGATTTGTGACCCAAGATGTGATCTATCCTGGAGAATGTTCCATGCGCACTTGAGAAGAAAGTGTAATCTGCTGTTTTTGGATGGGCTGTCCTATAAATATCTAATTAAATCTATCTGGTCTGTTGTGTCATTTAAAGCTTCTGTTTCCTTATTTATTTTCATTATGGATGATATGTCCATTGGTGTAAGTGAGGTGTTAAAGTCCCCCACTATTATTGTGTTACTGTCGATTTCCTCTTTTATAGCTGTTAGCAGTTGCCTTATGTATTGAGGTGCTCCTATGTTGAGTGCATATATATTTGTAATTGTTATATCTTCTTCTTGGATTGATCCCTTGATCATTATGTAGTGTCCTTCCTTGTCTCTTGTATCATTCTTTATTTTAAAGTCTATTTTATCTGATATGAGTATAGCTACTCCAGCTTTCTTTTGATTTCCATTTGCATGGAATATCTTCTTCCATCCCCTCACTTTCCATCTGTATGTGTCCCTAGGTCTGAAGTGGGTCTCTTGTAGACAGCATGTATATGGGTCTTGTTTTTGTATCCATTCAGCAAGCCTGTGTCTTTTGCTTGGAGCATTTAATCCATTCACGTTTAAGGTAATTATCAATATGTATGTTCCTATGACCATTTTCTTAATTGTTTTGGGTTTGTTTTTGTAGGTTCTTTTCTTCTCTTGTGTTTCCCACTTAGAGAAGTTTCTTTAGCATTTGTTGTAGAGCTGGGTTGGTGGTGCTGAATTCTCTTAGCTTTTGCTTGTCTCTAAAGCTTTTGATTTCTCCATTGAGTCTGAATGAGATCCTTGCTGGGTAGAGTAATCTTGGTTGTAGGTTCTTCCCTTTCATCACTTTAAGTATATCATGCCACTCCCTTCTGGCTTGTAGAGTTTCTGCTGAGAAATCAGCTGTTAACCTTATGGGAGTTTCCTTGTATGTTACTTGTCCTTTTTCCCTTGGTGCTTTCAATAATTTTTCTTTGTCTTTAGTTTTTGCCAATTTGATTACTATCTGTCTCGGCATGTTTCTCCTTGGGTTTATCCTGTATGGGACTCTCTGCGCTTCCTGGACTTGGGTGGCTATTTCCTTTCCCATGTTAGGGAAGTTTTCGACTATAATCTCTTCACATATTTTCTCGGGTCCTTTCTCTCTCTCTTCTCCTTCTGGGACCCCTATAATGCAAATGTTGTTGCGTTTAATGTTGTCCCAGAGGTCTCTTAGGCTGTCTTCATTTCTTTTCATTCTTTTTTCTTTAGTCTGTTCCGCAGCAGTGAATTCCACCATTCTGTCTTCCAGGTCACTTATCCGTTCTTCTGCCTCAGTTATTCTGCTATTGATTCCTTCTAGTGTAGTTTTCATTTCAGTTATTGTATTGTTCATCTCTGTTTGTTTGTTCTTTAATTCTTCTAGGTCTTTGTTAAACATTTCTTGCATCTTCTCGATCTTTGCCCTCATTCTTTTTCTGAGATCCTGGATCATCTTCACTATCATTATTCTGAATTCTTTTTCTGGAAGGTTGCCTATCTCCACTTCATTTAGTTGTTTTTCTGGGGTTTTATCTTGTTCCTTCATCTGGTACATAGCCTTCTGCCTTTTCCTATTGTCTTTCTTTCTGTGAATGTGGTTTTTGTTCCACAGGCTGCAGGATTGTAGTTCTCCTTGCTTCTGCTGTCTGCCCTCTGGTGGATGAGGCTATCTAACTTCTATAGACTTCTGAGAAAATGTGACCAGAATAAAGTAGGTGAACATTTTAATCAAGAGATTAGTTTAGTATGACAAATTTTAAATGCTTAATTATTGGCACCTTTTTCTGTTTGGTTGGTTTGTTTTGGGTAGAATGTATATATCTAGTTTTCTTAGATAAAGAAACTATGCTAATACCTTCCAACTTCTTCTGTAATACGGCTTTTAAGAATAATTTAAAGAATCAGGTTGACACATTCTCTGGTTACGAATCTCTGTAATGACCAGGGGTAAAGGGGATGAGGGAAATTTCGGTTTTTTGAGTCCCGGGAGTTAATGGGTATGTTTTGGGTTTTGGTGTCTCGGTTGTGGGCCAGAGAGTGACGTTCCCAGAGCCACTGGCCCAGTAAGGCAGCAGTGCCTGCCATACGGGTCAGAGGTGTGGTTCAGTGGGTTAGACAGACCCCAGTTTGAATTTCTGTTTCACCACTTACTAGGCTGTGACCTTTAGTAAGTGTTTTAACTTCTCAGAGCCTCAGCCTCCTCATCTGTAAAATAAGAATCACAAAGCCTATCTCATAGAATTACTGTAAAGATGAAACAAGGTAATTTGTGTAGGAGAGGAGGTCAATAAATGTCAATTTGTACCCACTCTCCAGGCCTCTCCCACTTGGTTCAGCCTGTGCTGACATTGTCTCTAACGTATTTGTTTTTGTATATATTTTCTCCTCTGATGGAGATATATTCTACATTATTAGGGACTACAGCTATCAAAAGTAAAGGTTGAACGGATAATAAAATACATTTGATTCTCATTATTTGAGGTAGTTATGTTCTATGAAGTTATATAGGGGAAATACGGGGTTATGGTCCTGACACCCTCTGGTCACATTTTCATCAAGCCATCAATACATAACCTTGTTTTAGGTGTATTTCTGTTTAATGACACTTTATTTAATACATATTGTTGATTCATTAACAGAGTACTCACAGCAAACAGCACTATAATTCATGCCTGAATGAAGCTTGTCTAACATACTGTGTTAGATTTTGAGGTTACATGTAAATTTTAGCAAGTAGGCGAATTTGGAAATATGGAATCCATGAATAACGAGGATCGAGTGTATCTAAAAATGGATGTAGAACTTTGCATCTGCAGTTTACTTAGTCCTGCTCTGGTTTGTCAGATGTTGTCATGGGCCTGTATGACTATGACTCTTATTATACCCTAAACACCCTCATGTGAGTGTGAGTTTGACGTATTATTTCCCTAAATACCCTCAGATGAGAGGGCTGGAAGGGATGGTGGGGACGGCAATACTCATCTTTTGTGTGAGTTGCCAATCACCTAGCAGACACCCTGCAATCATAAGCATGGGATAAAATTACAATCGGATTCTCTCCTTGTATGTAAATTGTAATCTACATAATCTGAACTTGGATCTACCATATTGCCCTAGGTCAGAAAAAGGAAATGTATACATTATTTCATGGCATGGAGTGAACCCTTTAAAAATATAATGTTGACTTATTTTAATTTAAGTAAAACAAAGTCTTATTTTTTATAGTCATCATTTGCTTAAAATGTTTGCAGTTACAGTTACTTTCTTCCCAGCACAAACTGTCAGTGTGGGAGTTGGTTTTGTTAAAAGCCTTTGTCTAGGCACCGAAAGATAACTAGAAATCTTTTACTCACTGAGACTACAGCACAATTGGTTGGATGTTTCTGGGTTGACTTCATGCAACATACAGAAAACTCTTAAAAACTATTTATTCAAATATAGAATGTCTTTGGCAGATAATTAGTCTTACTGGTTTCTAGTCTGACATAGATCTTCCTTAAATGACCTAGAAGAATGTGCACTTTCAATGTTGTTAATTGTAAGGTATGTTCAGATTGGTACAAGCTTTCTTTTCCCAATCTCCTGGTGATAATCAGAAAATACTGGTGGAAAAGGTGCCCAGATAAGACTACTCTGTGGTCATGAAGGAATTAGCAAAGTTAACTGCTGTAGAAAAAAATAAGAATTTGATCTGAAGACAAGCCTGTCACTTTAATATTGGTCTTTAGGACTCTACATATTTTTAACCTTCAATCCTGCGTCACACTTGCTATTTGTTTTCTCTGTTTCTATTTCTGGATTGTGGAACATCGCTAGAGCAAATTCTGGGACTGGACCATGGCAGAATACTGCCACCCTCCCCCCACCTCCAAGATGTCCCCGTCCTAATCCCTGGAACCTGTGATTATGTTACATTACATTTACAGGTATCATTAAGTTGAGGATCTTGAAATGGAGATTATCCTTGGTTATTTGGATGGGGCAGTATAATCACAAGTATTCTTCTGAGCAAAAGAGGGAGGCAGGAGAGTCAGTGTGAGAGTGATGGGGTGTGAGAAAGACTTGACAGCCATTGCTGGCACTGAAGATGGAAGGGGACCACGAGCCAAGGAATGCGTGACCTCTAGAAGCTGGAAACAGCAGGGAGACAGATACTCTCCAAGAGCCTCTTTTCAGACTTCTGACCTTCATAGTTATAAGATTAATAAATTTGTGTTGCTTGAAGTCACTAACTTTGTCATAAATTGTTACAGTAGCAACAGGGAACCAGTGCATGGACTTATATTGCTTTACAACATCATGTAACCCAGTGTTATCTGATCAACATCATGTAACTCAGTATGGCTGCACTGTGTCATGTTGCTGTCTCTGAATTGTCCACAGTTGTATCCTTTCCTCTTTCTGAATACACATTGAGTAGGTAAGCTACTTTCTATTTTACTAAAACTATGAAGACTATCAAGCCTTAGTTACTTGTGTACAAAGACTACAGAGTCATCTATTCCTTGAGAGAACTTTCTCCTGATCCTGCCACCTTAACTCTTGTGTATGTGCTGTTTCTCTGTGTCTTAAATAGATCACACTTGACAGGGACAGATGAGAATCAAGGAAACTAATTTGGAGTCTATTGTAATATAGTATTGGTGAGAATTGTGAGGGCCTGAATTAGGACTATGGTGAGAGAGGGAAAGAGGTGATTTGGGAAATCTCAAATATGAGGGGCAGATTGGAGAAACGTTTTGGAGATAAACTTGTAAAGATTTTATGACAATTTATTGTAGGGAAGATTGAGGATAACAGGTCTCTGTCACATAGTAAGTACTCAAATAATGGTTAAATGAATCAATGAGCGACTAGATAGATGTTGATTGATGTCAACTGAGATAGGAATATATGAAGGACATCTATTGTTGTGTAACACATTACCTCCAGATTTAGCATCATAAGACAACAAACGTTTATTATCTCCCAGTTTCTGAGGTCCAGGAATCCAGGTGTCACTTAGCTGGGTGGCTCTGGCTCGGGACTTCTCGTGCGGTTGCAGTTACGCTGAAGACTTGACTGGGTCTGGAGGCTCCAGCTTCAAGTTGACTCGTGGCTGTTAGCGTTGGGACTTTAGTGCTTCACCAAGTGAGATTCTCTGTAGCAGGTGTTGCGAGGGAGTTGAGGAGAGATTACTAAATATGAGGGGAGGTGTAGTAATCTCCCCTCATATAGGTGATTATTAAAATCATGAGTGATTGGGGCCTTAAGCAGAATAGAAAACATTTAGAATAGCTGCGGTGGGAAGGAGGAGAAAATAGCTAACCAGATTCAAGTGAAAGGATCAGTGAGATGTGTGGTTGTCCCAGGAGGAATTTAGACGTGATATTTGGTATCAGTTTGAATGCTGCGCAGTTTTCTGCAAAGTCCTGCCGCACTGTGGAGAGGACCATTGTTCACCAAATGTAGGAGAAAAGGCATGTTATTAAAGGATTAATCCGGAGTCTGAGTTTTGCCTGAGAGGTGTAGCAGAACTGGGATTTAAGAGACTGAAAGAACTTTGATAGAGAATAGTTCAGTTAATCTACCCTGGTGTGCTGCACGGGGAAGGAAGTGAGGTTTGGGATGGAGCTAATAGATAAAGGAAAATTTAGGAATTGAGAGGACCATCGGTATGTAATGTAGATAATGGCCAGTGGTTGAGGGATAACACAAGGAGTTGTAGCATGAGAAGGAGCTATATGAAGATTTCTAAGATGAAATAAGTTATAACAAGATCCAGGGCACAGTCTTGAGAATGTTTATAGGTGAGTGAGGTTCTTAGAGTTAGGAATCCCAAAGAACTTTAAGTCTGGTCTTTTGGATTCTACATGCATTTTTGAAATCTCCAAAGATAATGGCAGAGTTGGGATAGGAGGAAGATTTGCGAGTCCCATGGCTGAATTTATTCTGAATGTGGCAGTGACTGGGAGCCTGGTTTGTTACTCTGATGAGGCAGGTGGAGTGATAAAGCTAAATAATAGGATGAGTCGTAAAGCAAGAGGCAGTTTTCATTATGGGGGAAGAATAATGATTTAGAATGGTTAACAGTAAGTACCATTTTTAAGCAACCATTTTGTGTTATTTTCTTATGATATTTAATTCAATTCTTACCATACCCTGTGAGGTTATTAGACTTTATGAGGAAGTTGAGCATTAGAGAGTTTAAGTGACTTGCCCTGGGCCCTGCTGCTAGAAGAGGTAGGAGTTGAACCTCGGTTGTCTGACTTTTTAGAAAGCAGCATTAGGCAGCTAGGTGAATGCCCACATCAATTCCAGACCCCATGATGTACTAGGTACAACGTAAAGTCCAGCTTCTGTTGGAAGAGAATCTGTGTCTTTGGCTGAGAGGGACAGAGATGGGTGAAGGAACCAGGGAGTGAGGATGGATATTGGAATTTAATTTGCAGCCGTTCTACATTCACATGTCTAACTAAGCTGGAATATATGGTCTTACAATGCAGAATCTTATTTTGCTTAAGCGTTTTTTTTAGTATCAACTAGAAAATTATAGGTATTCAACAAATGTAAAACAAGAGGCTAGATTTTTTGAGAAAAATGTGATGCTTTTAAGTGAATTATTTGCTCAAATTGTCTTTTCAACTTGATTATTAACTTGTTTATACAACATTTCTGGATAGTTTGTTCTCCTAAAATTAGTGAATAACGTAAATAAAAATGCCTATTTACTAAATATCTGGGATTTTTTTTAGATTGTCAACTTTTTGTTGATTGATACTTAATCTTGAATCTGAAAATGACAGTTTATAAAATCTAAGCATCTTTTAGAAAACTAGCATAGAAGTTATTTAACAAAAGAAGAGATTTTGTGCAAAATCTAGCCTCTGGAGTGAACATCTCTGAGGTGTGGGACTTTGCCTGTTTTACTTTATCCCTGTATGGCTAGTCATTCAGCAGCCATTCAGAGCATCTGACAAATACTAGGCCCTGTGGGGGACATGAGTAAGTCAGGAGCACGTCCTCTAAGAGCCTTCAGTCTAGCAGAGGTACGAGACAGAAGTTACCTGAGGCAAAGCGGTATTTGTATTCAGTAAACCGCTTAATGGTCAGTGTTATCTGAGTGGAACTCTGGTCAGATCAGCAAGAACGTTCTGGGTGCTTTCATTCTCTACTGAGCACAGCTGCCTTCACCACAGATGGGAGGCAGTGGGACTGACCAGTCTTGCCCCCCACATACCTGGTTACACTTTCTTGGGAGGACCACATCAAGAACAAAAGCCATTAAACCAAAAAGCGTATTGCGCACTAAAGCGTATCAGGCCCTGTATTAAGCAGTTTACTTGTGTTGTTTCGTCATCATACGTTTATGAAGTTGGCAGTATTCTCTTCACTTTAAAGAAAAAAACTCGAGGCTTGGAGACGTTTAAAGTAACTTTCTCACAGTTGTACAGTGGAAGTAAGAAGGCTGGCCTTGGTCACTTTTCTCTGACATATCTGGGATCCTGTGTAAAACCCACAGACTGCTGTGTTCAAAATGGTAAGACCAGAGCCCATCTTGGAAGCTTCAAGCCAGCTCTTTCTGTCTTACGTCATGTCTCTGTCCCTGGACCCGGCTCCACATATAGCCCCCTGGGTCATCTGGCTTACCCTCAGGCATCTGTGCGTTCTTCTCCCGGACACTTGCTGGGTTTTTGTATTTGCGCTCTGGGACTCTTACTCCATGCTCGGCAAACTTCTCTGCAGCCACATTTCTTCAGAAAATACGCCGTCTTCTTACTTTAATTGAAAACCTGGCTCCCTCCCCAGGATACTGCCTTCCCCTGCTGCTTTTGCAGGTGACTGCTACTCATTTCCACACATTTCATCAACCAAATACTCATAAAGAAAATGAAGTTCCATTAGGAAGATGAAGAATTTGATTTTTTTTATGCTGTGATTTGTGAGTGACCAATTTATACTTATTAAATATAGTAGCAAGTTATAAAATAGGCTATACTTAACAAAGATGCAATGGTTTGAAGACTTTATATTAAGATTATATCTCAAATAAGAAGTCTTTTTGTTGAAAATAGTAAAATGTGCTTTTCTGCCAAGATAATTCTTATGGGTAAGAGTAGATAAAATTCAGTATAGCCACTTCTTATTAACACAGCATTTATAATGATAAATGCCTGAAGTACTGCTATAGTGTATTGTTATGATAAGTACTGAATAATTCTTATGCCTGACAGAATATTTACTTATCATGGTATAGTTGGGTGCACAGCATTTGCTTCAAGTAATTATGCCTTTAGTCATGACATAATTCAAACACAGATTGGAATAAAAGGGTGAAAAAAACTGAAATAATTCCAATAAGTAAAGAGGGATGTTAGAAAGAAGCTTTTAAAACAAATAAGCTGGGAATTCCCTGGTGGCGCAGTGGTTAAGAATCCTCCTGCCAATGCAGGGGACACAGGTTCAATCCCTGGCCCGGGAAGATCCCACATGCCACGGAGCAACTAAGCCCATGTGCCACAATTACTGAGCCTGCGCTCTAGAGCCCGCGAGCCACAACTACTGAGCCCGTGTGCCACAACTACTGAAGCCCATGCACTTAGAGCCCGTGCTCCACAGCAAGAGAAGCCACTGCAATGAGAAGCCTGTGCACCGCAACAAAGAGTAGCCCCTGCTCGCCGCAACTAGAGAAAGCCCATGCACAGCAACGAAGACCCAGTGCAGCTAAAAATAAGTAAATAGATAAATTTATAAAACAAATAAGCTGAAGACCAAACCCTAGGAAATAGTTTTATTGGATATGTTGGTTTCTGAAGTTGAACTGTCAAAATAAATTGCGGAAATTAACAGGGACATCTAAAAAAAAATATTGGAAATGAAAGTTTCAGTAAAGTAAATGGGAAGAAAAATGTGGACTCTGGTCATTAAAGTGAGGAGATGGCCATGTTACCTAACATGCCTTCCAGTTACCTACTGCTGCCTTTCACACCACCCAAAAACTTGTATAAAACAACCACCATTTTATTCTCATACATTGTTGGGTTGGGAATTCAGAGAAGAAACAATGGGGATGGTTTGCTCCACAATGTCTGGATTTTCAGATGGGAAGACTAGAATAGCTGGGTGTGACTTGATCAGGGGGAGTTGAAACAACTGGGGCTGGAGAATCCACTTCCAGGATGACTTCTTTACTGATGTGGTGCCTGGACTGAGACGACTTGAAGGCTGGGCTCAGCTGGAGCAGTTGACTAGAGGAACTACATGTCCTCTCCAGGTAGCTGGAGCTTTTCACAGTTTGCCGGCTTCTGGAGACTGGGTCCTCCAGAGACGAAAGAAAGCTGCAAGGCTTCTACTGATGTAGGCTCGGAAGTCTCAGTATCACTTTTGCCACATTCTGTTGGTTACAAGTGAATCATTAAGGCCAGTGTAGATTTGAGAGGAGGAGAGTCAGACTCTACTTCTTGATGGGGGAGTGGCAAGGTCCCACTGCAGAAGAGCAAGTGGGATGGGAAATGTTGTGATCGTTTTTGGAAAATACAGTCTGCCAAAACATACACTTTCTGGGAAGAGAGGAAAAAATTTAACTCACATTAACAGCTTTTTCAGTGATTAGCCACAAACTTTTAAGGGATTAAAAAAAGAGAGATGGTAACCTAATATACATTATTAGGAAATAGCTCTTACTTCCATTTTAAACACAAATATAGAATCTCCAGATTAGCAGAGACGCTTTCCCTTAACATTTAATGAAGGCATTATTAGATATATGGTAATATATGGTAATAAGAAAACTTTTTATTATAAGTGTAGCAGAAAGTTAGAAAATATACTGGTGTGCATTTTGGATATTGTCACTGCTTAGCCAATTGCCAGTCTTACTTACCTATTGGGACAATAAGCAAGAAGACAATAATTTCAAGGCTTTTGGAGATTACTTCCAAGATTTTGGATCTTTGGTAATGGTGTATGTGTGTATTTGGGCAACAACCTTTATTGGCTTCAAGTTACAGTACATTAATTTTTAACCATATTGTGGAAGAAAATTTTCAATCTGATTAAGCTCTTATTTCTATCCTCTTTGAGAAGGGGGCAGATGGTAGTATTTACATAAGTATTGTGTCAGGAAGGAAGAGAACCAAATCTTTAGCACACTGGTGAGTTCCCACCAAGCCAGGATTATCTAGGACATAGTTCCATCTAGGGGGATTTAAGGAGGTTAGTGATATTGTGGTTCAAATACTGAATATTTATGACAGCTCTTTCCTTTGTATTTGTCCTTGGCTTCATTTTATCACAGTGTAAATGCTCAGCATGTGTGAGTGCCCAAATTTACATCACTTTGGAAAGCGATAAAATACTTGGTATATTATATGAATAATTTTAGTTTGGGAGATATTTGGAGGTTTTAGTGACAGAGCTGAAACTAACTGCATGCTGGAACTGTGATTCAGTAGCCAGTTACTTTGAAGCCCAATGCCAAGTGATGCCCTTGAATAAGACGAGAGATATATTCTGGTGAGCATAGAATGTTGCTGTGGGGTGGTAGAACCCTAAATTAATTTTAGGAAGCTTCTGTCCATTTAATTTTTAAGACTGTCTTCTGTACCTGGACGTGTGCCATCACCTCAAATACCACATGTCCAAAATTGAATTAATCATCTTCTCCATCAGACATCTCCCGCATGTCAAAGAATAAAGAAATAGGCCAAAAAAAAATCTAGTTTCTTTTCTCTACTCTAGCATTTCTGTCTGACCCTACCTTCCTTTGAGAGTGGAATTTTGGGATTAAAATTTTCTTTTTAAGTATTTTTGGTTTTTTCTTTGGTATTTCTATTAGATTTTCCTTTTCATTTGCATTCCCCCAGGTAGGAATCAGCGTAGACCTTGTTTTTGTAGTCTCCTGACTTTCGTGCTCTCCCTATTTCAATTTATCTTGCTTCTTAGTGCTATGGTACTATTAATAAATGTAATCCCCTGCATGAGTATTCATTTTCTCTTCTTTGTTCACTAGACCAAATCTAAACTCCTCTGCATGTTTTTTGCTTATTTGCCTACTCGTGGGACAAGGGGCTTCCAGGGCTTAAGTATTAGTCAGGTTTCTCCAGAGAAACGGAGCCAGTAGGGTATATATTGTTAAGTTAATTAAACAAGGTGGCTCTTAGACTAAGGTGGCTCTAATGCCATGGTGGCCTAGGTAAGCCAACCAAAATCTAAGCCTGTAAATGCCTCAAGATTATGAAATCTAAACCTAAGGAGAACCCATCACAAAGAGCCAACTAGGCTTTAAGCTGTAGCCAATCAAATAACTTCCTTGCTTTGCTTCCACCTCTTCTCTATTAAAACCCTTCCCTGAGTTCCTGTTGGTGGAGTGCTCCTAATCACTTCCGGTTTGGTACTGCCCAATGCGACTCAATTTTTTCTCAAATAAACTCTTAAAATTTTAAATATCCCTCAGTTTATCTTTTAGCAATATATAATAGGATATATAAATATGATTTATTATTAGGTATTGGCTCACATGATTATGGAGGCTGAAAAGTCCCAACATCTATAGTCGGCGAGCTGGAGACTCAGGGGAGCCCAGTTCCAAGGGCAGGAGAGGACAAATGTGCCAACTCAAACGGGACAAAGAAGTTCCCTCTTACTCGGCCTTTTTAATTCTATTTAGGTCTTCATTTGACTGGGTGAGGCCACCCACGTTAGGGAGGGCACTCTGCTTTACTCAGTCTACCAATTCAAATGTTAATCTCATGCAGAAATACCTCACAGACACACTCAGAATAATGTTTGACCAGATGTCTGGGTACCCCATGGCCTAGTCAGGTTGACACAAAATTAACCACCACAGCACTTCGACTGGAAAAAGTTTTCTTCCATTATTGCTTTTAGTCACTTACAACTCAAATGGCAGACAGACTCCAGGCTATAGTGAGAAGTGGGGAGTAGAGAACAAGAGTGGGATAACATTTCATAGTGCCTAGAAGAGCGGGTCAGTGAAGGGCTAGGTGTAGCGCTTGTGGCCTGAGGCGTATCAGGAGGGGGAGACATGGAGAGGACCAGAGGGGCACAGAGGAGGCTGGAGTCAAAGGGAGAGGTGGTTTGGAATGTGGAGAAATTAGGAAGGACTTTGGAAATGTGGAATGTCAGACTGGGAAATGGAAGAGGGAGTTGAAAGAATGGGAAGAACTGAAGTCTGCAGAGTTAGGACTGACGGAGGCTACTGGTATGAGGGCAGGGCTCTCTGAGGTAAAGCTGAGTATGTGTCTTTGGGTGGGAGCAGGAAAATGATAAAGACCAGGCTTCTCTTCAGAGGAGAAATGGGTACTGCAGGTCTTGTAGGAGGGAGAAGAGAGCAGGTGTGTTAGACAAAGGGCATGGCTTTTGGGGAGGCAGTCAGGACAAGGGCTGAAAGGGTGGAAGAAGCCCGCAATAAACCACATCCATCGCAGAGAGTAGTAGAGGCTAAAAGAGCTTGTTGTAATGCCAAAAGAAATGTAGAATATGAGATTGGACACCAGAGAGATGTATTATCTGTACCACGTGTACTTTCAAGGAGTTAGGTTGCCATCACTAGTCATTAGGGAACTGCAAGTCAAAACCACAATGAGATACCACTTCACACCCAGTGGGGTGGCCATAGTTTTAAAAGTGGCCAATAAATTGTTGGCAAAGGTATGGAGAAATTGGAGCCTCATGCCTTGCTGGTGGGATTGTAAAATGATATTGTCACCTTGGAAAATAGCTTTTCAGTTTCTCAGTAGGTTAACATACGTGAAGTTACCACGTGACCCCTCAATTGTAGTCTTAGGTATATACTCAAGAAAATTGAAAAGACGTCCACACAAAAACTTGTACATGAATGTTCAGAGCAGCATTACTTATAATAGCTAAAAAGTGGAAACAACCCAAATGTCCGTCAACTGATGAATGGGTAACAAAATGTGGTATGTAGTAGAATTTTACTTGACCATTAAAAAAAAAAAAGGAATGAAGTACTGATACATGCTAAAACACAGATGAACCTTGAAAACATCAAAACTGAAAGAAACCTGACACAAAAAGCCACATATTGTATGACTCCATTCTCTGAAATGTTCAGAATAGGCCAGTCCATTGAGACAAAGGTTGGATAGCTGTCACCAGGGGCTGTGGGGAAGCGGGCAGTGGGAGTAACTACTAATGGTCGTGGGTTTCTTTTTAGGCGAAGATACTCTGGAATTAGGTAGCGGTAACGGTTATACAACCTTGTGAATATACTCAGAACCACTGAGTTGTACACTTTAAAAGGGTAAATCTTATGGTATGTGAGTTATATCTCATCGTTATCTTTTTAAAAGGGATTGTCACACTGTTCAGTTACTCAGGCTCAGAGCAAGAGCATTCCTGAGTATAGGACCTATAAGACAAGATGTCTGTGTGAATTCCTCTGCCTGCTTTAACCTTATCTTAAGCAATAATATATGACTTCACAGATTTGATGCACTACTACTGTGTTATTTCTAGGGACCATTAACATAAATATATTGAATACTTAAAGTCATCTCCTGTGCCACACTTTGGAAAAATCTAGATTATTGTATCTAATTACTAAGCCAACCTGCTTTATTTTATTGTAATTCACTCATTTATCTTAGCTTTCCTTTCAGGGTTACATACAGTATTTTCTTTAAAATTTGCTGATAAAAAAAGCAGAGACAGGATGGTAAAAAGAGGAATATGTGGGTTTTTTTGTTTTGGTCATTAATATGAATTTTTTCTCTAAAGAATTTGAATATTGACAACTTTCAAGCTCTTTTCTAGAATTTCATTACCTTTCTTCAGATCCTCTCGGAATGGCACTGAGGTTTTCTCTGTAGGAAGAGCATCATAATATTCGTTTCATTAAACTCTATGTGGTTCCTGCTGAGAAATAAATTGAGGCCTGAAAATGTTTGTCGTCGTAAAAAACAACAGAAAAAAATATTTCAAAAACACAGAGTAACTTCTCTTGGAACTCAGTGTAGGATAATATTGTTATGTTTCATAATTCTTATTCTTATAGAATAGGTTGGCATAGTGTTTCATCTTTTTAATTACTGAATTAATTTTATAGGCCCTTATCTTTGCATTTAGTAAAGCAGCAGGTAGTTCTCAATCTTTCCAATCAGGGACTTCCCTGGTGGCGTGGTGGTTAAGAATCTGCCTGCCAATGCAGGGGACACGGGTTCGAGCCCTGGTCTGGGAAGATCCCACATGCCGCGGAGCAGCTAAGCCCGTGCGCACAACTACTGGGCCTGCGCTCTAGAGCCCGCGAGCCACAACTACTGAAGCCCGCGCGCCTAGAGCCCATGCTCCGCAACAAGAGAAGCCACCGCAATGAGAAGCCCGCGCATCACAGCGAAGAGTAGCCCCCGCTCACCGCAACTAGAGAAAGCCCGTGCGCAGCGATGAAGACCCAACGCAGCCAAAACTAAATAAATAAATATTTTAAAAATTAAAAAAAAAAAAATCTTTCCAATCAGTTACTCCCCTTGGTGGGTGTGTGGATAGCCATCTGAAACGGGAAGGGAATGAGTGTGTAGTTTTTTAAAAGGGCACTTGCTGATTCTTATACTGTGTCCTACCCCTACATCAGGTTGAGAATGACCACCGTAGTGATCAAAAGTTATTAATGGGAGTGTAACAGCCCTCTGGTTGTTGGGTAGAAAATAGTTCAGCACAGCGAGCCGTAGCGAAGGCTAGAGAAATTTGGGTGGTGTGTTTTTAGAAGTGCCCGCTCTGCTGGGAAGATAGACGCTCAGAATGGAACGGTAGACCTGGAGTCAGAGGCTCCTGTGTTACATCCCAGCCCAGCCCAGAGATCGCCAGTGGGGCGGGGAGCATGTGAGTAATCTCAGTTAGGGGTACCATACAAGTCCCTGTAACTCGTCAGATGTGAGCCCTGCTTGAAGCTAGAATAAAATTTGTAGAGGTCCATAACCTCCTTGACAGACTGAACAACTCGGAGAGGGTATCTCTCCTCCCACCTTGAATCAACCACCAGATTCTCTTGGTATGTATGACCTCCTAAATAGCTCTTCAGTCAGGTCTCATCCCTCCCCATCAAGATTTGTGTAGGAACCTCAGGCTGTTTCCTGAGTTATTTTGATGCATTTTGACTGTTCTTTAGTCTCCTCCCATTGCATATATCCTCCACAAGGCAACCAGAATTTCAGTTTCTAAAATGCAAGTCAGATCAAGTTATTTCTCTGCTTAAAATCCTTCACTGGTTCTCCATTACGTACAAAGAAAGGCATGTTTATTGAATTCTGTAAAGTGTTGGTACCTTGACTTTTGATTGATTCATTATATTGGGGTACTTCCTTTAAGAAAACTCCGTATATAGAAATTCAGATGCCCCATGAGTTTTACACAAAACGTCTCTCAACACAGCTGCACAATTGGTCTCTCTCAGCTACTGCTGCTTCCTGACCTGTCTCTGGTGGTATGTTTGTTGATTCCTTTGGTGAAAGTGGCTTTAGGCTTAGGTCAGGAGTGGGGACCAGATCAAGTACAACTTTGAAGGCCACAGAAAAGGATTTTGGCTTTTTTCCCCCTGTATGTGTGTGATGGAAAACTATTAGAGGGTTGAAAGCAAGGGTTAGTTATGATTTATATTTTGAGAGGACCACTTTGGCTGTTGAGTGAGGAATGCATTGCAGCACAGCGTAAATGGGAGTCGGAAGGTCATTGAAGAGACCACTGCAGTGGTCCTTGCTCTGGAGCCAGAGGTGATGGTGGCTTGCACTAGGGTGGTTGCAGTGGAGATGGAGAACACTGCAGAGATTAATGATATGTTTTGGAAGTATAACTGATAGGACTTAACAACGACTTCATGTGGGAGGTGAGGAAAAGAGAAGGAAGAACTCTTAGGTGACACATTTGTATATTTTCATTCTAAATAGCATATTTAGGTGTAAAACGAGGAAATGAGAAAAATATAATATAGTTGTCTACATCCAAAACAGATAATGAATATTATTTTAAGTCCTTGAATTATGCTTGAGCAAGGGAATACGTGACTTAGAGGACATAAGGGCTAGTCAAGGGCTGACATAGTGGAGGGCCCAGTCTGAGAGACTGATTGTACCTCAGGAGCTATTCAGGAGTCCACACCCCAGCTCAGGAACTGAGTCTTCAACACTGGTGTCTGGGGACCTGGGCCTCTGTATAGGGCCACTGGCTCTGAAGGCTCTGACTTTTCAAGGAGGGTATCTCCCCAAATTCAACCAGGTTCTAAAGAGCTTAGTGTATGTTGTATGGAATAATATTATTCCAGTCTTACATGACTCACCTTATTGAATTTTGCTGACATCCAAGCCCTTATTCAAAAGCCTATTTATTTGAGTTCTGTGACCAGACAAGATAACACACTATAGCCCTCCCATTCTAACTCCACCTCTCCATCCAGTGGCAGAATGTTCTTACCAATAAAGATTCTACAGTCTTGTGGATCCTGTGATGTACCAGGTAATTGTTGTAGTGACATTCGCTCTTCTTAATATCTTAATATCTTTTCTGCATTCCTGGCCATTCAGAGGCACATTATTGGAGTATGTAAGAGTAGGGCTGGGGCAAAAAAAAAAGTAGGGTTGGGGTCCGACGTGGCTTCTCCCAAATACTGGAGACATGCCAGTCATAATGGCTTCACTCTCTTGATACGTGTCACAGGGAATTCATGCTTTTGATGTACTGCTTCTTGAAGTAAGAAGCAGGAAAATTGTAGAAGAATCAGCTTTCTGCCTGGGCCTCCTGAAAAGAAGGTACTTGTCAGCTGCTGGAATGTTACATTGGCTTCATCTTCCTTCTTCCTGGCTGATGACACTTTACTCTTCATCCTGTTTCCACAGCACAGGATCTTTGGAATATTATTATTATCCTGTTTTGTATATGTGATAAAAAACCTTCTAGAACATGAGTTAAAATGTTGGTTAACAATTCACTAATACTGCCCAATACACATTTACATATGATACCTTATATATCCAGTTATTGCAAAGGCTCTAAATATAGGACAAAAAGTAGATTTTTATGGGGATGGGATATATTATATCATGTTAAATAAGTACCATGGTAGAGATATGTTCAAAATATTATAGGAACCTACATATTGTAGGTTTCCCTAGGATTCATACGCTGGTTGGAATAGAGGTGATATTATGGTAGATTTAAAAGTACTTTTACATAGCCTTACCAATTCAGTTTTGACAATATTGATTAGTGTATTATATATAATGCATGTCTCTGACTGAAATTCCTTTGAGAAGAAAAGTAGAAATGGAGAAGAGCAATAATACAGGAAATTGGATGGGTATCATAAAAACTATGGTGCATAGTTATGGTGTATTTCGGTAATTTTTTATTTGGTGGGCATAACAATTACTACAAAATTGTCTGTTCATCTGAGGATCAACTTGGTACAATTAACTTTACAAAGTATACCTTTTCCATCATAGACACAACTCTTTTTC
Source organism: Balaenoptera acutorostrata (assembly GCF_949987535.1). NCBI lineage: Eukaryota > Metazoa > Chordata > Mammalia > Artiodactyla > Balaenopteridae > Balaenoptera > Balaenoptera acutorostrata. Next base: position 42,953,005 of record NC_080077.1, read on the forward strand.
TGACTCCTCAGGTTACAAATATTAGTGTGATTTTTATTCTTCTTTGTACTTTGTTCCCTATATCCAATCTCTTATAAAATTCTGTTATAAGGAGAGAGGTGCAAAAAAAAAAAAAAAGTAACAATTGTAATAGGATAAAGGGTGACAAATATTTTTTCCTTTTTTTGTTGTTGTTGTTGTTGTTTTTATCTATTCTATTGGGTTGGCCTAAATGTTCGTTTGGGTTCAGTCAGGTTTTTCCATGACATCTTATGGAAAAGCCCGAACAAACTTTCTGGCCAATCCAGTACTTTTCAAGTTTTCTACATGGCACAAAGGTTACTTTAGTAATCAGGAAATATATAGAACATACAACTTTTTAAAAAGATAGTTTTTGATAATTGGACATAACAAGAGGAAGACATTCCAGGGAGAACACAAGTATTGGCAAAGGTTCAGAGAAACATAATTAGTTATGAAATACTTATCTACTTCCCTAATCCAGCTTTTTGCAGTATAAATGTTTTTTAAAAAAACAATTGTTCTTCATTGTATTTGAGAAGATAGTTTGAGTTGAACTTGAAAATATAGGAAATCTTTTTTGTTGCAGCTTTGTTATTTGCCATTCTCATTACTAAATTCATTGTGGTGCCTTACGCATCGTCTGTCTGTGAATGAGGATGGCAGGCACTCTGGTCTCCTTTGCCGTTTTTGTAGCCTACTCCACATTCCCTCTCCACTACTATTCTGACTCCTCCAAGTCCAAGCTGCAGAATGCAGTGTGTGGGCTTCTCATTGTGATGGCTTCTCTTGTTGCGGAGCTTCTCTAGGCGCACGGGCTTCAGTAGTTGTGGCACAAGGGCTCAGTAGTTGTGGCTCACGGGCTTAGTTGCTCCACGGCACGTGAGATCTTCCCGGACCAGGGCTCGAACCCGTGTCCCCTGCATTGGCAGGGGGATTCTTAACCACTGCGCCACCAGGGAAATCCCTTTGGGTGATTTTTCTACTGGAGAAATAGGATTTGGTAGGGAAGGGAGTAATGCCAGAGTGGCTTTTTGAGGAGACCTGAGCAAGAGCCAGCCCTATGAGATGATCATGTAAGCTGCTCAGCAGCTAGGAGGAGGAGAAACAACTAGAAGCCAGTAAGTGGTTTAAAAAAAAGGCTAGTTTCTATTAGGGTCTCTTTTCTTGATCTAATTAGAAGAATAAAACAGGAAAAGCAGAGGTTTTGAGAGACTCATGGACAGTAATAGCATTTTGTGTTGGTGAGTGAAAGAGAGGAACAAGCCTTCCTTTACTCTTGATTTATTTTTATCAATATAGCAAGGGTTTCCTAGCTTCTTTGTAATTAGGAGCTAATTTTCTTTTCCATGGGTCTTTGAGATGGTTCTTTGACCACAGAGCCATGGAAGATGAGTAGATGAAGGAAGGAATGTCACTTATGGTTTCACTTCCCTTAAGCCCGCGCACTGCAACGAAAGAGTAGCCCCCGCTTGCCGCAACTAGAGAAAGCCCACGCACAGCAACGGAAGGCCCAACGCAGCCAAAAATAAATAAATACATAAATAAATTTATAAAAAACAAGCTGCAGTTTGCCAATCCATTTCAGCTGCATCTCAGAAGTTTTGATATGTTTTGTTTTCATTTTCACCCTTGCCCAAAAGGTTTTACTCTTTTTCCCCAGACTCAGTTGGTTATCACCTGAGCCCTGGGGGGAGGGGGGAGGTAGGGCCAATGGGGAAACAAGGTTTGTTGCTCTTACCCGGGTAGCTTATGGCTCTTGTTCCTTAGATGATAAGGATCTGGGTAGGGTTTTGTGCTTTTTCAGCTGAGGCTGGCTGGCCTGTTGCATGGAGGGAGGCTTTCTCTTGTCTTCTGCCCTGTCTCCAGTCTTTCTTGTGGTCACCCACTGAGGTCATGGCTAAGAGCTTGTGAGTGTGCGCAATCCTGTGTGCCTGTGGCATTCATGGGTTCTATGTTCTCACACTTGCCCATTGTAACTTTGTTAAACTAACATTTGTAACTTTGTTAAATTAACATTTGTTAACATTTGTGATGGATGGTTCAATAAAAGACCACAAGAGAATTGAAATCGAGTTTATTACTTTACAGGTCCTGGAGGAGGTACACGGCACACCTTACGGGGCCATGAGGGAGGTTAAGGCAGGGTGTAGGCAGCGATCGGGGTGGATCCTGGGGGAGTACTTTGGGGGGTCTCAGGCTAAGGCCAGATTGGTCAATTCAAACCAAAAAGGAGGGGGAGGTGGTTGGTAAGCTTCTCAGGGGCCTGTTTTTATCTAAGGGGCACAAGAGGAAGACCCTGGGAGGTGGGGGAGACTGATGATCACCAGGGCAGCTGGGGTAGTCACATCAGGAACTTACATTTACTTATGAGCCTGTGGGCTGTTTTCTAGGGCATGCATGCTAGATGGAGAGGATAGTATCAGTTCAAGGCCCTGCAGGCCAATTGGCCACACAGAATGGATGCTGAGGCAGCAATGTTGTGGAGTAGTTTAGCTAAACCCATGCTCTGCCTTTAACAGCTTGTTATAAATTTTAGCTGAATTCTTCTTACTCACTTGTATGAGATCCTCATCTTACGTCTGTGCTCTGCCGTAAGTTTGTGTCCTGTGTGCCCTGGGAGGCTTGTCTTAGATTTAAAGCCAGGAGGTTGTGTTGTGATTTCAGCTCTTTGATAGGTTCAGGAAGACTTATGATTTTGTAGGTTGTTTGGTATTTTTAGTTGTTACTGAGGAGCATTGCTCTTTCCATCTTTCTCCATCCTGCATGGAAACTGGAAGCCCCTCAGATGATTTTTTTTAATTGATCACACACACCCAAATGTCATTATGATTAGGTTTTTTTCTTTGAGTGGTTCACTTCCTCCAGAGGGTTCTTTAGTCTGCTGCCAGGGACCTGTTATAAGCCTGACTCCTGGCATTTGGAACCTAGGGAGGGGAGGGGAATGGGGACTCACTGTTCAGGATGCAGTTTTTATTAATAGACTTTATATTTTAGAGCAATTATAGAGTCACAGAAAAATTGAGCAGAAAGTACAGAATTTCCACATACCCTTCTCCCCTAATGGACACAGCCTTCCCCACTATCAACATCCTGCGCTAGATGGATACATTTGTTAACTGATGAACCTACATTGACACATAATCACCCCAAATACATAGTTTACATTAAGGTTCACTCTTAGTGCTGTATATTCTATAGATTTTGACAACTGTGTAGTGACATGTATCTACTATTATAGTATCATACAGAACAGTTTCACTGACTTAAAGATCCTCTGTGCCCTGCCTTTTCATCCCTCCCTCCTCTTTGGCAACCACTGATCTTTTTACTGTCTCCATAGCTTTGTCTTTTCCAGAATGTCATATACATACAGTATGTATCCTTTTCAATTGGCTTCTTTTACTTAATAATATGCATTTAAATTTCTTCCATGTCTTTTCATCGTTTGACAGCTCATTTCCTTTTAGTGCTGAATAATATCCCATTGTCTGGAGATACCACAGTTTATTTATCCATTCATCTACTGAAGAATAACTTGGTTGCTTCCAAGTTTTGGCAATTATGAATAAAGCTCCTATAAAACATACATGTGCTAGTTTTTATGTGGACATAAGTTTTCAACTTATTTGGGTAAATACCAAATAGGAAGGTTGCTAGATCACATGGTAAGAGAGCATTTAGTTTTGTCAGAAACTGCTAAACTGCAAAATGGTGCAGCCACTTTAAAAGGCATTCCTACCAGCAATGAATGAGCATTCCTGTTGCTCCACTTCCTCACCAGCATTTGATGTTGCCAGTCTTCTGGATTGTGGCCATTCTAACAGGTGTATAGTGGTAACTCATTGTTTAATTTCCAATTCCCTCATGACGTGATGTTGAGCATCTTTTCATATGCTTATTTACTACTGCATATCTTCTTTGGTGAGGTGTCTGTTCAGATCTTTTGGCCATTTTTTAATCAGGTTATTCATTTTCTTATTGTTGAGTTTTAAGAGTTCTTTGTATATTTTGGATAGCAATTCTTTATCAGATGTCTTTTGCAAATATCGTCTCGCAGTCCGTGGCTCATTAGATTTTCACTGAATTCTCTGCTCTTAGTTTCATTCCTTATCACCTGCCCTCCTCTGGTTCCCCAGGCTGGAACTGCTCCAGCTCATTTTCCCAGTTCACTTCTCTTCTGTTTTTTTACCAGCATAGAGGAGGGTTAACTGTCTGCTTGGTATAAGTGATGACCTGAGGGCTTAACTGCTCTTGACAAACTTGGAAACAACCTCTTTATCATCAGCCCCTGGTTTTACCCCGTGTTTTCTAGTACTCTGCTAGACAATTCAGCTTGCTTTTCAATGGCATTTCTCTCTCCCAGGTCTTAGGTTTTACAGCTTGTACTCTGATGAATAATTTACTATTTCTGCATTTGCTTTATATCCTCTGGTCTTTCTGGCTTGGACTCAATCTTCACTTTCTGTAAGGACTCAATTTAGACTTGTTCCTGCGCCTTCCTACTGTAGACCCTCAGGTTTCTTCTGTTCCTTGTGAGCAAGAGGTTCAGACAATTTTTTGTAGAATTGAGAATTGATTATGTTCTACTTTAAACATAAAAGACTTTACTCATTCGTTTTTCCTAATGGCTTCATAGCACTCTTGATTCGTGGTGGTGGTTGACTTTTAAGACGCATCATTATTTTATGTACCACTTAGAGGGAAAAAAATGCTGTCTATCTGTGATACACAATTGATTATAAGATTCTTCTCAACTTATGAGATGTTTAAATGTGGGGGAAAAGAAATGTATGTCTTAGAATCATTGTCCAGCACCACTGTGAGCAAACAGACAGAAAAATATGTATAGATTCTAAATCTCCTAAAATTCTTAGAGAAACTCATTTCCCAGTTAAATTGCAGGACAAAACTCATCACCAGGAACTCTTTGACTCTATCTGGCTTTCCCTGGCACTCATGCGTCTCTCTGTTCAGGATTATCTGACCACACCAGCCACCCACCAAAACCATTCCTGTCTTGTGCCTTAACTCAGGTTGCTTTCTTCACAGTTCTCTCCACCGGCCTTTGTCCTTTCAAGCCTTTCTGTTTACTGCAGTCTTCATCCAGTTCCTCTACTGAAAACCTCTCATGCTATGTATACAGTATTCTGTACTCAACAGCTTGGCACTTTACGTGTATTATCTAAAATTGTCTGCCATTAGTTTGTGTGTGTGTTAAGCAGTTCTATTTAAGTAAGATTAAGTACGAACATTTATACTTTTCTTTATCATAATGCATATAAAAAAGTGCTGAGAACATAGTAAGGCATTCACTCAAAATTTGTTGATTGATTTTTTTTGTTGTTGTTGTTTTTTTTGGTTAAGATTTGGTAGCACAGATCCCATTGCATGGACCTTAAATAATAAGCCTTATCATAAGACTTCTGTTTGCTATTTCAAAAGTCAAGTTAAATTTTTCTTGGAGAAACAGATGTATTCTCTATTACCATCAAGGAAAATACCTCCAATGTTATTAGACTTTATATATTTTTTTTTTATAGTTACATTTTTTTTTAATTTTTTTTTTTTTTAATTTTTATTTATTTATTTACTTATGGCTGTGTTGGGTCTTCGTTTCTGTGCGAGGGCTTTCTCCGGTTGTGGCAAGCGGGGGCCACTCTTCATCGCGGTGCGCGGGCCTCTCACTATCGCGGCCTCTCTTGTTGTGGAGCACAGGCTCCAGACGCGCAGGCTCAGTAATTGTGGCTCACGGGCCCAGTTGCTCCGCGGCATGTGGGATCTTCCCAGACCAGGGCTCGAACCCGTGTCCCCTGCATTGGCAGGCAGATTCTCAACCACAGCGCCACCAGGGAAGCCCGACTTTATATTTTTAAAAAGACTTTTCTAGCAATCATTATAGAAATGCATAGAGCAAACATATCTTTAAAGGTAATTCTTTCCCAAAGCAATTGGATTTCAAAGGTCTTTTTATTTTATTTTTTAAATTTTTATTTATTTATTTTTGCACATAAAGGGTTTGTTTTAAATGTTTTAAGGATAGGATAGAGTTACATCATAATTATAAAAATTACAGAATTAACAGATTTATATTGTTTATACTTCTAAATGCAGAGAACAGGGAACTGTCTACGCATTGTATAAAATAAAATTAAAATTAAAAATGAATTCAAGGGCTTCCCTGGTGGCGCAGTGGTTAAGAATCTGCCCGCCAATGCAGGGGACACGGGTTCGAGCCCTGGTCTGGGAAGATCCCACATGCCGTGGAGCAACTAAGCCCGTGAGCCACAACTACTGAGCCTGCACGTCTGGAGCCTGTGCTCTGCAATGGGAGAGGCCGTGACAGTGAGAGGCCTGTGCACCGCGATGAAGAGTGGCCCCCGCTCGCCGCAACTGGAGAAAGCCCTCGCACAGAAACGAAGACCCAACACAGCCAAAAATAAATAAATAAATTAATTAATTAAAAAAAAATTCAAGCTTGAAAGATGAGGTCACTTACCTAATTTTAAAATGCGAACACGAAGACCTCTGAACTATACACATTCGTTAAAACTGCACTAATGATGGAAAATACAAAAAGCGCAGCATTTCCAAGGAACCACAGACATTTGGACCATAATTATTTTGTTACGATAATTTGTTTTGTCTTTGGAGAACTTTTTTTTTTTTTTAAGACAATCAGCTTCAAGAATGTTTTCAGGCACTACAATTTGTGACAATCAAAACAGTCTTCTAGTGGGTCCACAGCATTCAGAGATTCAAGACCAATGCATTTCGGGGTTTGGCACGTAAAACAATAATAGAAAGGAAATCTGGTTTAGAAGCAACTGTGATTGTTTTAAGAATGCACAGTCCCTTCAAATGCTGCATGACATACACAACTGGAAAATCACCTTCTGTTGGCACTGCATTTGCTTCACCAGTGCATCTTTATCCTACAGCCAGTAAAACAGCAGAATTAAGCAAATATACAGAAACTGAAAACAAATAAAAACAGATAGAAAAGAAAAAAACCGAAATATATTTAACATGCAATTTTAGTTAGTTACATTGAACATTCTACTTAGAATAGAGCATGCAAAAAAAGGATGGTCTGCTTTTAAGGTTTTCCTTTGAAGCTTTACATGGCATCCAGACATCACGCACGCACACACACACAATGATACTGTAGCAGGTCAGTGAGAAAGGCCAATACATTTTATACAGAGTTTCATGTCTTGTGTTGTCACAAGTCCCATTATAATTTTAGAAATTAATGTTGTATTCCTAGAACAAGGAACCAACATTCCAATACCAGGAAAATGCAAGCAGTGCATGCAGATCTGAAACATGAGCCTAGACGAAGGCTGAAATACTCAGCTGGGGAGCAGAGTTAGTCACGGCGTCAGGAAGTGTGGTTTAAGCCACCAAAAGAAAAAAGGATGGGAAAAAAAGAGGAAAAACAACAACAAAAAACCCCTTCCCCTTCCTTCAACCCTAAAGGCGATAAATGGAACAATGATTAAAATAATGATGATAATAAATCACGTCACATTCATCTAGAGAGATCACATGGTATTAAAAGTTGCTAAAGGTACTTGCAGAAAAACCACAATGCAAGTCATTAAGTAATGCCAGAAATGTTTCAACTGACCCAACCCTCAGGATACCTCCAAAGGACTTTGTTTTTCAGTCTGAAGTCACTGTGTCCTGTTCATGCAGTGCACACTGGACAACTCCCTCTCTGGGCCACACGTGTCCACTTGGGCATGGGGAGCTCAGCTCAGCCTTGAGATTCACATGCAGGAACTCTTACAAGAGCCACCGGGAGAACAGATGACAGATCTGTAGCATGACACTTGTTTCAAGCACAGGAGGAACATCTAAGACCTGGGTACCCACTGCATGGAGAAGCTCACCCCTGGCTGCCCTCGGTGAGGCACTGGCACGCTGGAGAGAACTGGGGTGCTGTATTTACATGGTGCGCGAGGTTACCACCCACCAGCACAACAAGGCAGAGCCTTCCTGAAGGCGAAAATGGGCATCACACAAACCTCGCATAGCGCGGCCTTGAAACTACAGGATCTCTTAACATCAAGAACAGCCATGACAGACGTCACACAGACCTGGTGTTTGGCTGAGATTCATATGCATTTAAGCTTTCTGCCCAAATCTTAGGTAAGATTTTCGATCTGCACAAGACTGGTTTCACAAACCATCTTTCTCCTAGCTTTCAAACTGCCAGGGATCATCCAAAACAAAGTGATAAACTGACGTTTTGCTTCTAAACGAACCACTTTTGCAGTTCTATTTTAGTTAAGGACAACTTGCAGGAAAGGATTCAATGGCTAAGGGCTGCTATCAGTCACACACACAAGCCAGTGCAGGTGACTGACCCTGATGTAGCAAGATCCACCAAATGGAATGAATCTACATCAACAGCACACCATGAGCAAGAACATACAGCACCACAAAACATGTCAGGAATTTAAGCTGTTATTTGTCTAGGCATTCTTTGAGGGGAAAAGCCGAGGGGGAAAAGCCTTCTGACCATAATCATATATCAGTAATAATAGTAATAAAAATAAAGGTATCCCAGAGAACTTGTTAAAAGGCAACACCGCCATTCTTAAACTTACATTTCTAATATAAAAGCACTGTGTTCTTCCAGGAACTTACCAAATACACAGAAACCACTGATATACTGTTGCCTTTTAAATCCATGTACTAAAATCCAGATTACTAATTTGTGCAAGTAATGGACCAAATGTGCCATCCAAAATACACCTGCATTACACTATGTGGACCAAGTACCTGGGCTTTGCTTAAAAAGCAGTATTTATGATAAAAAATGTAAACAAATAATGTACAAAGCTTAGAATTAAAGGCAGCCTTTTACCCAGATTTCTGTTTTGTAAAATTCTAATGTGTGTCATTAAATGTTCACAGGTGATTCATATTTGAATTTACAGTTTAAAGCCTCCAGACTGAAATGGTGCTCTGAACTTGACTTTCAAAACAAGCTGAATGTCCCGATGCGCTTCCTGTGCCCGAATTTAATTTTGAATAAACAGCAGTAATACACTAAATACACTGAATACAAATGGCTTGGGTCAGCACTCCTGTTAAACTGGAGAAAATTATGTAAGCCCCACTCCAACCCACAAAGAAAGGACTGCCCATGAAGTGTGTGTGTGTGTACATACAGATCTGTGTGTATGTATATATACATTATGTATGTATACACACAGATATAGATAGGTAGGTAGATATAGATACATATATATTTCAAAAAAAGGAATAACAAAAATATCAAACTATGCTTGCATTGTGGCAGCAGAATAAGAGTGTTAAGAATGAAGGGGAAAGTGGATAAGATCTACTGCAGTTTTAAATGGCTGTGATACTAGCTTAACTTTTACCAGACTTGCCTGTAACTCCCTTCCAAACAGACAGACTTCTTTTAAGAGGAAGGAGTTCCTTACGCAAAATGCTTTGTGTTCACATAAATCTGTACTATTCAGAACAAAAACAGTTCTGCTGGCAGAGATTGTGGATTCACAGGGACATTTAAGCTTTCATTAAACTGGAAAGCAATCAAGTCTTTATGTTTACAAATTATACATTTAATAGTTCCACAAATTTGGCAAAGTTCGTGATGACATCTAGGATGTTTTCACCAAATTGTAGACATAAATATGGAAATCATCATCAAACTTGCTGAAATAGATGGTTTGGCTTCTACTTGATGAATGACCATGCCAGTCCTTTTAGCATCATCATCTTTGGCATATTCCACTTGTTTGCCTACCAGGCTGTCCACAACTTCTCCCGGTTCCCTTTCTGCTGGAGGTGAATCATTAGAATCGGGCATAATGCGAAGGTCACCTTCTTTATAATCATCTAAGAGCTGGTACATGTACAAGACAGGATCTTTTTCATAGGTGATGTAAAACCATGTGTTCATTATAGGGGCGCGTGCTAAGACCATTCTCCTCCACTCATCTTTAGAGCCATCCTCCGTCTCAAACATGTGCTCCACTGCTTTGCCAATCATCGTGTCGGCTAGGTGTGCGTCACTGATTCGAGATGTTGCAACTCTATTAGGGAGGACTTCAAGCGCAGAAACTCTTTCACCTTTATTAAGTTCTAGTCCATAAATACAGTCAAATCCATCGTATTTTATAAGATACAAAGGATTTACAGGCACATGGTCTAGAACGCTTCCTTTCCACTGGGTGATGGGGCCATTCCCCTCTTTCCACCCATGCTGAATCCTGCAGCCTACCATGTTCCTCCGGGGCTGGGAAACAGGTTCGCTCGGCTGCACACTGCTCCGGTGTTTTTTGTGGGATGTTCGTTTCTTCATCATGCTTGCAGATACACCAGCATGGCCTGCATCAGCTCTGGACCGCTGGCCACGTGTCTTCCCGAATGGGGTCTTCATTCATCTGTATTTAAGTGAGCAGCAGAGCTGCTGGACTAGGATGAAAATTCAGTGTGCTCCAATTTGAAACTTTTCACAGGATTTCAATGTTCTTGTTAATCCATCATCCCAGCGCCCTTTTTTTTTTAAAAGTAAGTTCAGCAAAAATACGTGAAATCCTAAGTACTCTGCCGGCCACCTAGGCCACCGTCGGCAGCCCGCCGGCCCTGCGGCCCCGCGCCGAACTCCCGCCCCTGCCCGACCGAACCAGACGGCGCTGCCCCGCCCCCGGCCGCACGGCCGCACGGCGCACGCGCCCTGCGCCCTCCGACTGCCCCGCCCGAGCCTCCCGGGGCGGCCCCGGCCGGACGGGCCGTACTACCCAAAGGTCTTTTTAATCTAGGGTTTTATAGTGCCTTTGGCTTAAATAAATCCAGATGAGCTTTTTATTTTGTTAACTGCTTCGTAAATGTTTTATTTGGACATAAGTCTGTTGTTGGGATTAATTTGATTACATAATGAATGAAGAACAGCCTTTGTTTTTAAATTTTTTTTTTCTGACTTAAAAGAAACTGGACCAAGAAAATAAAAACGTGGAAGTAATTCATTGCCAGGAGTAAACTACTGTATATGGGTAGCAACTGTTCCCCTTCCACTCACCTTGAACTACAGATACTCTGTGAATCTTCCTGGTAGATCCAGTTCCATAGTTATTAATGGCAAATGAATATGTGGCTTAATATGTTGTGAGAATATGGGTTAAAAGGACTGTTAAAATTCTCTCTAAATACCTAGCCTGCCAGTTGCCTTGTTTCTTCACCGTTCTCTCAGCCTCTTTAAAAAATCCCCTCAAAGTTACGAGCAGTTCAAGCTTGGCCTTTGGACAGGTAGCCCACAGGGGGAGCTCTTACTCTTCAGGCAGCCCCTTTGGAGGGCTTGTCACATACAGGTAGGATGGGTTTTCATAGGGACTAAACCTTTTTAAACAAAATTAAATTCGTTTTGTCATTTTTTTTCTCGTTTCTTTAAACTGGGTAGGACATCATGAAAAAGGAACAAGTGGGTTGTAAGAAGGTTGGGGAAGAGTAATATTTGAAAAGAAGACTGATATGTGCCCTCATAATGTGGTATTAAGTACTCACCAATAGGGTGGATTTAGAAAGCACAACATAAAATTTCCACAAAGAGGAACTTGACATAATTCTATGAGTCTGTATCATATGTATTCTACAAGACAGCCAGCCTGGTCTCTTCAAAAATGTCAATGTTCAGATTAAAGGAGACTGAAGACTCAGTACAATGTGGGATCCTTGATTGGGTCTGCATTGATAGAGAAAAGCTGCTATAAATGTTATTAATGGAATAATTTGGTAAACCTGAATATAGGCTGTATATTAGTTAATATTCCATTAGGCTGAACTTCTTGGGTATAATAGTGCTATTGTCTCTGATCTTAGGAAATATATACTAAAGTATTTAGGGTGACAAGTACCTGGAACTTATTTTCAGATGGTTCAGAAAAAAGAGAGTGTGTGTGTGTGCGCATGCGCACGCATGCACATGCTTAGTGCTGTATGAGTTTGGGATTTTTTTCTTTCAGACACTTATTTTACACTAAATGATGTTCTGTGGGTTTTGCTTCTTGGTTTCTTTTCTTCAGGATGGATGGTCATTTGTGACCTCATTTTATTTTTTTCCTTTTGTCCACCTCATTTTGCTAGCATGGAGCTGCTTGGGGCTAGTTCTTGAATTCAGTTCTGTAAACTTTTCTTACATTGCAATGATTAATCCTATAACCTAGGTAGCATAAATATATGCTATTATTGATCATCAGTAGAATAGTAAGAAAATATGGATGGATTTGTGCAATTTCATCAGCTCTAAAACACATTTTAAATGCATTTCATTAACATGCCCTTAAGGATGCTAATAATAATCAGGTTCCAAAAAGTGAACCATTTTATAGAAACATTAGATTCTCTGAGTTAGCTACTTAGAGCTCATCAGTTATATTTAATAATTTGTGAAACATTTACTTGTAAGGCTGGTCTGGGAGTGCCAGTGAATGTAAATTGAGGTGCAGAGTTCTCTGGTCTGTGTTATTGCTCTAGAACAGATAGAACAGACCCTATATGGCAGAGGTCAATAACCCACTGTTGTTGAGAAGTTTGAGAGACTCTTTTCAATATTCTTTAGCTTTGGTGGCTTAAGGACCAAGTAACCTTTTGCTAATTGTATCTGAGGGTTTAATAATAAAAACAGAATTATAGAAACATATTCTTCCTGTGTTTAGGGCTGCTTTTTTTTTTTTAATATTATTTGGTCACGCCAGGTCTTAGTTGCGGCTCATGGTCTCCTTAGTTGTGGCTCACGGTCTCCTTAGTTGTGGCATGCGAACTGTTAGTTGTGGCATGTGTGATCTAGTTCCCCGACCAGGGATTGAACCCCGGGCCCCTTGCATTGGGAGCGCAGAGTCTTAACCACTGCGCCACCAGGGAAGTTCTTCCTTTGTTTAAAATGTATGAAATCTGTTTTTTTAATCGAAGTATAACTGACCTACAACACTACATTAGTTCCAGGTGCACAACATAGTGATTTGGTATTTCTATATGTTACAAAATGATGTCTGTTACCATCTGACATAATACAAAGTTATTACAATATTTTCTATATTCCCCACGTTGTACATTTCATACCCACGACTTGTTTATTTTGTAACTGGAAGTTTGTACCGCTTAATCTCCCTCACCTATTTCATTCCCCCCCCCGCACTTGCTTGTTCTCTGTATCTGTGAGTCTGTTTCTGTTTTGTTATTTGTTCTTTGTTTTGTGTTTTTAGATTCTACATATATGAAATGACATGGTATTTGTCTTTGTCTGGCTTATTTCATTTAGTATGATACTCTTTAGGTCCATCCATGTTGTCTCAAATGGCAAGATTTCATTTTGTAAATAAGTTTCAAATGAACTTATTTACAAAACAGAAACACAGACTTAGAGAACGAACTTATGGTTACCAGGGGGAAAAGGCGGAAGGGGAGGGATAGATTGGGTGTTTGGGATTGACATGTACACACTACTATATTTAAAATAGATAAGCAACAAGGTGCTACTGTATAGCACAAGGAACTTGGCTCAATATTCTGTAATAACATAAATGGGAAAAGAATTTGAAAAGGAATGGATACTTGTATGGGTATAACTGAATCACTTTGCTGTATACCTGTAACTAACACATCATTGTTAATCAACTATACTCCAATATAAAATAAAATTGTTTTTAATTTCATTTTTTAGGACTGAGTAACATTCCGTTGTGTGTGTGTGGGTGGGTGGGTATGTGGGTGTACCACATCTTCTTTATCCAGTCACATATTGATGGGCGCTTAGGTGGCTTCCATATCTTGGCTGTTGTAAACAATGCTGCAATGAACATAGGGGTGCATATATCTTTTTGAATTAGTGTTTTTGTTTTCTTTGGAAAAATACCCAGAAATAGAATTGCTGCATTGCATGGTAGTTCAATTTTTAATTCTTTGAGGAACCTTCTTACTGTTTTCACTGTGCATCGGTCATAGTGGCTGCACCAATTTGCATTTCCACCAACAGTGCACAAGGGTTCCTTTTTCTTCACATTCTCATCAGCACTTGTTATTTGTTGTCTTTTTGATAATAGCCATTCTAACAGGTGTTAGGTAATATCTCATTGCGGTTTTGATTTGCCTTTTCCTGATGATTAGTGATGTTGAGTATCTTCTCATATGTCTCTTGGCCATCTGTATGTCTTCTCTGGAAAAATGTCCATTCAAGTCCTCTTTCCATTTTTTAATCGGGTTGTTTGTTTGATGTTGAGTTGTATGAGTTATTTGTACATTTTGAATATTAACCCCTTATCAGATAGATTGTTTGCAAATATCTTCTCCCATTCAGTAGTCTGCCTTTTTGTTTGGTTGGGTTTCCTTCACTGTGCAAAAAGCTTTTTAGTTTGATGTAGTCCCATTTGTTTGTTTTCGTTTTTATTTCCTTTGGGTGAGGAGACATATCCAAAAAAATATTGTTAAAACTGATCTCAAAAAGCATACTACCTACATTTTATTCTAGGAGTTTTGTGGTTTCACATCTTACATTTAAGTCTTAAATCCACTTGGAGTTTATTTTTGTATACGGTGTGAGAAAGTAGTCCAGTTTGATTATTTTTTTTTTGCATGTAGCTGTCCAGTTTTCCCAACACCATTTCTTGAAGAGGCTATTTTCCATTATATATTGTTTATCATAGATTAATTGTACTAGAACTTTAAAAAAAATTGTCGAATCTGAGATTGCTCCTTTTTTCTTTGTTAAGTAGTCTTGTGCCTCATGTAGTGCTTATATACTCTGAAGGTGAGTTTCTCTCTCTCTCTTCTGTTGGTCTGTCTGACTGTCTCTGGCATTGATCAGAAAAGGAAAGTGAACAAATATCCAGAATTTTCGAATAAGCAAGAGATAAGGAAAAACATCACCCTGAGGAGCAGTGATGACAGGGTCTGCTCATGGTTGCTGAGTGGCTGAGCCTGTCGTGAGACAGACACACTGGGAAGACTGCCTGACGCTGGCCTCACCACGGTGAAGAGCATCATCTGTGGCCAGTGGAGAGAAGCTGCTGATGGCCTCTGCGCTCTAAGAACGTGATCTCATCCCCCTGTTATGGAGGAGCATGCAGCAATCAGACAGGAGTTGCCCATCTTCCCTCTCCACCTCAAATCCCGGTCTTTTTTTTTTTTTTAATTTTTATTTATTTATTTATGGCTGTGTTGGGTCTTCGTTTCTGTGCGAGGGCTTTCTCTAGCTGTGGTAAGTGGGGGCCAGTCTTCATCGCGGTGCGCGGGCCTCTCACTATCGCGGCCTCTCTTGTTGTGGAGCACAGCCTCCAGATGCGCAGGCTCAGTAATTGTGGCTCACGGGCCCAGCTGCTCCGCGGCATGTGGGATCTTCCCAGACCAGGGCTCGAACCTGTGTCCCCCGCACTGGCAGGCAGACTCTCAACCGCTGCGCCACCAGGGAAGCCCTCAAATCCCGCTCTTTAACCTTGCTCTCTTGGGAGGAGTTCTTCCCTACTGTCAGTCAGTGCCAGTCTCTCCGCCTGTGTCAGGCAATCCTAGCCTCAAACTTTCTCCACGACCTTGGTGCAACAATTAGCCCTTCCCTAGGATACACTTTCAATTCCTCTTTAAAAAAAAACCAAAAAACTCCCTGGACTGGACGCTGCTGCCCCCTAAGCCATCATCCTAGTTGTCCCTAGTTATTTCCTTCCTTTGACCGACTATTTCTTGGAGTTTTTTTCTCTGCTAGCTAAGTGCCTCCACTTACTCAGTATCCACGTGTCCACTCGCTCTGCCCTCACCACTCTACTGAATGTGCTCTCTCAAAGATTGTTTCTGAGATTCTGAATGCAGGGGCTTCAGGTGTTCATTTTTCTGGATTTTTGTGCAGCTTTTGGCAAGACGCCCTGCCCGTCCCTCGCACCTTGGACTGTGGCGCCCTGCTTCCACTCTTGCTCATCCCTCTCAGCACGTTGCCTCTGTGGGCCCTCATCCTCCTCCCGCTGAACCCCGCCCAAGGCCTGGTACTCGGTCTTCTTCATTCTTCCTCAGTAGTTTCTCCCTCTTGATCTTGTCCAGCTCAGCCGCTATGAGTATCTCTGCAATGTGGACCATGTCCACTCTTCTAGCTGCAGAGCCCATCTTTCCCTTCACAGAGTCCTGTGCTTACCCATCGATGTGTCTTTTGCTCATACTGTTCCTTCAGCCTGTAATTCCATCTCTATAGCTTTCCCCTTAACATTTTGACTAAAAGAGATTCTGGTTAAAATATCCTGTGATAAACCATAATGGAAAAGAATATGAAGAAGAATATATATATGTATAACTGAATCACTTTGCTTTACAGCAGAAATTAACACAACATTGTAAATCAACTATACATCAGTAAAAAATTTTTTAAAAAGAGATTCTGGTTAAGATAAAGTAAGCATTTTACTCAGAATAAGGGAAAACTCATACATTACCACCCTCACTCCCACCCCAGCGAAGACTCATTTTGTATTTCTCCTCCTTTGTAAGACTTATCAATATTTCACTTTGACAAATTGAGTAAATATTTCTTTAAGGTTAGTCTCCTCTAAGCTGCAAGAGAATAGACACCACACATATGCATCCAGTTCACCGTTGTGCCGATTATAGGTCTTGGCACGTAGCAGGTGTGCAGTAAATTTTTGTTGAAGGGAAGAATGAATGAAGTAGGAATTGACCGTTAAAGATTTGCTAGTAAGCTATCAAACTTTATCTAGGTACTTAGATTTTTTTTACATTTCCAAAATGCATGTTCTTTTTTATAAGTGTAATGATTAATGTTCAGTATTCTTGAAAAAGTTTAAGGATGATTTGTATAAATCAGTTTTATTTCAGTCAGTGATTTTTAAGGAAATTTGAAGGGTATCTGTTGGAATTAATGTTCCTTTAACTTTCTGTTTTCATTTTCATTGTCATGTTTTTCTACAGCTAAGGCATTTCGAGTATTGATTCATTCTTTTAGCACTGTTAATGTTAATCTTTTAAAATGGTTTATTGTTTTCTGATTATAGTAGTAACATGCATTCATTACAGAAGGCTTAGAAATACTGAATATCCTCAGTTAAAATTTGGTTAATTTCTTAATACACCTTTAAATATGCATCTGCACACACATGCACACTCATTGTTTTCTCTGTATGCGATTGGATCTTATTGTATATAGTAGCATGTGTATTTGCCTTATACTACAAGCTTTTTCTTTGAAATATCCTCCTAAATGAGATGTGCTTTTTAATGGTTTCATGGTTTTACATTGTGGGAATGTACCATCATTTATTGAACGATTCCCTTACCTTAGCAGGGTTAAACCTGTTGGTATAATATGCAACTATTGAGGTCCGCTTAAAATATTTTAAACTAATATAACATACTTTTCAATGAACATGCTTTATTACTAATGAGTTAGCTTTTAGTGGGAACATTTATATTGCCAATGTATTTGCTCTGTCGACCATAGCAGAATACTGTAGAACTTCTTGCTGTGTCCTCACATGGCGGAGAAAGAGAGAGGAAGCAAGAGCTCCGGTGTCTCTTCTTATAAAGGCACTAAGTCCTATCATGGGGACCCCATTCTCATGACCTGTCTAAACTTAATTACCTCCTGTTATCTCCATATAACATCATGTTGGGGGTTAGGGCTTCAACATATGAATTTTCTGGGGTTGGGGGGAGACACAATTCAGTTCATAGCAGTCAACAGTGACTATTTCAGAACTATTTCAGACACTTTTTACCTAAGTAGCATTTTTAAAATTAGGATCTAGACTTGTTCTCATTTTATCTGTGGGTAAGAGTATCTGAAAATCTTCATAGAAAAAATAAAAATTACTCACAATTGCTTACTCATCATGGGTTATATAGTTAAATTATACATCATTGGCATAAAATGGAACTGTGAAATTGCATGAAATTGCTGAAATGATTGTACTGTCCCATTCCATGAATGTTCATAGTTCCAGAAAAATTGCGAATGGCTCTTAATGTCTTTTAAAATAGTTTATGAAAAGAGACGTTAGAGAATTTCCTTTTCCTATGTGGAAAATCATAGCCAATTTTATGGATGATTATGATTACTTACTGAAGTTTCTTTTAAAATTAGTCTCGTTCTCTCCATAAATAAATGATACAACTAACAAGGAAGGCTTAGTATCTTATAGTGCTTTATATTTTAAAAAATCTTTATATAACATCATTTTAAAATGTCAATGATAAGTTGATCTTATAACAACAATGTCACTAGGGTAGAATAAATACGATCTCCATTTAATATTGAGAAGCTTGAAGCTTGGAGAAATTATTTTACCTAGGGTCAAAAATTCAGTTTGGGTCCATTCTGTTACTTCAAGTCATATATCTTCTGTGTGTTCAAAGAACATAGAACCATCTATATTACCTTTGTGTGAGAAATAATAATTAATCAGAGAAAGATACTAATAAATGGTTGCCTTTGTAGTTATGTAGAAAAGTGAATAGCTAGAAGGTACTATGTATAGTTAAGGTACTTGAAAATTCATATATAGCATTGTCATTTAAAAATAGTATAATTAAATAGTGGTATATTTTAAATGGTCATGTCTAAGAGCACTGCTAATTTGTTATTGTACTTGCCATCTTTTTATTGTTCGTTTTTAAGGTTTTAGAAATTTATTTTAACATTGCTGTCCTGGAAGATACAAATTATGGTCAGTATGATACTGTATTTATTTTATGTAATATACTTTCAGAATCACATAATTGGTGTTCTCAGTGTATGAGTTGTAGTGGTACAAAGCCTAGACTGTTTAGTAGAGAGTTAACAAAGCTAGTGCAAAATCACACTTTTTTATTTTTGGCTGCCAGTTTTGGCTGGTAAGATAGCTATGTATAGATTAGGACAGGAGTTGGTAATAAGGTCTTTTCCACAACTCAACTCTGCTCTTGTAGTGGGAAAGCATCCGTAGGCAATACATAAAGGAATGGACCTAGCTGTGCTCCAGTAAAACTTTATTTACAAAGACAAGCAGCAGCCATATTTGGCCTGTAGGCTCTAGTTTGCTGATCCCTGGATTAGAATATAAAATGAAATAGTACTTCTCACCATAATATTTCCCTATTATTTATCAGATGTTTTGTTTACTTTTCTTAAATTCTGTTTTAACTTCTCACCATAATATTTCCCTATTATTTATCAGATGTTTACTTTTCTTAAATTCTGTTTTAATTTAATGCTTTAATTCATAACCTCGATCCCCTTTAATTTCACCTTTTTATTCACATTTTTGTGTGCTCCTGAGCTTCTGTACCTTCAGCTACTTTTCTAGGCTAACATCATCACACAGCTTTCCAGCCTTGTTGTCAGGACACCCCAAATTAAACCAATCTAACATCAGGAATGAGTGGTGGTAAGGAAATGGTGATGTTGGATATAAAGAAAAGGTAGAATCCCATGGATGTGGGTAGCTTTGGAAAGCTTATTAAAAGAGGCAGAACTTGAGCTGACTCTTGAAGACTGAGGGAAATTAAATTAGAAAAAAGAAGAGTATTTCAATAAATAGTTGACAAGGGGTGGCTCACATGTTGCTTCCCTCTCCCTTTTCATCACCAGTTATATAGAATCCCACCATGGACTGGTCCTTTTCATGATCATTTCCTGGAGCAAAGTGCTAACAGTGTGACTTATTTTCTTTGGAGATCCCATCTCTTTGGATTATCTCTTTTCCTTCCACGTGCTTAGTAAGATGAAGAGGGAATGCATGCAGACATGCTCTGGGAAGGTCTGCAACCTGTGGGCTAGACCAGCTCTGTTCCAGGCACTCTGGCAAATGGACTTCTCTCCAGCTGGTTGGTGTCTTTTTCCATAGTGCCCCTTCCAGTCTTTTCTGGCATCAGTGTGGTAGACAGGTATGACCCTGAGGGAAAGGAATAGGAAGCCACCCAACTTTCTTGGTTTATAGGCTACCTTTAAGATTAAATGTGTAAATAAAAGGAGTCCTCCATGGGGATGTGTGTTAGCCCATTTAGGGACATAACGTGGAATTTGGAATTAGGTTTATTAAAAAAGAGAGAGACACCGTGAATAAGTATTTATTTTCCTCTGTGCACATGTTTTCCTGTGGCCCTTGTAGGAGAAGGGTAGTTGTGGCAAGACAGGTGGAATCTTGCCATCTCTCAACCTTTTTTCTTTTGGTATGACCACATCTCAGTCATGCTGAAGAAAATAGATACAGCAGACCTAGCCGAGTGTATGGACAGGGGACTGGGTGTGGAAGACAAAGCCCTGTATGGAGGGAGTGAAGCCCCTGCAGTGGGGTAGCTCCAGTGTGTATTCTGCCTTCTGCCAGTGTAGCTGCAGGCTTGGCAGGCGACAGCCTAGATTTAGCAGCAGGATTTGGAGTTACCAGGATCTGTGGAGAGCCAGGTAGTTTGTCTCAGTTGCCTCAGTCTGCATAAAGAAGATCTCTACAAAAAGGGCAACACTTCTGCATCTTAATTGCAAAAGTATTTGGTGCTGGGACTTCCCTGGTGGCGCGGTGGTTGGGAATCCGCCTGCCAATGCAGGGGACGCGGGTTCGAGCCCTGGTCCGGGAAGATCCCACATGCCGCGGAGCAGCTAAGCCCATGCACCACAACTACTGAGCCTGCGCTCTAGAGCCCGCGAGCCTCAACTACTGAGCCCGTGCTCCGCAACAAGAGAAGCCCCCGCCCTCCACAACTAGAGAAAGCCCACGCGCAGCAATGAAGACCCAATGCAACCATAAATAGGTAGATAGATAGATAGATAGATAGATAGATAGATAGATAGATAGATAGATGATAGATAGGTAGTATTTGGTGCTGGACTTCATTTCTGAAGCCAAAGTAAGATCATATTAAAATAAGCGAAGTTCCAGGACACTGATTTTTAGCCTCTGGATTTTTGCTGGAGTGTATAGTATTTACTTTTTTTTACTTCAGAAGAAAGTAGGCACATCTCTAAGCCTTAAGTAACAGTTGTGAATATTACTGTTGGACCGCAGGGCTATGTGGAGGACATCAAGGAACATACGGGAGTGGGAGTGTTACTATAAAAGGAGTATGTTGTCATTGGAATTAAGGTGGGGAAATCTCAATGGAATCATTAAAACCCAAGGACGAAAATGAAAATAAAGACCTGTACTCAGAACACTCTGGCTCTAGGAATCTGGCTTGCTTGGAGGCAGAGGGAAAATTAGGCAATGAGTAAAACTACAACATTTGATAGGTGAGCACAAAAGTACTAACTGGATTTTGTAAGGAGACCACTTGGGAGTGAAAAGGATCAGCTTTAAAAACAGACCATAATGGAATTAGAAAAGGAAATTTCTAAATTTAAAATACACCAGACTTTAGGCAGTTGAAAGAGGCCTTTGGGAAGACGTAGGGCCTAGAACTTCCACTCATGCAAAAGCCTCCTTCATCTCTAGGCCTCCAGTGTAGGGCAGAGACTTACCATGAGGCTTTTCTCCTGATCCCACCACAGTCCCCAGGAAGCTAGACTGGGCCGTAGGAAAACTCCATTCTCATAGACCAGGTAGCCTCCTTTGTCTCTTTCCTCCTCACTGTTTATTTCTAGGAAAACATTCTTAATTTTGAATGCTTTAAAATCCTAATCAAAAAGTCTTCAAGTGCAGATTTTAAGACTGGGCTACGTAAATTTGCTAAATAAATCTGTGAGTACAAAAACAGTGCATGAAGTTTTAGTATTTAACATTTACCATAGCCAATATTATCTGCATAGAAAAAAATGTCAATCCAAATGAAAGAATTAACTTCAATTAGAAAATAATATGGTTTACTGAATTCTTCTCCCTTTTTCTTTAAAACCATGCAGGTAATATATGCTTTGAACACTAAAAATGATGAGCATGAATCTGCAATTCAAGCCCTCAAAGATGCTCATGAAGAAGAAGTCCAACAAATTCTTGCAGAAACAAGAGAAAAAATATTGCAGTATAAAAGCAGAGTATCAGAGGAGTTAGACCTTAAGAGAAAGATTCAAGTTTTAGAAGCATCATTAGAAGATCACATAAAAATGAAGCAGCAGGCTTTGACAGAATTTGAGGCTTATAAGCACAGAGTTGAGGACATGCAACTTTGTGCAGAAGCCCAGCATGTCCAACGCATAGTAACCATGTCTAGAGAGGTTGAAGAGATTAGAAGGAAATTTGAGGAAAGATTACGGAGTTTTGGACAAGTCCAAGTACAGTTTGAAAAAGACAAACGGTTGGCATTGGAAGATTTGCGAACTGCTCACAGGCGGGAGATCCAAGAGCTGCTGAAGTCGCAGCAGGATCACAGTGCCTCAGTTAGTAAAGGACAGGAGAAAGCGGAGGAGCTGCACAGAATGGAGGTGGAGGCCTTAAACAAGACACTGGAAGAGCTAAGGCTTGAGCGGAAAAAGCTAATTGAGGATTATGAAGGCAAGTTGCGTAAAGCTCAGTCCTTTTATGAACATGAGCTAGATACTTTGAAAAGGTCACAGCTTTTTACAGCAGAAAGCCTCCAGGCTAGCAAAGAAAAGGAAGCAGATCTTAGAAAAGAATTTCAGGGGCAAGAAGCAATTTTACGAAAAACCATAGGAAAATTAAAGACAGAGTTACAGATGGTACAGGATGAAGCTGGAAGTCTCCATGACAAATGCCAGAAGCTTCAGGTAGCACTTGTTACAGCAGAGAACAGTGTTCAGGTGAGTAAAGAATATTACATTCAACACATGGTTTTTTTTTTCCCACTTTTCTCTTTTTCTTTTCGATTAGACCACTTCAACTTTTTTTTTTCCGTTTTGCTTTTTTTCTACTTTTCTTTTGTGAGAAAATCAGTGAAAAGGTAATCTTTATTACCCTGTAGCTGTTATTTCCTACAACAATTTCAGATATGAAAGGCCCAAAAAGATAAGCTTAAAACCTTGTTGATTGTTTATGAAAGGATTTTTTAATAACATGTTAATATTTTCCCAGTGATTTGGGAAGTTTAAAATATTGGTCTTTAATTATGTTTTTTTCCTTTCCCTCCATTAATGATGGGGTCTGCACATCAGTTGATATCCAGACACTGAACAAAAAATTAAGATTGCTTTATAAATAGGTGTATAGCACAAGTCTAAAAAAAAAAGCCAAAAAGTCTCTCTGGCAAGTTTCTTTGTTTCTTGGCATAGAAAATTTCATAGGTGTGTTTTTAATATCTGTGCAGCATTTAAATATATTAGAAAGGGTCAAATAGCCTTTCATGATTGGGTCATATGACTTATGAAGATAACAAGTTATGTGTCACTGATACAGATTCAAAACTAGGTATTGTTAAGTGTGACTTTTGAATAAGAGAAAGTTGCTGCTGGTAGTTTAAGTGAATTTTTTAGCTTAGCATCCATCATTCTTGCATATTAATAATGGCTATTTGATTTTTCTTAGGTTCTTCAAAAACAGCTTGATGATGCCAAGGAGGGAGAAATGGCCTTATTAAGCAGGCACAAGGAAGTGGAAAGTGAGCTAGCAGCAGCCAGAGAACGTTTACAGCAGCAAGCTTCAGATCTTGTCCTCAAAGCTAGTACGTCTGACCACAGTTCTTGGTGTATTCCTCAGCTAAAACCAACACTTAAATGTTAATTCAAGACGGAATTAGCCTTTTCTTCTCATATTTTAAAATTATTTAGATTCTAACCATGTTAAAGTGTTCTGTTATCTTGTTAATCATAAGATAAGCAAATGATAACTTATTTTTAGGAATATATTTCTATAAAAACATTAAGAGGGCTTCCCTGGTGGCGCAGTGGTTGAGAATCTGCCTGCCAATGCAGGGGACGCGGGTTCGAGCCCTGGTCTGGGAAGATCCCACATGCCGCGGAGCAACTCGGCCCGTGAGCCACAATTACTGAGCCTGCGCGTCTGGAGCCTGTGCTCGGCAACGAGAGACCGCGATAGTGAGAGGCCCACGCACCGCGATGAAGAGTGGCCCCCGCTTGCCACAACTAGAGAAAGCCCTCGCACAGAAACGAAGACCCAACACAGCCATACATACATAAATAAAAAGAATGTAAGCAGACAAGAATAGCATTAAAAAAATAAATAAAAAATTTAAAAAAAAAAACATTAAGAATTATAGGTTTTAGCACCAATAAGTCAGTCACTAAAAGAAAAACACTCTAAGAGGCTTTGTCCTTTGAAAACATGTCCTTTTAAAACATAAATATTTTAAAATACTTAAATTAGTGGAACTACATTTAAATTACAGCAGCCTCATTTCATTTGGCTTATTAATAAGGATCATTTTACATACTAAAGCTGGGTTGCCCATCCTGACGTGGCTGACGGGCTCATTTCGAAGCCCTCACTAGAGGAGGGGGTGACCTGTATCAATCTGAAGTGACATTTCGCTGGGGTGTTTGGTGAGCCAGGGGAGGCCTTTGAACGAATTCTTTGAGGATGTCATCTGATTGACTGGCTCGTTGGTGAATCCCAGATTACCCTCCCCCTGAAGCAGAAGCTTTTCGACTTTATAGTGTATGAAAATCACCTGGACGGCTCGTGCAGCCACAGACGCTAGGCCCCCCATCCCCAGAGTTTCTGACGCAGTAGGTCTGGGGCGAGCCTCGCTTGTGACCGGTGCTCCCAGGCGCTGCTGGTCCGGGGCGCTTTGAGAACCGCTGTCCTAACGCATATGCCTTCTGAGCATATTTTCTCATATTCACTTTCCATCTCTCTGTCTCTGCTCATACCACCCCCCATATTTTTGGTTTTTTGCTGTTGTCGTTTTAGGTTTTCATAGCCTTGCTGTCCTTATCTGTTCTTGCTCTGCCTCAGTTCTTTATCAGGTCTGTTGTCTACAGCAAATTTAGTTTCAACCAAACTGCTGCCCGCCATCTTTCCTTGCTGCATACAGATTTCTTCCTCTTTATGTTAGAATTTGAAAAAAAAAGAGATTAGAAAAGAATAAATTACTCATTTTAGTGCCATCGTGCTACTCAGTGCATCTTCTCTTACTTTGTTTTACTCCCAGGACTTTTATATGTACCCTGAGGAGTTGTTTCTACCTCAACTTGTAGAGCTTGAAATCTTCAAAAATGATTGGACTGGTCCTAGGTGCAGCGAGCAGCGTCAGTGGTGTGAAAATGGACTGCTTTCTAATCTAAGTAGTTCTACTTGGATAATAAGTATTCCCGTGGTAAACATTTCTGTCGTATACAGTGAGGAAACCAAAGAGCTATTTGTACATGCAGGCCATTTATTTTACTTCCATGTTAAGTACCTTGTGTCATTAACTATAAACTGCTTTATACGACAATGCAACAGATTTTAAATTGGGGCTTTCTTTTGGGGGGTAGGTCATATTGGAATGCTTCAAGCAACTCAAATGACCCAGGAGGTTACAATTAAAGATCTAGAATCAGAAAAATCAAGGGCCAATGAGAGGTTATCTCAGCTTGAAGAAGAAAGAGCTTTCTTGCAAAGCAAAACCCAGAGTCTGAATGCAGAGCAGAAGCAGCAGATTTTGGAACTGGAGAAGGTAAAGAACGATGGAGAGCTCCACCCCCCCCCCCCCGCCCCCCGCACCAGCCATGAAAGACAAGAAAGAAAAGTTCAGTTTTCCTCTTTTTCAGATTTGATTTAGAGTGTTTACTTCTATTTCATAGTAACAGTCTATGTCTTAACTCTAGTAATTTTTTGTTTTTATTTTGAGGAGAAAAGGTATTGATATAAAGCTGGGCTATCCCATATTGTGTAAATGTTCAAAATATTGCTGATAACAATTTATAATGTAAAAACTTAGGACACTTCAACCTATTTCAAGCCAGAAGCTGAATGAACTCTTATTTCAGTGGGATGTACATTACGGTTAATCGTATTTATTTTTCTGTTGATGAAACGTATTATTGTGTATACACCTAGGAAATGTCTGTTAAACTGAAAAGGATGACCAAAATCAAGCCCTGAAAATTCATATACCAACATACTTAATTTCTAAATGAAATAAATAAGACATAGGATGTGTAGAGTAATTGCTGAATATTTATTCCAGTTTTTCCACATATCTACAATACCAGGTGAGGGTTTGGGACACTCTTCCTCCTTCTCTCAGCAGCCAAGTGTATTGAAAAGTGTCTGTTCTCCTCGCCCTTGTTCGCCTCCCACTCACTCCTTACCTCGTGTGGGCTGGGTTCTCCTGCCACCACCCCACAGGCTCGGCATTGGCCTCAGCCTCCAGTGACGTCCTGGCTGCTGGACTTGGGGGATCTTGTCTTCCTGGGATACTGACTCCTCTGATTTACAGCATCTCTCTTCGGTTCTCTCACACTTTCCTCCTGTCTCCCAGGCCCTGCAGTCTTGTCTGTGAGCTTCCCTCTTCTCTCTGTGGCCTTACCTTTTTTAAAAAAATTTTTATTTAATTTTTTTATTTTTTAATTAAATTTTTATTTAATTTATTTAATTTTAATTAAAAAAATTTTTTTTATTGGGGTATAGTTGATTTACAATGCTGTTAGTTTCAGGAGTACAGCACAGTGAATCTGTTACACATACACATATATCACTCTTTTTTTTAGAGTCTTTTCTGTGTCCTTACCTTTGATGTTCCTCTTGCATTCCCATCTCATTCCACAAGCTCATCCATTCCAGTAACATCAACTGTCACTTGGTCAGTGATAACTCCCAAAGCCGTTCGTCTAGGCCAGATCTTTTCCCTGAACTTGAGTCCTGTGTATCTAACTCCCACTAGATATCTGTTTCTCACAGATGTGTCAAATCAACCTGCCTAGAACTTTCTCCCCTCAAAATACTATATTTCATTTACTCCTTTTTTCAACCAGTAGCACTATAGTCTGTCTAGTTCGGTAAATCAGAAACCTGGGAGTCGTTCTTGATTACTGTTTCCTTAACCCCCTTATCGGTTCCCAAGTCCTGTCAGCTCTGCACTCTCCCTGCCTTCTGTCAGCTCACTAGCCTACTGCCAAGATGATTGTTTTTTTTAAAAATGTCAGTCACTGAAGACATTCTGCCTGTGGACAGCAGCTTTAGCCCATGCCCAAGAGTTCCTGCCCACCCTTCCTGATGGCCTCTCTCTTCCTCAGCACCCCTCCCCTTCTTTCTCCTTCCTGCTTCTCTGGTTGAGCCCTGACTGGTACAGTTTTATAGGTAAAAGCTATGATCTATGATGAGGAGGACTTCATGTCTGAGCTGTGAAACAAAAAGACCTGGGGGTGATGGTGGTAAAAGAACCTTAAACATGTTGTATTCAAGTATTCAAGTAGGGGCTCTGGTTTATGGTGACCCCAAGTCAGGGAGAGCTAGCAGAGGGATTGGGATCCAGTTCTAGAACACTGCTCTGAGCCCTGAGCCCCCAGTACCCCCATCCCTGTAGGGGAGGCTTGAAGGGAAGAGCTGACACCCAGTCTGGCCCAGGCAAGAAAGAAGAAGCTGGGAGTTTCTGTTTCCTCTGTCTACACCTTCTGGCTTTGAAAGGAAAGAAAGTCCAGTGCCTTACTTTCAAGAATCTTCCCTAGGGCTTTTCCCCCTCATTGGGCCTTGGGAATAATTATAATCTCTTTATTATGTAAAATAATTGCTAACAACTATAAAATATTTACAGTAGGCTGGGTATATTGCTAAACATTTGGGGGCACATTATCTCATCTTCAGCAACCCTGTAAAATAGGTTCTACCTTATCATTCCCATTTCACAGATGGAGAAACTGAGGTTTATAGACGCTATGCACGCATGGTACCCCCAGTGACATGGCTAATAAGTGGCAGAGCTGGAACTTGAACCCAGGTCTGTGAGACTCCAAAACCCATGTTCTCCACCTCTGCATTGTGCTGCCTCCTATGACGTGAGGACCTTTTATTTCCACCTGGGTAGTTCTAGGGACCTGCAGACTGAGCCAGGCAGGCAGGTGCTGTAGAGGCCAGACAGCAGGATTGCTCTGCCCACCCGGGAGGAATTAATGATCCAGAGGAGGTGTGTCTGTCTTCCGAGAGTCTTACAGAGCATCAAGGAGGGGATCTGCCCCAGCCCCTAAAGAGAATTAAAGCATCTTTCAACCTCATTTTCTTGAAGTTTTACTTTCTCATCTTCCTCTTTCATAACACCACATAAGTTCTTCAAAGAGTAGCCTTCATCCAGTACCTCCATTTCCTCCTTTCGGCCTGGCTTCCCCTCTCCTGCTCCGTTGTACTGGGTCCTAAGGCATCAGTGGAAACACAGCCAGCACACCCAAAAACTGTACCCATTTTCTCAGCAGCACTCACACCTCTTGGTCACCCCCTGCCCACCCTTTGTCTCTCTGACACTCTCCTCCTTCCCTAATGACTCATGTCTCCTTCACTGGCTCCTCTTTCTCCTCCTGCTCCCTAAATTCAGATACTTCCCAAAGTTCTTCCTTTCTTTGTTTCCTTTCTACTTCCTCCCCTTGACAAGTTGTCTTGGTTTGCTGGGGCTGCTATAACAAAACGCCACAGCCTGGGTGGCTTAAACAACAAACATTAAAAATAAGTAACTAAAAATTAAAAAAAAAAAAATTTAAAATATCAGTTTCAGTGATTTCTCATTCCCATCAGAATAGAATCCAGAGGCCTTAGCATAACAGGCCCCTGGTCATCATTTGACCCTGCCTGCTTCTGAGCCTCATCCCTCTCTGCTCCCAGCCTTGAACCCTGTGTTCTCGCCACACTGCTCAGCTGCATGGGTTTCTATCTCCCTAACTTCACCGCCTGGTAAACTGCTTCTCAGCTTTCAAAATGCTGGAAGTGGTTATGAATGCAGGCTTTTGACATCAGATCTAGGTTTGAAATTTTCTCATCTCTTGTTTCCTGATGGGCTTGTGAGAATTTAATGAGAGAATGTGTCATCATCAGCTCAGATGTTTTCTCTTCTGGAAAGCCTTCCCTGATCGATCATTCTCTCTCTGTCTCTCTCTTTCTCTCTCTTTCTCTTTCTTTCTCTTTCTCTCTCTTTCTTTGTCTCTCACACACATCACATCGTTTCCCACCCCATCCAGGTTAGGTTCCTTTCCTGTATACACTCACAACATACGATGCATGCTCCTTTCATAGAACTTAAAAAATTATATTGCCACACTCTTTTGACTTTTTTTCATCATTAGACTGTTCATGCTTAAAAGGCATATAATTGGCACGCAATAAAATTGTATTGAATAGTATCATTTGAGTGGGTAAATTGGTAAGCCATTTTGTGTACAACTTTGACATATAGGAAGCCTTTTTCTCTTAAGCCTGCAGATGTGCTGACTCACACTTGGTTCTAACCTAATAATAGTGTATTTTATCATTTGCTTTAAAATTACTCATTTTGCCTGTGCCACCCTGTCATTTTCTGAGAACACCCAATGGTGTATTCTCATGTACCATATCTGAATCCTGTAGCACTCAGTTCATCCAAGTTTATCTGTTTACTGAGTATTCAATACTAATAGCAGTAATGAAAAAAGCAGATGCCAATTATTGATCTTTATTTTTGTTCAATTTTAGAAAGTAAATGAGGCAAAGAAAACTCAGCAAGAATATTATGAGATGGAGCTAAACAACCTGCAAAATAGACTGGAAGGAGAGGTGGCTCAATTAAATGAGGCCCATTCTAAGACTTTGGAAGAATTAGCTTGGAAGCACCATATGGCAATTGAGGCTGTCCACAGTAATGCGATGAGGGATAAGAAAAAACTGCAAATGGTGAGTAAAAATTCAGCTTAGCATTGCATTGTAAATTGGTGGGCTTTCTATAATGATCTAGCCGCTGTCTTGTAATCACTCTGTAAATCTCGGTTCAAAGAGTAACATACATAAAAGTTGTTATAGGGGGTGTAGTTTTTTTTTTTTTTTTGAGAAATTTTTTTTTTTAATTTATTTATTTAATTTATTTATTTTTGGCTGTGTTGGGTCTTCGTTTCTGTGCGAGGGCTTTCTCCAGTTGTGGCAAGCCGGGGCCACTCTTCATCGCGGTGCGCAGGCCTCTCACTATCGTGGCCTCTCTTGTTGCGGAGCACAGGCTCCAGACGCGCAGGCTCAGCAGTTGTGGCTCACGGGCCCAGTTGCTCCGCGGCATGTGGGATCTTCCCAGACCAGGGCTTGAACCCGTGTCCCCTGCATTGGCAGGCGGATTCTCAACCACTGCGCCACCAGGGAAGCCCTGCCATGATGTTTTACGTTTATTTTTTCATTTAATCCTTATAACACTGCTTTTGGTTTCATTGCTATACCCATTTTACTGAAGAGGAGGTGGAGGCACAGAGGGGTTAAACACTTGCTCAAGCACGTGCAACTAGTAAGAATCAGTCAGACCTTGAATTCAGGTCTCAGGTATCCAACCCTAAGGCATTTAGCCACCACATTGTGTAGGCATGTATTAATGATGGTTGTTATGTGTTTATGTAATAGCACTTTACAGTTTACTGAAAGCTTTCTTATATATTCCTTATTATTTGTGTCTTGGAGATTAATGACATTTTTATTCTGTGGGTGGTGAAATAGGTTTAATAAACCTAAATGATTTACTCAGACCCACAAACCTAGTAAATAGAAGAGGTTAGCATGTGAATTGAGATCTTCTGCCTCTACATTTCTTCCTTTTCTGACAACCAGTTGGAAAAAATAACACCTAAAGTTAATTAAAAATTCAAAATAAAACTTCCGTTTAGAATATTTCTACCTAAATATACTGTTATGTGTTTATATAACTAAAGACAAAACTTAATGATATGTTATTTCTCAAAGTTGTAGTTGTCCTTTTTTCTGTGCCAGCTCACTATTCCAGGACCAGTCAGTACAGCTTTAATTGATTAGTTAATTAATTAAGCATGTGCATGCTTACCGACTCTGGGTGTAGGTATCAAGTGTTGGAGGTTTTATAGTAAAGGATTTAGCAGTAACTGTGGCTGCAGTAATCTTTCCCATAGCTATTTTGGTTATTCTTCTTCATTTCTACATCCTATTTTCACCTTAACCTCCTCCTCTCTTACTGGAATATTTAAATTGCAGGTGCCTTTTGCCTCTCTTTATTCCTCTGTATTAAGTTCTAAGTGCTAGAATCAAGGCATCTTTCATCAATATAATTTTTACCTCATTACTACTCTTCTAATCATCCCTTCACCCATTAAATTTCAATTTCTGAGCAACCTGAAAATCTACTTTCATCCATTTGCATTTCTTACAAACTTTCATTAAAGCATGGTTGCCATAAGGCAGATGACATGAATTTCCTGTATGTGAACATAATCAAAACCTCTTAGGATAGCCTCATCTTTACCCTTGTCTTTTCTCAGAATAACTAATCACTTGCTGCTTCATTCCTTTCTTGCCCGGCTAGTTCATGTCTGAGCCTAAGCTGAAACCAACCTCCTTCCAGATAGTCTTTCTCCTATGTCAAATTATCTTTTAAAGAACATTTAGCTAAAAGTGACTTCACCATTCCTTATTACTTAGCTACCAAAAAGGATGTGAATATTCAGAGAATCCATGCAGAAAAGAGGTAACATAGCAGGCCTGAAACTGCCATCCTTAGAAAACATGGTGCAAGGTTGGCCCGTGGCTGGTGTCTAGAACTTGAATTTCAGGAGGGTTCCCACCATTCCCTGATAAGAACGGCTCCCTGTGCCTAAACTGTTTATGCAAACAATATGGTTTATCCTGAACATGTACTTTCCTTCCTGGGGTCTCGAATTTTGGAACATGCTAAACTGGCCAGCCCCCAGTAAGAAACCTGGCACTAAGTCCCTCATGAGTTTTCCTTCCCCCACCTCCCCGAGTATGTTTATTTGGGAAATGAAGTTAATGATCATGAAAGTAGATACCTAACCACCTTGGCTGAACTGACAAAGTTCTGTACCATTTTTATAGACACAAAGGCAATTTTACAAATCCATCCTAAGTGTAAGGATATTATTTAGGGTTAAGGTAAATTTATAAAATAATAATTATAATAATGTATTTGTTATATTTCTCATATTGAGTTATTTACCAATATCTGATTCTATGAAAGTTTTCTTTTCTTTTTTTTTTTTTAATTTTCATTGGAGTATAGTTACTTTACAGTGTTGTGTTAGTTCCCTCATGAGCTTTCCTAGTGGACATTTCACACGTGTTGTCCCAACTTGCAGGAGAGTTCTGTGTGAGAGGACTCTTAGATGCATGAGGCTGGTTTCCTGCAGACTTTGCCCCATGTGCCTTTTCTCTTTGCTGATTCTGCTTTGTATCCTTTTGCTGTAATACAAATAGCTGTGAGTACAACTAAATGCTGAGTCCTGTGAGACATCCCAGCAAATCATCAAACCTGGAGTTTGTCTTGGGGACACCCAACATAGAACCCTATGTATTACTGTTCTCACCTTACACTGTAGAAATACTGAACACCTGAAACATACCTTGTTCTTTGCTACCTCCATGGTTTTTGCACATGCTTTTTCTTCTGCCTAGAATGTTATATCTCCCTCTTGCTTCACCACCTTTTCTTACTGGTACACTCCAAACTATGCTTAGGAATTGCTTTCTCTGTGAAAGTTTCACACCAAGCCAGCACTTATCAGTTCCCTATTCATATACTCCGGTACTCCCCATTACATCTAATTTTAATCACATATTCTTTAATGAGCCTATTAAGGGCAGGGACCATGTCTTATTGCCTTTGTATCCCAAGTAGTAAGTAGCATGTCTGGCAAATAGTAGATGTTCTTCAGTAAGTATCAATTTTAGTAATATTGCTCTTTAGATACCTTAATTTCTTACTGGTTAATCCTTAACTACATTCCAGTGCTAGACCACTGAGTTCCAGAAGTGTTACTAGATTTTGTATTTTTATGTAAATATAAAAGAATTATGAACCCAAGAGATAGAATTTTTTCTCATCTCACCAAGTTATCATTTATATCACACAGTTCTTTTTTTTGACTTCAGGTTGATCTAGACTAGTCAGATATTCTTACCATTTAAAAAAATGACTTAACCACTGCATCATAAGTGATTCAGAATGATAGAATCTAAGCCCCTAGGATTAATTAGATTCACTGTTAACTCTGATATTAATAATTAAGTATAAGACTAATTTGAAGAGCAAGGCATCAAAATATAAAACAGAGTAGTCTTTTTCTTGGAGTCTTCGAAGTATACAATATTTGCAATTTTGTTAATTTCTAAAAATTTCTTTTTCTAAGGAATTGGAGGCACAACATAAAAAGGAAAAGCTAAACCTGGAAGAGGATAAAAATCAGCTTCAACAAGAGCTAGAAAACCTGAAGGAAGAACTGGAAGACAAGCTGAATTCAGCCAATCAAGAGGCAAGGATTCTTTAGGCCAGTCAATCACCTATGTTACATCTCATTGATAGTACCTTATTTGGGAACATTGTATAAGTAGATGAGCCTCAATGAAGGTAACATATCTGGAGTAAAAATAATCAAAAACTTTCTTTAATGCTGAATTTTTCGTAGTGACAGTGATTATATCTCACCAGGTAAAAATTTACT
Organism: Balaenoptera acutorostrata; assembly: GCF_949987535.1. Classification (NCBI taxonomy): domain Eukaryota; kingdom Metazoa; phylum Chordata; class Mammalia; order Artiodactyla; family Balaenopteridae; genus Balaenoptera; species Balaenoptera acutorostrata. The sequence continues at coordinate 42,986,474 of NC_080077.1, forward strand.
ACAAAAAATATTGGACCAAGATGCTTTTGTGGGGGAAAGCAAAACAAAGGAGAATAGCCCGTTACAGGAAAGAAAACAAAAGAGTTTTTTCTACCCTTTTGCAAAACATTGACTTCGTATTCTCTACCCTGAATCTCTAGATAGTGACATCTAAAATAATTTTTAAATTCTATATGAAAATAGTATTGTTTAGCTTGGAAAAGAAAAGACTAAGAATAGAATAGAATAAAATGTTATAAATCAGAAAGTTGTGAATAAAAGAAATGTAAAGACAGTTGAAAAGCTATAATATTGCTTGTTCCATCCCTTTCTCTCCTGTGTCCTGGTTCATCTGCGTCCTAGAACAGCCCCCCTACTGTCCTCTTTTCCTTCCTTTCCAGCTCATCCTTCATGGGGCTCGTAGACTGGTCTTCCTAAAACAAGTTCTTGTCTTGATGTGTCTCATCTTGTCAGCTGTTCCTACCTCACTAGCCTCATCTTTCCCAACAGTCTTTAAGTCCTGCTTTCTCATCACTCTGCTTCTGCTCACAGAAACCACACCAAAACACATGAGTGCCCCTGGGCAGGCTAATGATTTGCACTCAGTATTCTTTAATTATCTTTAAATATTTATCCAGAGAAGGTACCAAGCACGACATTTAGATATAATAGAGAATTAATGTTGTTACTGGTATTAGCTCAGTCTCTCTTCGATTGTCCAAGATCATCCACTGCATACCTCTCTCGCGGTCTGTGATCCTTGTGATTATGGTGTCCTGCTGTCATTAGAAGGTGGTTTAGTGACCATCTGTGTTTCTCATGCAGGTGCCCTGGAGTTCTACTCTCAATTCCAAGTGGTTTCAGCATTCCTCCAACCTACATATTGTAATCTCACTGAGAAGAGTTCTAATTAATATGTAATTGATTTTGCTTCTGGATACATTCTCAATTATGTTTTTTTTTTTTTTTAATTTATTTATTTATTTATTTATGGCTGTGTTGGGTCTTCGTTTCTGTGCGAGGGCTTTCTCTATTTGCGGCAAGTGGGGGCCACTCTTCATCGCGGCGCGCGGGCCTCTCACCGTCGCGGCCTCTCGTTGCGGAGCACGGGCTCCAGACGCGCAGGCTCAGTAGCTGTGGCTCACGGGCCCAGTTACTCCGCGGCATGTGGGATCTTCCCAGATCAGGGCTCGAACCCGTGTCCCCTGCATTGGCAGGCAGATTCTCAACCACTGCGCCACCAGGGAAGCCCCTCAATTATGTTTTAGCACCTTGGTAATATTTTGGTGCCACTTTAGAGTGGCTCCCAGGAATCTGCCTGACTCATCCCTCTGTATGTATCTGCCTTCCCTTCATGCTGGGACATTTTCTTTCTTGTCCTACTTTGCTGGCTAGGATCTCCAGAGACAGTAAGCATTCTTGTTTTGTTTCTTGCTCTTAAAGTGAAGGACATCAACATTTCACAGTTAATTATGATGCTTCTCTGAAGCTTTATTTTGTAAATGCTGTTTATCAGGTTTAGAAAATTCTCTTATAATTCTAGTTTCCTAATTTAAAAAAAATTACAAATTGATGTTGATTTTTCTGCATCTATTGGGAACATACTCATTTTTCTTTAACTTGTTAATGCGGTACCTTACATTAATCAATTTTATAATTTTAAATCAACCTTGGAGTTCTAGAATAAGTCCTAGTTAGTCATGACAGATTATATATATCTTTTTTATATAATACTAGATTCAGTTTTGTAATATTCATTTTAGGATTTTTAAGCCTAGGCTTAAATAAGATGGCTTCGTACTTTTCCTTCTTTATACCATCCTTTTCTGGTTTTGGAATCAAGGTTATATCAAGCCTCATAAAATGAAGTAGGACTTATATGCTTTTCTGTTCTCTGGAAAAGCTGTGTGAGATTGAAATGCTTTTGTAACCTTAATTGCATTGTGCTTCATATGAAAACAATTTTTGAAACTTATTAAGGCCTAGCATTGTGACCTCACACATAAAAGAAGTTTAATGTTCTGAGTGCATCCGCTCGTTTAATGCAATGTAGTCTGTATTCCGGTTCATTAAATCAAGATTTTAAGCTATTTTCTTCAAATATTCTGTATTCTTTTCCATTTTTATCTTCTTGATCTATCAGTTTCTAAACATTGATACTATGATGGTGTATTTGCTTATTTCTTCTTACATTCTATCAATTTTTGCTTTGTATATTTAGAGGCTTTGTTATATGCATACAAATATAAAATTGTTTTAGCTACTTAACAAATCATACTTTTTGGCTTAATCTGTGTTATTTGGTATTGTATAAGCTGTCTGGTGTATCTTTTTTCATCCACTGACTCTCTGTTTTTCTGCATCCTATGTTTACGTGTGCCTCTTGCCCAACACATATAGCTGCATTTTTAAAAATACCTAGTCAGAAGTTTTGCCTTTTAAATAAAGATTTTATTCCACTTACATTTATTGGATGGAAAATAGATACATCTGTGGAAAGACAGGAGGAAAGAATTAGGGGAGTAGTTCATAAAAACTGAAAGTGATTGTTTTAGAAAAAATTAAGGAATGTACTGTCTTCATAAGTTGGTAGATCTTGATACCCTTCCAAGTGAAATAGCCTCAAAATGTTAAGTAGTTCAACTGTGGATCTAGATGACAAATTCATGAATGCCAGAATCATAATAGTATATTAAGGGATGCTAGTGAGTTTAAAATCTCAGGTGAAGGATAACCCTGTTATCCTATGAAATGTTATTTTGGGATCACCTTTGAAGACAAAATAGTAGGCTGAATCATCAATAATTCTGACCATTATGGTCTTTTAAAATGTTCTTATAACATTTAAGTTGTAGATTTTCTTCTGGAAATAAGCTTTTTAAGTGGATATATATTTTTTCAATATTTTGTTAAAATGAAAAGCATTTGGATTTGTTTATTATAAGATGTTCTATCACAGTTGTTACGCTGCCTGACACATGGTAGGAGATCAGTAAATATTTGACATCAATTGTAGTAATATTTTTTGGATCTGTCTCCTAAGGTAAAAGAAATAAAATCAAAAATAAACAAATGGGACCTAATTAAATGTAAAAGCTTTTGCACAGCAAAGGAAACCATCAACAAAAGGAAAGACAACCTCCTGAATGAGAGAAAATATTTGCAAAAGATATGACCAATAATGGGTTAATATCCAAAATATATAATCAGCTTATACAACTCAATATTGAAAAATAAACAACCCAATCAAAAAATGAGCAGAAGACCTAAGTAGTCATCCATATGTCTACTTTGGAAAAATGTCTAACAGGCACATGAAAAGATGCGCAACATCACTACTTATTAGACAATGCAAATCAAAAACAACAATGCCATATCACCTCTTACCTGTCAGAATGGCTACTATCAAAAAGTCTACAAATAACAAATGTGGAGAAAAGGGATGTGGAGAAAAGGGAACCCTCTTACACTGTTGGTGGGTATGTAAATTGGTGCAGCCAATATGGAAAACAGTATGGAGGTTCATCAAAAGACTAAAAATAGAACTACCATGATTCAGCAATTCCACTCCTGGGTAAATATCCAAAGAGAACAAAAACATTAATTCAAAAAGATACATGCACTCCTCTGTTCATAGCAGCATTATTTACAATAGCCAAGATATGGAAGCAACCTACGTGCCCATCAACAGATGAATGGATAAAGAAGATGTGGTATATATTGGATTGGCCAAAAGGTTCATTTGGTTTTTTCCACAAGATGGCTCTAGTAGCCCTTAGTTGTCTTTAACTTCATTTGAAACAATTTTGTTAGATTGTATGTGACAGCTGTCATATCAACGTGCATTTAAAAAAAGACTTACCAAAATTAGCTAGTTTTTGTATAGCCATCTTAATATTGAAGATGGAAGAAAAAACAACATTTTCAGCATATTACGCTTTATTATTTCAAGAAAGGTAAAAATGCAACCAAAACACAAAATAAGATTTGTGGGACTTCCCTGGTGGTGCAGTGGTTAAGAATCTGCCTGCCAATGCAGGAGACAAGGCAGGTTCAATCCCTGGTCCAGGATGATCCCACATGCCGCGGAGCAACTAAGCCCGTGCACCACAACTACTGAGCCTGTGATCTGGAGCCTGCGGGACGCAACTACTGAGCCCATGCGCCACAACTACTGAAGCCTGTGTGCCTAGATCCCATGCTTCGCAACAAGTGAAGCCACCACAATGAGAAGCTTGTGCACCACAACAAAGAGTAAGCCCCCGCTCACCACAACTAGAGAAAGCCCGCACGCAGCAACGAAGACCCAGTGCAGCCAAAAAAAGAAAAAAAAGAAAAAAGATTTGTGCAGTGTATGGAGAAGGTGCTGTGACTGATCGAACATGTCAAAAGTGGTTTGCGAAGTTTCGTGCTGGAGATTTCTTGCTGGATGATGCTCCATGGTTGGGTAGACCAGTTGAAGTTGATAGCGATCAAATTGAGACATTAACTGAGAACAATCAACGTTACACCACGTGGGAGATAGCCCACATACTCAAAATATCCAAATCAAGCGTTGAAAATCATTTGCACCAGCTTGGTTATGTTCATTACTTTGACGTTTGGGTTCCACGTAAGTTAAGCAAAAAAAAACCTTCTTAACCATACTTCCGCATGCTATTCTCTACTTAAACGTAATGAAAATGTTCCGTTTTTAAAACAAATTGTGACAGGCGATGAAAAGTGGATACTGTACAATAATGTGGAATGGAAGAGATCATGAGGCAAGTGAAATGAACCACCACCAACCACACCAAAGGGCCGTCTTCATCCAAAGAAGGTGATGTTGTGTATATGGTGGGATTGGAAGGGAGTCCTATATTATGAGCTCCGTCCGGAAAACCAAACAATTAATTCCAACAAGTACTGCTCCCAATTAGACCAACTGAATGCAGCACTCGACGAAAAGCATCCAGAATTAGTCAACAGAAAACACATAATCTTCCATCAGGGTAACACAAGACCACGTGTTTGTTTGATGACCAGGCAAAAACTGTTACAGCTTGGCTGGGAAGTTCTGATTCATCTGCTGTATTCACCAGACGTTGCACCTTTGGATTTCCATTCATTTCAGTCTTTACAAAATTCTCTTAATGGAAAAAATTTCAATTCCTTGGAAGACTGTAAAAGGCACCTGGAACAGTTCTTTGCTCAAAAAGATAAAAAGGTTCGGGAAGATGGAATTATGAAGTTGCCTGAAAAATGGCAGAAGGTAGTGGAACAAAAGGGTGAATACATTGTTCAATAAAGTTCTTGGTGAAAATGAAAAATGTGTCTTTTATTTTTACTTAAAAGCCGAAGGCACTTTTTGGCCAACCCAATATGTATATAATGGAATATTACTCAGCCATAAAAAAGAATGAAATTTTGCCATTTGCAACAAGGGACACAGAGAGTATTGTGCTTAGTGAAGTAAGTCAGATAGAGAAAGACAAATACTCTTTATGTTAATGCTTATATGTGAAATCTAAAAAAGGAAAACAAATGTATATAAGAAAACAGAAACAGACTCAGATATAGAGAACAAACTAGTGGTTACCAGTAGGGATGGGGTGGGGGGAGGGGTTAGATGGGGTATGGGATTAAGAGGTACACTCTACTGTGTATAAAATAAGCTACAAGGACATATTGTACAGCATGGAGAAATATAGCCATTATTTTGTAATAACTTTAAAATGGAGTACGATCTATAAAAATATTGAATCACTATGCTGTGTACCTGAAACTAATATAATATTGGAAATCAACTATATGTCAATAAAATACAAAAATAAAAAAATTTTTAAATAAAATAAAATTTATAGGGCTTGATATGGTGAGTGGTAGAAAGTGACTCGGGTATCTAGCTTAGGTATTTGGACAGATAATAATGCCACTGTTGGAAGATAGGAATCTGTACTTCCTGTAGAGGAAAAATACATTGGATGGCAAGACATCGAGTTGTTTGGCTATGCTGACTTTGCGGTGATTGTGAGACATCTAGGCTGGAACTAAGTAGAGTGTGCAGGCTTGGAGCTAAAGATCAGGCAGTTCTGGAAGCCATTTAAGTAGAAGAGCTTACCCAAGGGTAGCTAATGAGAAGATTGCTGGTAACAAGAGGTGCACCAATATTGAATTAACAGAGCCAGGAAAAGCGATTGAAAAGGAGAAATCAAAAGCATGAGAACAAGGATTAATGGATATCAGAAAAGCATGAAAGCAGATACTTGCAAGAGGGTGGAAGTGTCAGTGTCAGACAGTGATTAGGCTCAGACTATGAGGCCTGAAAATGTTATGCAATCAAGAGTTCTCTGAGGACTTGCCTGTAATGTCAGTAGAATAATAGGATAGAGGCCAGAGTTAATAGGTTTAATCTGAATCATAGTGGATGACAATGCTTTTTTAAGACTGTATGTAAATGGAAGACAAGAGGAAAATGAAGTTAGATTCTTTCTTCAACCTTGTACCAAAAAAGTTCCCGATGGGCTAAGCATTGAAATGTAATATTAAATCATGAATATAAATATAAATAAAATACAAAACTCAAGTGACAAAAATACAAGGACAAAGAAGGCTTTTTGAAATATGATGGCAGTATCATGAATTAAAAACACAGAATATTTGTACAGATATCAAAACACACCATAAGCAAAATTATGAGAGAGGAGAAACTGGGGGGGGTGGAATAGGTGATTGGCAAATTGTATGAGTATTGATTGGTACCTAATATTTGTATGTTGCTTTCTAGTTAAAGAACCTTTTTCCATATATCCTTGAATTTAATTATCATAGTAACCCTGTGAGGTAGGTATTTTTACTGCTATTTTATACTGGCAGACCCAGAACTTGAAACTAGATTTTCTCCTAAATTCAGTACTCTTTAACTCTGTTAACAGTCACTTTTCTTCCATTCATTCATTCACTGCTGCAGAACACATTCTGCAAGCCAGATCAACACAAAAAGTAGAGAAGATACAAGTAAGCTATGTAGACTAGGGAAATGTGACATAAATATAGTGACAGAGAAAATTTTACAACATTGTAAATGCATATTATTTACAAATATGCTAGTTAGTTTTCAAATTTAAGGAAAACTGATGTCTTCGTATGAGAATTTAAATTTCTAAAATGACTCAAAGTAGTTGAACAACCTGGCCAAACCAATTATAGCCATGAAAGAAACTAAATAGTCCAACATATATCTAGAGAGGCACTAGACCCAGAGGATTTTAATGGATGAATTATACTAAATTTTCAAAAAACAAGTAAATCTTAGCTATGAAAATATTTCAGAGCTCAGAAAAAAATGGAAGCTCCCAGCTCATTTTATGAGGTTGGCATCCCTTTAAAGATACTAACAAGATAAAATGCTACCATCACTGGAATTGTTCAGCATGTGCATATATCTGCATGGAAAGGAGACAGGAAGTCGGGGGCAGGGGATTTCAGGTCAGAGAGGGGATTAAAGAAGGATTTTCAGTTTTCTTTGTGATGTCTGTATTTACAGTGAGAAATATTCAGGTATTATTTTTTAATTACCAGTTGTCATTTCTGTAGAGTTTTGATAAGCGTGGCTGTTTTATAAAAATGAGATTTTTACTTCGTAATATTTTCCTAGATAATTTAAAGTATTTCATTTACTGATTTTATAATAGTTCTCATTACTTGAGGTCTGCTTAATCAACAAATTGTCTATTAGCTCCTAATTTCAAGAGTGTGTAAATTCAACTCTTAACAATTTCAAGACACACATCTTGGGTATGATCTTTATCTTCAATTCTTTTTTATAGGTATTTGATTATATGATAGAACCAGGAATTCACAGGAGCTTGAGGTATCCATGTATTTACATGGTTGCCATGACAAAGGGAAATCATAAATATGGAGGTCTTTTCAAAAAACAACAGATGAAGACTATCATGGTTGAGTGCTTCTTCCAAATTCATCAACAAAGATCCATCAGTAAAATTACATCTAAAGAAAAGACTTTAAGAAAACAAATGTGACTGTTTGCTAGTCGATTACACTGAGGTGTATTAAAAGTACTGTATTTACTTGCAGATTGGCCACCTCCAAGAAATGGTAAGCAAAAGTGAACAAGGTCTTGGCTCTGCAGAAGGACTCATTGCTAGTCTTCAGGACTCCCAGGAAAGACTTCAAAATGAGCTGGACTTGACTAAAGGCAGGCTGAAGGAGACCAAGGATGCTCTATTAAATGCTGAGGTAATGTCATTATCCTGTTATAATCTAAATATCAGCAAGGTAAAAATATAATTTAGTTACTTTGCTTAAAGTTTATTACAAACATCACATTTATATATAATTATTATTAGTTTCCTAGGACTGCCATAACAAAGTACTACAAACAAGGTGGCTTAAAACAACAGAAATTTATTCTCTCACAGTTCTGAAGATTGAAAGTTCAAAATCAAGGTGTTATCAGGGCCATTCTCCCTTTTAAACCTCTGAGGGAGGATCCTTCCTTGCCTTTTCCAGCTCCTGGTAGCCCCAGGCATTCCTTGGCTTGTGGCAGCACAACTTCAGTCTTTTCTCTGTCTTTGCATGGCATTCTTCCTGTGTCCTCACATCTTCTTGTAAGGACACCAGTCATACTGGATTACGGGCTTACCCTATTTCAGGGTGGCCCCATCTTACCTAATTACATCTTCACTGACCCTGTTTCCAAATAGCATCACGTTCTGAGGAACTGGGGTGTTAGGACTTCTACATATCTTCTTGGAAACACAATTCAATCCGTAACAGTTAGTATGCACAGTTCTTTTACTGGTAAGAGTTGAACTCTCATCTATAGCAACTAAGTAATTCTCTGTGACCTACAGAGTTTGGAAAAGATTTGTCTTTCCCCTTCAGGGTCATGAAGCAGAGCAAATATTTAGACTGCCTTAGAAGGTAGAGAAGTGAACCATACAACTAGGGGGACAGTAGCTAGAGATTTATTATTTTTTCTTTCAGAGAGATGGTTTAAGGTGTGGGCTCTGAAGTCAGATTGGTTGGGTGTGAATTCTGGATCTATCACTTAGTGTGTAACTTTGGGCAAGTTACTTATTCTCAATCTTAATTTCCTCATCCACACAATGCAGGAGAGGCAGGGGATAATACTGCACGTCACACTGCTATTGTCATAATTGACTGAGGTAAACCGTTAACAGCACAGTGCTTAGCAAGATAGTAAGCGCTCAGTAAATGTTGCCTTCAAATTTTATTTTTTTAGCTTAGAATTGGATTCAGTTCCATTTCTTTAAGGTCCTTGCTCATATTTACATTGTTCTTCTATCAAATAGTAGAACATAATAAAAACACTTAAGCAAAACCTTATCAACTGTTCATTTTCTGTTCTGCTGGACAAATTTAATTGAGAAAATATAGGTGCTGCCTCACAGTGTACCATAACTTTGAGTAAGCTTCTTAAGAGCAAGTGTTTTCTTTACTTCTTTTCCCACCCCAGTAATGTCTCATAAAGTGCTTTGCATTCAGTAAAAGACATACGCTTTGAGAAATTCTACTCCATTCAACACTGTCTTTGGTGGAAAAAAATAATTCTTAGAGGCAGAGTACTTAGTGAAAATGACAGTTGGCTAAGATGGCTGAATTCAGGTTTCAATACTTACTGCTTACTAGCCAGGTCAACAATTTCAGCACTGACTTGCTACTTTCCCATCAATCTGGATATGCCCCTCAACAATGCTGCAATGTGCTACTAGCAAGTGGGTGATCCAGAAAGGGTCATTGTGTTAACAGAAGGATGGACCATCATCTCTTCCTTTTCCATTGTACCCTAAGAGCAGCTACACTGCTGGCAGGGATCGATGGTTGCCAGTGTTGTCCAAACAGGTCATATCCAGCCCCAAGCTCCAGAAAACCACTTGATTTATGCTACTCTACAGAGATTTCATGTTACCATGATAACACTAAACCCATGGACCACTGGTTTCAAGTTACAGGATAAAAATAGAAGCCTAAATGTCTCACGATTATTTTAATCATGTCAGTGAGATACAACTATAATGCTTAAGCTTTGTAGATAGCATACTTTTTATATGAATGGGAATGAATTTTTACAGCGTATCTGCCTATGTAATGTGTGTACAGGTGAAGATAATTGAATCCTTAGATACCTATGATATGGAAAATTTAGTTAAGATTATTAATTTAATGCTGACTTTAAACTATTAAAATAATTTGCAAACTTATAAGCCTTAATAAAATATAGTTTGCACAAGGACATTTAAAATATTAAATGGGTACCATGATTTTATTGTCAGAAAATCTCAAATAATTGTCATAGATAGCACTATCAATTATTGTGCTGTAGAATTTAAAAGTTATAATGCAAGCACTCTGTTATTTGAAATAAGCAACAGTGACTTTGCTTTTGAAGACTAGTCTTCATTGAAAAGTTTTTATTCTTCAGAGTGAGCTAGAACAAGAAAGGCAACAGCATGAAGAAACACTTGCTGCCATGAAAGAAGAGGAGAAACTGAGAGTGGACAAAATGGCCCACGACTTAGAGATAAAATGGACTGAAAACCTTAGGTACATTCTTTACTCAGTAATGTAATCTTATCTATACAGACGTGCAGAAAATGGTTTTCTGTTATATGGCTTATATTGTCTCATTGTTGAAGCTGTAGTAGCAGCATTTTTAATGAATTTTTCCCATGATTAATTGCAGAGAAATTGGAATTCTCTTTTTCTGCTTAAATATAGATTACTTTTTATTTCATTTCCTGGACTATAACATAGGCAGAGTACTCACCGGAAGTCAAAGGACTTTTTGCTCTAGTACCTATTCTGCTGTTGATAATTTGATAAATCATGACCTTGGATAAGTTACCAATTTACTTTATGGTCTTTAACTATGAAATAATCACCTCTTATTCTGAGTTGGCTTTTGAGGAGGATTAATTAAATGCTTAGAAAACCTGCAAACAACTATACTGCAGTTATTGAGAGGAATAATTCTCTTCACAAATTAAGTGCATTTGTTCTATTTTAGACAAGAGTGTTCTAAGCTTCGTGAAGAGTTAAGGCTTCAACATGAAGAGGATAAAAAGTCAGCAATGTCTCAACTTTTGCAGTTAAAAGAGCGAGAGAAAAATGCAGCCAGAGATTCATGGCAGAAAAAAGTAGAAGATCTCTTAAACCAGGTAATTAATAGTCTGTAGATTATGGAGGTTCATTTTCCTTGACATTCTCTAGCTACAGAAATATAAAACACTGTGTGTTAATTCACTGTATTTTGTCATTTTTCATAGGGCAAACTTAAAATTTTTTAACTGTATAAAATCAAGGAGACATATTCTTAAACTTATGAAACTGTGTGCTAAATAATTATGTTACATCTGCAGTCCTAAATACTGAGAAGCACTTACAGTTTTTTGGTTTAATATTTGAAATGAATGCATTAAAGATTTTAAATGGAAAAGTTTTTTTTTTGGAAGTATAACATCTTTTTCCAAGCCATTAGATACCATTTGGGCAGTGGAAGGTAAAATTTATTAGATGTTATTCTGATTTCCTAAAACCACTTACCAGAAGTGAGTAATTTACTTTCTCACCAACAGGAAGTTGCCTCCTATGCTTCAAAATGACATAAATGAAAGGTGGTTTTCTAAATCTGTCTTCTTATGTCAGGCTCGTTATTTCCAGAGCATTTATAACTATAATTAAAAGAATTTGCACATTTTCACTCATTTACACAACTTCTAAATTTATGAATTCTTAACAGTCTCCTGCAAAGCCAATAATTAAATAGGACTGACTACATGAGTCACCAGTTGATAAGCAAGTGCAGAACTTGGACCAGAAGCAGCTCAGCAATTTAGTGCCAGAAATACACTATTATCTTTCTATTTGTGATCATGATGAATTCCAAAATAAACAGGGCAGGCTTTTTGTAAGATTATTTATTACACAGGTACATACGTGCAGTGTCTTTCAAGAGTACTTTGAGTCTGCCAATTTGTGACTGGTATTTCATAATAACTTACAATGTTACTCTGGAAAGGGAGTATACCTACATGAATATTTATGAGCTTTTGTGAATAAATGAATCTGAAACCTTTGAAACAAAAATAAGAAAACAACAACTCTCATTAGAAGCTGGTCACCATGTTAGTATTGCTTATACCTTCTGTATACTTATTTTACATTTCTACTTCGGGATCTAGAAGGACAAGTTTTACTGGGTAGAGTGGTACTACTCCTCTATGATGTTCTGTATTTTGGAAGATTTAATTTTATCATATAATTCAACTACATGATAAAAATGGAAAACATCCTTAAAAGTCCGCCTTGTTTTTCAATCAGGAAGTATTGACATAGACATTTTCTGGCTAGATTTGGCACTGTAAAGAGGGCCCACCACTTCTCCCACCTGTTTTCTATCAAATTATTTTATTCATTATTCATTTACTCTTCCTTATATTAAATTGTCAGATTTCATCCATGCTTGTCTGATATTCTTTTCTTGTCTTTTTTTTTTTTTTTTTTTGGATACCTAGTCTACATTGTTCATTCCCGAGAGGACATGATGCTTTGCATCTTGTTCGAGGTCTATGTATTATAAAATACTTTATTACATGTGGCTCCAATTTTTGCTAGCTTGACAGAAAGAATTTTTTAATCAGTTTTCAAAGCAGATTAACCATAAATTAATTGCCTCCAAAGGTAAAACTGTTCTGTGCTGCTTCAGGCCATCAGGCCATTTTCAAAATTACAGTATCTTCCTTTCTCGCCACTTCTAAAATATGTAGGGCACACACATTACCGTAGATAAGCTGGCAAATAGCTGTTGCATCCAGGATTGTCTACCTGAAGAAAGTTAAGAAAACAACTAAACAAAGGATTTCACGTTAAAGTAAAAGTGGGTATTATGTTAAGAGGTTTCACTCTTTGTAGACGTATGAGATGACAGCAGTTCTAGCAAGCCAGCAATTTTTTAATGGAACTTTGTTTTGGAAAGAAGACCCTTCCTGGCCCTTTGGATCTTGTTCTCTTGATTCTTTCTGATAGTTTCCTAGAGGCTGTGCTCTGACACCTGCTCCACCACTTTCCACTTGCCTGACTCCTGCTCGGCCCAGCTCCTCAAACCTTCCACCCCCAACCCTGACCCCTACAGCCATTCCACTCTGTTCACCCAGCACAGCCTGCATCCCTCCGCACTTAGGGAAAACAGACCTGGCTTGGGGTTTGTGACATTAAGGAAGTAAGAGTGGAGAATAGAATGGGAAACAGCCAGGGCCTAGGCAGAAGCGTATGTTATGAAAGGTATCAGAAGATCTGCATTTTCATGTATTTTAATTATTTCTGAGTGAACTGAACACAAGTCTAACTTTTGTGCCTTAGCTTACATGTATTTCGTCCTACTCAGAGCAAAGAAGAAGTAAAGTAATTTGTCTTTCACATGAATTTAAACTCTTGAGAGTTAAATTTGATTTAAACTAACCCTCATAGCCTACGTATCAGAAAAATGGGCATAGAAAGGCATAAGAATTTCATTTTTCTTTAATCAGATGTTTTTTACTTTATGAAAAGTTCCAAAAGCTATTATTTTCATTCTGTGCTCCAATCAGAGTCTAATTTTATATCTTTTAGTTTTCTTTTACTATTTCATTGTGTTCTTTTTTTTCTATTCAATGATTACACTTTAGTGCAAAACTAATTATTCTTCCTGGGCTGATCAGTGCGTACATTTGAATTCCTTGAAAGCAAAAGAACTACATTGTTATTTTTCAACTCTGTCTAAATAAAAGCGATTATATAGATTCCCCTGTGATCGTATTTTCTACTTGTGATCCTAAACTGTCATCATTTATTTCTTTATTTCACCTTTTTCAAGGCAGATTTAATTTTGGGTCCAATATGACTTCATATTCCAGTGCCCTCATTCAGATCAGTGGACTGAGAAATTTGAGAAACACACGGATCATTCAGGCATAAAATTATGGAATTTTGTAGTTTATGTGTGACTCTCCATTTTGAACTTTGAGGCCCCAAGGTCATTTAGCTGGTTATAGCGATGTATATGACACAATTTTTACTCTCCACATATTTACAGTATAATAGGGGAAAGATTTGTATACAGATACCTACAGTAAAAGTCACTATGTAGTGAGTGACTTTATAAACGGTCTGGACAGTTTGTACTGTAGGAGCAATGGTGCAGCAGCTCTGCCAGCTCACCAAGCTGGTTGTGCACATACCTTCTCAACTTCACATTCAGGGTCATCACGGCGGTGGCTTGCAACCATCCATGGTGGGAGTGTTTACATCACAGATACAGCAAATGCTACAAATGAGGGCTTTGTTTTTCAGAGAGCTGTTAAACATTTACCAACATACTGCTGGGTAGGAGAATAGAGTAGAGAAAGAGTAGTATAACCAGTGTGATTGAGAAAGAGTTCATTGAGGAGGTCAGCTTTAGTGTGACTCTTGAATAAGGTGAAGGACGAACACAAATATTTTTATTCATTTACCAAACGTTTAATTGAATATACTCTTATCTCCCAGGCACTGTGGGGAATACAGAAAAATAAGAGGACGGTTGGGGAGAGAGGTCATTGTGAAAAACTTTGACTTCTAGGCTTGGGAGTTCAAAGTTCGCTCAATAAGCTGTGAGATTCTATCAAAGGTTTGTGGACAGAGGAATCACATGCTGAAATTTTTATGTTAGACAGCTTAATATGGCTGTGATGTTGAAGTGAGGGTGAAATGGAGACATCTCGATATAAATACCTAAGTTAGTGTCTGCAGCAGAACTCTTGAATGCGTGCCGTGCACCCCTCTGCCATGCCAGCCTAAGGCAGCCCGCCCCTCCTAGACCCCCCATCCCTCACTGCTCAGCCTCCCCTCTCACCCTGAACAGCCAGCCTGTCGGCACTTCCTGCTCTCTACCTTCACAGTGAGTGAGCCCGCATCTGCCCGTCTCTCACCGCTTCCTGCACTACCAGCCCAGTCCAAGCCATTTGCAGTTCTCTTCTGCACCGCACCTGGAACCTACATTTGGTCTCCCCGCTTCTCCTCTTACCTACCTACAAATTGCTTTCCAACCGGCCAAAGTGGTGCTCTTAAAATATTAAGTTGGATGAAGTTATTCTTCTGCTTCAAATCCACCAGTGGCTTCCCATCACGTTGAGAACACAATCCACACTCTTACTATGGCCTGCCGTAGCCTCGTGATTCGGACCTTGTGATTTGGCCTCTGGCTGCGTTGCCCGTGTCATCTTCTGCCACTTTCTCCCTTCCTTTTTTACAGTCATACTGGACTACTTGGAAGTTTCTGGACCACACACACCAAGATTAATCCATCTCAGGGCCTCTGCATCTGCCACTCCCTCCAAACGGAATCCTCTTTCCCCAGATCTACATGGCTTGTTCCTCAATTTGTTCAATTCTCTGCTCAGATCTTAACTCCTCAAAAAGATCTTCCTTGACCACTTTAAATAGCACCCTCTGTCACTCTCTGTCTTCTTATTCTGCTTTGTGTTTCTTCAGAACATTTGTTATCACATAGCATCATATTGATTCTCTTACCTATTAGAATGTAGTTCCATGAGAGCTGGATCTTTATCTGTATTGTTCACTGCTGCATCCCCGGCAGCTTAAACTGTGCCTGGCATGCAGTAAGCCCTCAGTAGTTGTTGAAGAAAGAAAAACTGAGGCACGGCATCCAAAGAGGAAGTTGTCAAATATATGAAGTACAAATAATTCTACCCAAATAGGACCTGAGTTAAGTTTATTTCACTGAGAATTACCAGAGAAATTGTAAAGGAACAAATCATGTAATTTGATGGAATACTTTGGTAAAGGAGAAGGAAATGTTAAAACTGACCCAGGATTTCAAACCAGGATAATGAAAAGAAGATCATCATCTGAGACAGGGAGGTCACGACAAACTACTTCATTGAAGGGAGGTGAGGTGGTAAGTTTGGTTTTAGATGTATTGATTCTACAATCCCAGGATATTTTGGCATTTGTCACACTCAGTAGGAAAGAACAATGACATGAATAAGAAACAGAGCATTAAAATCAATGCTCTTGATCAAGAGTGACTGAAAAGCCAGTTTCTTAAGGCTGTTGCAGACCGCTTTCTGATTTCTAGACTAGTGCTGTCTAAAATAGTAGTGACAGGCCACCTATGACTGTTCAGCACTTGAAATAAACTTCATCCAAATTGAGATGTCAGTGTAATATTTATACCGGGTTTCAAAATTTTAGTATAAAAAAAGAATATGGAATGTCTCACTAGTACTTTTTATATAATCTCATGTTGAGATGCTAGTGTTTGGGATATATTGGGTTACATATATGCCTAAAAATAATTTTACTTTTTTTTTAATATGGCTACTAAAAAATTAAAATTACATATGTGGCTCTGAATTATAATTCTATTAGCACTGGTCTAGACTATTTAGAACGCAAAATTTTGAGTAAATTTGGCACTATAAGCTCAGAACGCATTCTGCTGGCTCTCTCTCTTAACTCTTTAAGAAGTTTTATGTTAGGAAGAAAGAAATTCTCTCTCTTTAGAAATCATATTTCAGTCTATTGAAAAAAGATTATATTTTCATCAGTTTTATGCCCATTTTAAATGAGTAACAATACTACCTTTTAATGGAAGAATAGCTGCAAGCAGATTCTGAGGTAGAAGGAATAGAAAAGGACTTGGAATAATCATCTCTTCTCAGCTAATTCGAACCATGACCTTGACGGAAGCCCTAAGCAGTGCCAGGAGATCAGTGAAGCTGACCCTGAAGGTTCAGAATCCTCTCCCTAGAAATTAGGAGGGCAGGAACTATGTAAAAGAAACATCAGAGATCCAGCCTGAACCCTGGGAAAAGAGAGGACTTGGGTAAGGAAGAGGGAAGTCAAAGGAAGAAGAAGCAGGAAGACGAAGGGAAATAACATGGAGAAAAGAGAAAAGCCAGCTAGAACAGAGAGTGGGAATAGCAGGCATGGCTCAATTTTGCTTTCTCAGAAAATGTGGAATGGAATTAAAGTCTACCAAAAACCAACCAACATCCATTATACTTCATTCTTCCTACTTCAGTTCCTGGATTCAAAGTTAATTTGCAATATTTTCCTTAGTAAATATGGAAGTTTTAAATTTTTCTTCAGTCAAAAAAATTAATGACATTCTTACTTCAGCTATGTTATATCCTCTTTTATCAGACCTATGTTATTTTTCTGCTTGAGTTTTTTTTCTTCTAAAATAAATAGTACTAAATTGCTTTCTGAATTAATTTGCAAATCGAAAAATATTTAATTTTCTTTTCCCTGCCAAAAACTGCCTTTTGCAAATTTAAGTCTATCCAGTTTTTATATTGACATCTTTAGGAGAAGAGAGTGAAGAGATGAAACTATGATATCTATACCTAACTTTAAAAGAGATATTAAAATACTGGGTAGTTTTAATGTGTACTGAGTGTGTGTGTGTGTGTGTGTGTGTGTGTATCTGTTCTGCAAAATACTATAGTAGGACTGTGATGAAATGCAGAACAGTTTGTGCCTTCAGGGGTACTAGGGCCCAGACACACCTGAAAAATACTTAAGAACTTCTAGATGGCATTGTAGTAATAAATCAATTTAATCTATTTCATTTCCTATGGCAAGATACTAAAAAGAATTAAAATATTTTGGATATGAAAGCGTTCAATGGATGTATGATTATAAAGTTATTTAAAGACGTAGTCTCTGAGAAGTGTTAAGATTACCTAACATATTAGCTTTTCTCTACCTTAATTTCATTTAAAAGCCAGTTATTACTAATTTAGTTAAAATATTAAACAATTGTTCATGACTTTTTCTTCTATTTTTTGCTTCAGGAGAATTATTAAAGTTGTGATTCCTACTTCTAATCTTAGGTTTATTGGTTGCTTTTCTCTAGATATTAGTATATTTGAAATTAATATTAGAAAAAGCTTTACATAATTTAAGAAATTACAGTATTGTATATTAAATATTTAATTTTGGAACATTTTATTAAGATCTAACATATTTTACTTGAATTGCAACATAAGATTAGTGTAGATATTCCTTCAAGGAATTTAGAAATTTAACAAATTACATTTCTTTTGTTAGTAATGAAAATTTTATTCTGTCTATTGGCATTTGATGACATTTTGACATATGTCAAAAATTCAGTGCTTCTGATATGCCAGGCACTGTGTCAGACCAGTGATGGGGTTGTAATGATCTCTGCCTTCTCATTGCTTATAATCTAGAAAAGAAGGCAAATAGAAATAACAGTGTGACACATTAATTCATTACAACCATGGGACACAAGTGTATGTACCATGAGGACCTAACATAGTCTGGGAACTTGGGGAAGGCTTCTCTGAGTGGGGGATCCTTTACCTGAGACGTGGAAGAGAAGCAGTAGTCAGGCCAAGAGGAGAAGGAGAACAGCAATGTGGGGAGAGGGGGAAGTATGTGCAGAGGCCCTCAGCCTGCCCCCAAATACCTTTGTTCTGGGGAATAGAGAGCTAGGAAGGTGGTAGAGGTAGGCAGGGTCGGATCTTGTTTGCCTTGTTGAGACTTTAAAGTGCAATGAGGAGCTACTGAAAGGTTTTAATCAGGAGCGTGACGCATTCAAATATTGAAATTTCAAAACTCTGACTGCGGTATGGAGAACAGACTAGAGTGGGGCAAGATAGGTGCCCTTCAGCGTATGTTGCTTCCCTCTTGGCAGTCGATCTTTGTTCAGATTAATATTTTCTGAACAAATATTTAGTATACTCATTAGTTCATTTCTCTGAAGGGTTACGTTTCTAAGTCTTAGATTCTGTTGGCTTTTGTCAACAGGATTTATGCAAGATATACATATTTTTTCTAAATAATTTCTTTCTTTTTCGTTATCTAGAAATGTCTCATTACTGCTTATGTTACTGGGGGGAAAGGGAAAAGGTAGAGAGTAGTAAGAACTAACTCAATAGTAAAAGTCCATATCGTTCATTTAGTCTTTTAGTAAACATTTATTGACCACTTACTCTTTGCCAGGTACCAAGTTTGGCAATTCGGATACAAAATATGAACAAGGCAGGGTCCTCTAAAAGCTTGTAATTCAGTGGATTTCAATAGTTATATACCAATATGTTTGCAAACTACAAACATGTAAAAAACCTTGTGCTATTTTCTAAATGAATAAACTGAGGTTTAGAACAATGAGATTGCTCCTAAGAGTATAGCTTCTTATGTACAAAGCTGTAAATTTCTAATTAAGTGCAGCAATTTTTAGTTATTTTCAGTTTTCTTCCTCACTTAGCTGAAAGTCTTATTATATTCATCCTTCAAGACTAGAAATGCTGAAACACACTCTATGTAAGCCTTACACTCTATGTAAGCCTTACACTCTATGTAAGCCTTACACTCTATGTAAGCCTTCTATGCTGAAGTATCCAAGTGCTCTCAGTGAGCTGAAGAGGACCTCTTGAGGCCCTTTTCACTCATCTCAAAAACTAACAAGTAGCTTAAGATGCTTTAAAACAAATTGACTATTATATAGGGCATCAATTTTTATTAGCATGGATCTTGCTTATATAGAATATTGCTAAATAATATTTTTGCATACAGATTTTTAGTTCATCCGATATTCTTTCAAGCAAACATTTACTTGGGGGAACCTCATCCAGTTTTGTGGTTTAAACACCATCTGTATGTCAGTGACTTCCAAAGTTAAATCTCCAGCCTTGATGTCTTCACCTAAATTCAGTCACTTGGTTGTCTATAGGCATCTCAGGCTTAGCATGTCTGACTCAAAAGTATTGATTCTCAATCCCATCCCATCATCTTCGCTTCTTGGCACTGCTTTTTGCTCAAAGGATGAGGAGTCATCCTTGCTTTCTCTCTTTCCTTTATCTCTCCTGTAATGTCAATCCTGTTTATTCCACCTCCAAAGCATATCCCAGCGCCACCTGCTTCCACCTCCCTTAGAAAACACTAGTCCAAGACACCATATAACAGCCTTCTATCTAGTCTCCCCAATTTCACTTTTTTCCACAAACTTGAAGTAATCTTTTATGATGTAAATCGGATCATGCCATTTTAAATGTCACGTTTTTCAAAAGATCTTTCCTTACCATCAACCCAGTATCACCTCTAGTCATTTCCTGTCACATCAACCTTTTTTGTCATAATATTTACCATGAACTTTTTCTTATTTTTTGTGTATGTTTGTTTTACTATCTTATTCAGTTCTCTATATCACTCTGTACTTCCTGGAATATAATAGTACTCTAATAAAAAATTTTTAAACAAAAGAATAAATCTTACTTCGTTTATGTACTCATCAGTAAGGGTATTGTGACCCAGTACCACTGTTGTGCCTTTTCTAATTGCTGTTGCCAGGTCTATGGTGCAAGTCACCCCAGGGCACAGCTTAGCAACCATGCCTTTGGTTTAGATATTTCCATGGCCTGCAACAGTATGTTGACAGAGTTAGTGACCATATGAGTTTAGATTCCAAATGTTCAAATATACTCTCAAATAAAATCTAAAATCTAGAATTCCTACAGAAGAATCTCTGATCTTTCATATTGGTCTCATTTATCAGTTAGTTCAGGAATCCTAAATGACATATATATTTTTGTCTGATGATACCTTAAAGAGTGAAAAAAATCTACTTCATAAGTAAATGCCATACATTTTACATTAACTTCTAATGCCAGAACATCAGTTCAGAGAAATACAAAGAGGTAAAAAAAAAGAAACTACAACTAAAAATCCCTCAGATTTTCTTAAGTTTTGTGAAGTCTGGGGAAGTGTCTCATTAGTATATAAAGCATATTATGAGTATGAGAAAGCATAAAGAAAAAAATAAAATTAACAGACTCTCTAAAGTATGAGAGTTTAAACTAAGAAGTTATGGTATAATCAAATAGAAAGTTAAGCATTTTTCTCAACTTATTTTTTCAACTCTGTGAACTATATCCTAAACTAAATTTTGTATTAGTCTTAAGTTATTGGTAAAAAATTGTTTACCAAATAAAAGCTAGCTTTAGTTTATGACACACCAAGGGATATTCACATTATGAGGAAAAACAGAAAATTATGTTTTGTCTGAAAATTTGATTAGTGTCCAAAGTAAAAACAATTTTACAGGAACTTTTCTAGTTATATTAATAATATAAATTAAAAATACTATTTTGTATCCTTGGAAGGCAAAAAAAGTGAGGCAATTGAAAATGAAATCACATTTTCCCTACATTTGGGGGAGGGAGAGTGTATGTTTTTTCAATGGTTTATCACTCAGAATTCCAATGAACTTCTAAAAAATGAACCTAGATCATACATAATTTTACCAAATATATCCTAGAAAACAGGGTTGAAAAGATATGAAGGCATCTCTTCTTCCTTTCCCCTGAGTATAAAACCAGATTATTATCAAATCTTTATATTTTCAATGATTATCCATATTTATTTCTGGCCCCCAAATTATGTAGTCTGATTCAAGTTAGTGTTTCAGTTCTCATCTGCTCATTTCTCGTAAGAGAAATCCTTCTAAAACCTACTCCAGTGCTGAGTGGAATGCTTTGAAGCATTATATTGCAGATTTCTGGGAGGCATTTAGAACAGTAATATTCCTTCTAGGTGCTTCAGTAACCATTATCTTTTAAACTGACCTCTGGTTTACACGTACTAGCCTTTGGTCTCTTGCATAGGTAAGTCTGCCAGCCCACAAGCATCAGACACTGTTCTAAGGGACTATAAATAATTTAGACTCTATGTTGCAAATGTCTTTTTGTCTGATTTCTTTCTCAGAACTGTCTTCAACTTATTTTTTTCTTGAGCATATTGTAATTAATGTTCTGTGTGTTACTCTCCCTTTTTATTCTTCTTTCTTTCACTTAGTTGATTTCTGAATGTTTCCCTTTATTCCTGTGATCTTTTTTATAGAGGCACTCTCTGGGTGAAGCTTTGCATAAATCTATCAACAATGTAAGTGAGCGGCACTTACAATTTGTACACAAGGGCATGTTGCATTTTTGGTTTTGCATAAGCATCATCACCGCTTTAAAGCTTTAACTTATGATTTTAAAAGATACACTTTTTGGCATTCAGTAAGATATGTTTTGTATATGGGTAGCAGAAGCTTCTAACTTTCAGGCTTGCATTTGTGTGTGTGCATACATCCACCACATTGTATTGATAAGCATGTACTTTATTTTAAAGCCAAGCAAGATTTTACCTCTCACACATAAACTTCATTATTTTAATGTTTACTTTGAAAGATATAGTAATATTTTTGAAAAACTATTAAGTTGTTGACTCTCATAAAAATGGAAATAAATGTATTTCTTCTTTTGTTAAACTAGTTTATGTTTTGAAAAAGTAGTATCAATTGACTTCTTAAGAGTATTAGATAGTTGTGCAGGTTCATAGATTCAGAACATATTTTACATTTTAATGTTAAAATTACTAAAAGATTTAAAGCAAAATGGAGTAAATCCCTTTCCTAAGAATTGGCAAAGTTATTCTTCTACTTATGTACACTAAAATGTGCAGAAATTAAGCTTCAAAGTTATATTCCATTTAAACACTCATTAAAATTTTTTTTCTTTACACGTGAAGAGAGAAAATGAGATTTATTTTCACATCAAACCCATACCCAACTTGTTTTTTTTAAAATAAGTTAACAGACAGCTAAGCATCTTTGAATATTTTTCTTGATATCCTAGGGCAGAGGTCAGCCAGCTTCTTCTGCAAAGGGCCAGACGGTAAATATTTCTGGCTCTGTGGGTCATGCAGTTTCTGTGGCAGCTACCGGACTCTGCTATTGTGTGAAAGTGGCCACAGGCAATACGTGAATGAATCCGTTAATCTACAGAAACAGACTGTAATGTGTCAATTCCTGACTTAGAGGAACCAGGTCTTGAGTCTAGAGATAGCCTGGGAAATTTTGATAACTTCAAAACTATGTTCTCATACCTTTCTAATTTTTTTCTACTATGCAAGAAAATTTTTTATCTACTCTTTATATTCAACTTTACTGTCTATGTAAAAATTAGAAATACATGAATACATTTAATGCCAGCTTCTTTAATATATTTTAAAGTAAGCAATAAAGATATTTATCTCAATGTTGGTGAAATAAGGCTACATTTAGAAATTTTTTTAAACAGTCACATAGAACATAGTAAGAATTTGGCCATGATTGCTATATTAATCCAGACTTTTTGACATATGTGCTAATTGGGATAGAAATAAGAACCCAAATAAGATATGAGTATTGTCAAAAATTAGTTGAATTGTACTTCAGAATACTTGCAACGACACAGTCACTTCTTTCTAAATAGTTATAAATGAAAAGGTGTTCATTAAAATAAAAACCTTACTGAAGTTGAATCTATTAGTAATTGAAATGAGAATGCGTTGACTCATCTCCTACAAAATAAGTAAAAGGGGTTTGTAACACACTGAAATCCCCATTCATTAATTCTCTTTTGTAATATCGTAGTCATTGAGGATGAACTCGTCACTCAGTCATCATCCAAACAAGATGTGACCTTGTCAGTGTCATTCAGCAGGGTGAGATCTACCCACCCGCTCCACACACTGTCTTCAGCCAGCCTTCCATGCAAGAAGCTTCCCACTATATGCTGTCTTGTTCTAAAAAAACATGTGATTGTTGATTCCTCTGTTCTTTATAAAAGCTTTATAATTTTTTCCAACTAAGAATGAGAGGATGATTAGAAACATATTCCAGAAATATCTTGAGGACATTAATTAGGCATTACTGTGGTTCTTAATCAATAAACTCAGTTTATAGGTCTTAGAAAATACCAAAAAAATTATGAACAATTCAGAATTTTTCAGGATGGTCATAATTTCAGAAGCTTAAGTTTACTTTTCTTACCTAGACTTTCCAAAAATAGCAAATTAGAGGTTAAAAAAGGAAAAAGCATAGAAAGAATTAAAATATTCAGACACCTTCAAACATTTTACATGAGCATTTATGTAAGTTGTTGACATAGTAGTAAATTATCCTTACTGTCCTCTACTAAGCCTATGGTAGCAGTTTTTAATGTTGCTTTATATATTTGAAAGTATTGAACTGAATATTAATATCATGTGGTTTAGACTTTCTAGTAATTTGTGTTGGCCTTTCTTGTCAAAATTAATAAGTGTTCTGGCTCAACACAACTCCATACCTATAACTTATTGAAAAATGAAATTATATTTACACATCCTATTTTTCAAATTGCTTTTTCTTGCTAATTTTCTTGTTTTCACAAAAATGAATGAACCCTCTCACACAAAACCTCTACCCTAAAAAGCAAATCATTTTTGAAAAATCATGATTTATAGAACAGCCTTCTTCAAAAACACGCAGAAGCACAAGATAAACAGTTCACCAATATCTTGATAAATTGATCAAAACTACAGGAAGAAAAAACCACAGGTATTATTACTTGAGGAAAATATTTTGTTTTCCTCCTTGGTCTCATAAAATGAACAGAGAGCAGAGGATAAGTAAAAGGCCAGGGCTTCAAAGACTTCTCTAGACATTGCTTTAAGATTATTATTAAAGAACCAGCCAGAGTCTTTCGTTTTATGAATTCTGGGGCAGTGGTTCTCAACTGTGACTGTGCATTGAAGTCATCTATGAAACTTAAAAAAGAGAGGTATGTACAGCCTTCTGATAGACTCATATGTGTGTGCATTTAGACCATTTGTTTTTGGGGGGGCGGGGGTTGGTGCAGTGTTTATAATAGCTAAACCAGGTGAGATGATCTGAATTTCCGTCAGGAAGAATTAAAGTAATTATAGTGTATTTATATTTTGGAATGATGTCTATTAGGATACATTTGGCTATAAGCAGCAGAATACCCAGGTAACCGTGGCTCAAGCTGTCAAGTTAATAAAGTGCTCAGGTACTTTCTGTACTGCTGCTTTGCCATGTTCAATGTGTTAACTTTTGGACCTCAAGTTTATCATGTCATAGTTGCAACATGGCTGCTATAGCTCCAGCTGTCATGTTCTTGAACAACTGTGCTAATGCAAGAGACTCTCCTTACGCATTTTTTACTTTTATCAGGAAATAAAGTCTTTCCCCTCCCCCCAAATTCCCCACATACTTCCTTTTAGCTTATTAACTAAAACAGGGTGATATGACCATAGAGTTAGATTACCGTGACTTTCTTATCCCAGTCATAATTCACTCCTTGGTGCTGGGAGAGGGGCATACCATCTTGAAGACAGGGATTTCCATTCAGTCTGTGAACAAACTCAAGAGTTCAGCTAACTGGGAAGAAAAGAAACTGGGGAGATGGGCATTTGGGGAGGCAAGAAACAGTGCCTGCCATTCGCATTATATGTAGTCATTGAAAAGAATGGGGCATGCCTACATGTCATGGATTGTGTACCCTAGAAATGTCACCGTGCAAGGAAAAACAAACCTCTAAAACCAAACTTGTTGGCCTCCCTAATGGAGAAATCATTGACCGTCATTGAGCAAATCCATGAGTATACTCATCTTGAAGGGAGCTACATAGACTTGAGTGTTTGAAAAGCCACTCCATCACATAGCAACACCTGCAGGTCTGGACACCCTCCCTCATGGTTTTGCAAATGAAGTAGTGTTTATTTCTCTGTGTAGGACATAGGGAATGTCTGTCCCAATCAGCAGCCCCATGGGTCTCTGTTCCAGCTACTTTGGACATTAAGCACTGGTCTCTTGAGGTGTGCCCTGGGGCCCCCAAGTAACTTTTGTGTGTAAGACATAGCCAATATTTTGTCATATCATGGCAGCTGTACTCTCTACATGGTGAAAAGCATCCACCCATTTACACACAATGTAGTTAAAAAAAACAAACAAACAAAAGAAAGCAAAACAGGAAATTATATCAAAAGAGAAATAAATAAGAGTCTGGGGAGATACCAAAGTGGTAAAACTGGTTACTCTTAGGGATTGGAATTTGGCAAGGAAAAGGGAAGGAAGGAGACTTTCACTTTCATTTTATAAACTACTTTATTTAAAAAAATTATTTTTCACAATGAACACATTACTTTGGTAGTTAGGAATAAAAATATGTTAGGTAGCCTGAGCTCAATTCCAGATCTATTTAATCAGAATATCCAGGGATCAGGGCCTGGGCAAGTACATTTATTAACATCTACAGAGATAATTCTGATATACAGCCAGGTTTGAGAACCACAGATTACATTTACTATCTCAAGAAATACTTTGTTTCAAGGATAAACTATTTGTATACTTTCTGTATTCTTTCATTTCTGTAATAAGAGTGATTTTTTTTTAAAGGGGGAAAAAAAAAACCCAACAGTGCATCAAAAACGTAGGATGTACATAATTAATGACATATCTCATGTCGACATCCTATCGTATCCAGTACCTCAGATTTGATGTTTCAGTTTCTATTTTGAGGGATTTCTGCAAGCGCCGTTGTAGAGGTACAGAATCTTTGTGAAACTGCCCTGTAGGAAGTAGGTAAAGCTTTCCCTTCTTCAGAAAAATGTATCCATATGTTTTAAATTTTGTCTTTTTGAAATTTTTACAACACTTTATTTTCAAAAAGACTGTATTTTAAGTGGTAGAGATCAGAAGGTAGCAATCACTATCAGCAAAGTTTGGCTTTTAAAATTGTTTGAAAGTATCTGGTACCTCCTTGATCAGTACAATATATAATTCATATCTAAACTGCTGTGGTTAGAATTTTTTAATTAGGATTAAAATTTTTACTGAAATAAATATTCTCTTTGGTTTATTTAAGATCAGCAAAATAAAAAGCCTTAAGATTTAAAATTATAACAAATGTGTAGAAACTAGTACCATATGCTTCATAATTTGAAAATATAATTTGAAGTAACTACTGCTTCTCATTTATTCAACACATGCCTTTCTATAATACTGTAATAAAAGTATTGATCAAGGTTACCAAAAGTATTTAATGCAAAATCTATCGTTCTCTTTTATTTTGAATTAATGAAATTTTATATTATATGTATTTCCGTAAAGTATACTAAATTCGCTGTTTTAAGTTATAGCTATAAAACATTAGTTCATTTTACGTTGCTTTGCTCATTTCTGTCTTTAAAGTGCCGTGTAATTTTCATGCTGAATAAAGGCTGACAATATGATGCAATCTACTAATTTATTAATTTGTAAAAAGAACAAAATAAGTAAGTTTTGATGCTGCATTGCATGATAAAGGCTTCCTGCTTATAATTCATGTTACTGTCTTGAGCATGAATCCAAAGATTTTTAGATAGCCTTAATATTATTTTGGTGTGCTTTCAAAATTAAGAGTATAAAATATATAAACTAAGTATACTTGAACACTAAATTGCATGATAATGTCTTTTTGCATATACTTTATGTTTTCTTGAGTATAGATAATAAAGATTAATCATATATCCTAAAATGAAAAATATTACTTTGGAGTTCTATCAAGGTAAAGTATATTATGATATAAAATATGTAAGTGTATTTTATTTAAGCTTGAGAGGTTTGAAAGTGTGCTTAGATTTTAAATGTATAACTGTTATATTACTGTGGTACTTCATTATATGTTATAATTCTTGATAAATTTCATCCTTAAGTGGTTCAAGTGTGAGTCAAATTATAGTCAAATTAACACGTGGGAGCTCTTTTTGACACAGTGAACTTTTGAAGTAGGTATTTCAGAAAATAAGCTACACTGCTGTGAACTGATTGGCTTCTTATTAACCTGAGTGCACACTTCATTGGAGGACAGAATCCAGGGCCACTGCTGGCCCCATTGTGTACAAATCAGAAAATCATGCCCGTTTTCTTTGAGTGGACACGGATGCGTACCAGGCCAGATGGCTTGGTGAGCAGTTCATTCACTGGGTAGATTAGTCCTCACGTGGCCAGTGGCCAGATAATAGCTTTGACAATACGAGTCATTATTCTACGTGTAACAGTAGTCTTTTCCTCATGTTCTCATATGTGTTCTAACAAGTTGTCACCAGAGACAAGGTAGTCATGTGGGTCCCTGTGCTGGATCTGGGACTAGGGTTGAGCTTGGGAAGAGACTGGCTAGGTGCCTTCTCTATTTCAAGAACCACCTAGCTGGGAAGAAAATGGCTCTGTCACTTTACACCTCAGGGTTCACAAACATTTTTATTGCCTTTTACCCTTTTATGATTTGTTTTTTCTTTCTGGGTTGTGTTTAATATTCATTTCATTCTGATTTTCTTTGCATAAAATGGTAAGAAATCACATAGTATAATTTGTTTTGGTCCTCCTTCTCCACAAATAAGGTTTAGCTATTGCTGTGACTTTCTCCTGCAGTTTTCACACTTGCAGGGTTTATTTGAGCTGTAAATCATGAGTGCCACTGCCATTTAGAGGTGTAGGGAGTTGCATTGCCTGGGGTCAGAGTGTTGCGGTTCACCATGACTCCAAACATATGAAATAACCTCTGAAATCTTAGGCTTATGGAGAAATTAATAAGTAGAATTCATATAACTTTCAATAGGTAAACTCACTTCTTTGGAAATACGTTAAAACAGATTGCACATATGTCAGTTGTATCATTTCTCACCGGTGCTTGACCCTTTCCGCAAAGGCACGTGCTAATCTTTACAACTAATCCTTATGTATAACATTGCTCAAAACCCTTCCAGAGAGCTGTTATCCACCCTAAGCTCACTACAGTCTGTGACTGTTTCCAGCCGCTGACCTCTGACCTCTCCTGTCTTCCAGTTCCTTCTTTCTTTTCTTTCTTATTTTGCATCTCTGGTGATTCTCCACCCTTTCTCTTTCTTTCCCAGGTACCTTCCTTGGTGAGGCATGTGAGGCAGACTATATCTGCCTTCCATCAATCGAAAGAAAGTCTTTTCTCATTTACAAAAACTCACTTTAAAGTTCTCTCTTTCCATTAGCTTTCTTGGCCACAGAAACGGTTTTACTTGTGTATAAACACAGCATCTTAAATTATTTAATGGAACACATTTGACAACTTTTTATCTGGTTCCCTTAAGTTCCCCTTAGCCTCAGACTTCTAGAATATGATTGAGTTATCTAGTTTCAAGTTTATAGTTTCCTGTATATGAGAAGAGAAATAAATCAAATAAAAATTTGGTTTCAACAAATGTGTAAATGAACACACACACACATATACAGATGCATGTATTTTGTGCTTTTAGTCTTTAAAATGGACTTAAATTTAAGTATTTTAAAACACATAGAAGCAGTGTGGACATATTAAGGGTGATTTGTCTGTTTTCAAAAGGAGGGACAAATCAGTTTTCCATAGTGAATGAAAAGCACCTGTCATTATTAGAAGGCTGTAACTGGAGGACTGTGAGGGGTTTGTGATTTTTAAAAAGCTTGAAAGTTTGAAATCCTTTGAATTAAATCAAAATTCAAAAATAAAAACCTTTTTTTTACATAAGAATTCTAAATTATAAACTAATAAATCTTTTAAAGAGTAGTTTTTTAATCCTCAAATAATCTTAGCTAGCTTTCATTGAGCACTTACTACGTTGCAGGGGCCGTTCTCAGTGAACTGTGTGTAGTAACACTCTCCCCTGACACAGCCCGGTGAGGTGCTGACAGTGACAAGTGGCAGAGCTACAATTTTAACTCAGAGCCCACAGTCTTAACTACTCAACTTTGCTGCCTCAAAAATAAGCAGTTTAACTTCTCATACTAAATAGTGTGATTCCGTAAAGTGACCATAACCTAGTAAATACGTTAGCTATCTTTGTTTTTATTTCACATCATGAATTTTTGTTGCAGTGCAGCATAGGTATTTGTTGTCTTTTTAAACGTGGGCTGCAGTGTTCTTTAGAGAGTCTACAAGCGTAATACCACTAAAACAGTCTATTTTTAGGGTAATTACTGAAAACAGAATAAAAGTGGTAATACCTAAAGATTAGTTATCTATGATATGTTATAAAACATTGTAAGTGGACACTTTGTTAAGGCAATTATTTTGCTTTTCTTAGTATCTTTGAAATGCTTTTTTCCTTAGATAGGCAATATGTGAAACATGCCTTGTATTTATTCTTCTTTGTGTATGCCATTCTGTGGCATAGATTTCCTTGCTGAAACAGAATCTGGAGATGCAGCTTTCCCAGTCTCAGACCTCTTTGCAGCAACTACAAGCCCAGTTTACACAAGAACGACAACGACTTACACAAGAGCTTGAAGAATTAGAGGAACAGCATCAACAAAGACATAAATCTTTACAAGAAGCACATGTCCTTGCATTTCAAACTATGGAAGAAGAAAAGGAAAAGGAACAAAGAGTAAGTTTAAAGTGACATATGTTCAAATGTAATCAACAGCCTAATAATTGTTAGCCTTCGAATTTTAAAGAGTTCATTTTTTGCCCCCCAAAATTATATATTGCTTTATTTGTGTTTTCTAGGCTATGACTTCTTGTAGGGGGTCACAGTAATTAAACACAGACACTAATTATACACTATAGCAGACAAATTTTATTTCTGTTTCCCAAGATATTGCCAAGTTCATGATGAAACTAATACACCGTCTGGCTTGTCATATGTTAGCAGTGATTAAATAAATTTAGTTGTAACCACTGTGATCACTTAATACTATCTTGAACTTACAATAGTCTTTCATCAAATTTAAAATTTTTCTCTCTCAGTCTGGATCTACAAAAGACACATGTACCCAAGGAATTTATATTTTTTAATCTCACATTTTTGTCCCTCATACTTTTTCTTATGTACAGAATTCACAATGAATTGAAATGGGAGACATTTTAAAATAGCATAGTTCCCTATATACAGCCCTAACAGCTATATGAAAAGTAGTGATACAAATAAATCACTAAAAAAAAGACGTAAACAGATACATTATTTATTTAATTATATGCCAGAATCGCCCCATATCCATTATTTAGTTCTGTGTTAAAATGTTAGTTTGACATAGCCTTAGTGTGATTAATTTTGGTTTAGTTCACTTCTTAACAGTGTATTTTTCAATTTCTTCTAGGGACCTTATGGATAAAGATTTGATAGAAAAAGTGTTACTAACAGTAATTTTCACCATGTATAGTTATTACAGATACACATTTTTAATCCTTTATTTGGGTATAGATACTATTTTAAGAAATGGTATGTTATTTAAAGATTGTTAAAACAAAAAAGTCATATTCTTTTAAAAACAACTCATTTGCCTATACAATAAGTTGTAGTGTATTGATCTTGTCCAGAAAATCAAGGAAGTTCCTTTGGTTAAAAATTCGTCCTGTTCGCATTACTAAATAATCTATTCATTGGATTCCATTTGTGAACTGTGATAACCTGTAAGCTTTCATATCAGTGCTTTAATTTTACACATTTAATCTTTTCAAAACTGTAATCATTTTTCAAAAGAAATCAGAACTGGCAGTTTTATTGTCTGTCATTAGGTAACCAAGCTTACCTGAGTCATGTTGTCTATACGAGAAGTCCTTTATTTTACCTGTATCCAAAGGAACTTACGCTGTACGTTTCAGAAAGAACATAAGTAGTCAAATAATAATTTTTAAAAGCAGCATTTTAGAGTAGTGATTGAAGAAACACAGCCCTAGTTATAATGTGGTATCTTTCTCAGAAACCTTTCATGTTATAGATTATAGTAAGGAAAACCCTTCCTGGCTGAGTGCTACAGTTCACTCTAAACTTGAAGTACCCTGAGCTCTGTTTTTTTTTTCTCTTGTGGCCATATATCTTCTCTGCGTCTTGGCCACGTGTAGTCTGTTCTCTCTGGCTAGGCTTTTAAAACTAATCACATGAAGGGCTTTAGTTCACTTTTCCAGGTACCTCCTCTCAGCTTTTGCTTCTGTTCACAAATGCAGAAGCAAAGAATGACTACAGAAAATAGCTACAAAAGTTTTGTTAAGGTTGGAGTAGGAAAAGCCCTCATCTCTCTTTTCATGATCAGGAGATCTTTTCTGATCTGCCCTCCCCCACCTCTTTCCTGAGTCTAAGTCTGTGCACACAGAGGAATTATTCTTTAATTTTAGGTGGTTTATGTCCCTTAGCAGCTTCAGAAAACAGCTTTATTTGAAAACTGCCTTAGGTAAAGGGTCTGTATCCCAATTCAAACACTATATATTGACTCAACCTGATTTCATGATGATTATTCTACTGAAGTGAACCTACTAATTTATTTTCTAATGATGATCATCTTATATCTAATTTTCTTGAAAATGAATTAAAAAGACTTGTTTTCCTTGAATAATAACTGAGTTTTAGTAATTTTTCTATTTTGTTTCCATTTCCTTTCCTATATTCTAGCATAATAATTTGAACATGTTTCTCTTATTCTAGGCTCTTGAAAATCATTTACAACAGAAACATTCTGCAGAGCTTCAATCATTAAAAGATGCACACAGAGAGTCAATGGAGGGCTTCCGGATAGAAATGGAACAGGAACTTCAGACGCTTCGGTTTGAATTAGAAGATGAAGGAAAGGCTATGCTTGGTATTTTGAAAAGATTATAATCCTGTCATATTTATTTTTACATCCTTCTAACTTAAAATTCAACAAGAAATCACAAAGTTTTATTCTTAATTTTTGAAACATCAAAACGAATATCTAAGTGTTGTTCATATTTTATTTGAAGTTACTGGATGAAGGAGCAAGTATGGCAGAGTAGAATGGATAGAACACAAACAGTAAAGTGAGGTCCCCTCAACGTTCTCCATACTCTGGCTGTGTAAGCAACACCCAGTGGTGCTTCCATTTGTCATTAAGGGACTAAACGGAGTCAGAACATTCAGGCTTCCCACTATCCAGTGACTGAAAGGAATAGATAAGGATGGAGTCACATGTCTTTAGACTAGATCATCATATTGGGGTTTTTTCCACTTAAGGATTTTGTTTTAATGAGAAAAGCCATGTCTAGGTCTGACTTTTTGTTTGGATATTTTCCAGATTTTTTATTAAATAGGACTTTTATCTTTGAGGTATTAAAATCACTATAGTTTTTATAGGGGATCAATTGAGTTTGGAAGAAAAACTGAATATGTATTTACAGGATTTTTTGTTTGTTTTTTAGTGTCATTCAATGACTTTTTATTCCTGTCATCTCATTTTCCTTCTGTTTTGTGTTTTTTCCAAATTCTCCTAATGTTTTTGACGTCTTTTGTCACACCTCAGTGGCACACTCTTTTCCAAGTAAGAATTGAGAACAAAGAAGACCAAAGTGTTCTGAATATTTGGGGCCTCAAAGGGAAAACCAACTGACCCAGTTCATCATCTCTACTATTGCTGGGAGTTCTAGGCCAAGTTATTATAGCTCTCTCCTCTTCCGGAGGAGAGGTAAAAATGGGCGAAGTGTTGGAACTTGTATCCACTGAAACATGATTTAAATACATTTGTCTTTGTAGACAAAAGACTTTTTGTGGTTTCTTAAACTTTTTATTTTGAGATAATTGTAGATGCATGTGAGATTGTAAGAAATAGCACAGAGAGAGCCTCTGAACCTTTTACCCAGTTTCCTTCAATGGTAACATTTTCAAGATTAAAGTGCATGTCACAGCCAGGATGTTGACCTTGATACTGTCAAGACACAGAACATTCCCATCACCATGGTATCCCTGCTGCCCGTTTATAGCCACATGTACTTCACTCCCTCCCCCACCATTAATCTCTTCTCCATTTCTATAATGTTGTCATTTTAAGAATGTTGTAAACGGAATTGTACGATATGTAGCCTTTTGAGATTGGCTTTTTTCACTCAGCATAATTCTCTGGAGGTTCATGCAGGTTGTTGTATGTATCAATAGTTTGTCCCTTTTTATTGCTAAGTAGTACTCCATGGTATTGACCTACCACATTTGTTGTCCTTTACCCACTGAAGGACATCTGTGTGTTTTCAGTTTTGTGCAAATTTAAGTTTTTATTTCTTTGGGATAAATGCCCAGGAGTTGAGTTGCTGGGTCATATGATAATTGTATGTTTAGTTTTTTAAGAAACTGCCACTGTTTTCCAGAGTGATTATACCATTTTACATCCCCACCAGCAATGTATGAATGATCCAGTTTCTTCACATCCTCACCAGCATTTGATGTTGTCATTATTTTGTTATTTTAGCCACTCTGGTAGGAGTGTAGTGATATCTCATTGTGAATTTTACTTTGCATTTCCCTAATGGCTAATGGTGTTGAACATTCTTCCATGTGCTCATTTGCCATTTGTATATCTTCTTTTCCAATTGGATTGTTTCTATTTTTACACACACATCTATGGCTTCAACGGCCATCTGTTGTGCTTGTGACTCCAAATATGTATTTCTAGACCAATCTGCTTTCCTTGCGAATTAGATTTATATTTTTTACTGCTTATTAGACTGTTAGATATTCTAACTCACACTCTGTTTTAAAATATTAGCTCACCATCTCCCTCAGGTCTAAAATATATTTCCATTCTCATACCTCCCACTTGAATTTATGGTATCACTGTTTACTGAGTTGCCAAAACCATGAATCTGGGAGATGCATTCAACCTTTTTTCTTTCGCTTGCACATCGTGCTATTTCCTCCTCTTAAATATTCTCTGTATCTGTTTCCTCTTCTTTCATCCTTTCGCCACCCTTAATTCACGGTCGTATCATTTCTCACCTGGATTATTACCGCAACCTTCTTGCTGATCTTCCTTCCCACAGTCCATTCTCCAAACTCCAGTTGGGTTAATTTTTGCAAGACTCAAATCTCACCATGTGA
The DNA here is from genome assembly GCF_949987535.1 of Balaenoptera acutorostrata. Taxonomy (NCBI): domain Eukaryota; kingdom Metazoa; phylum Chordata; class Mammalia; order Artiodactyla; family Balaenopteridae; genus Balaenoptera; species Balaenoptera acutorostrata. The sequence goes on from NC_080077.1 coordinate 43,021,160, forward strand.
CTTCCCCACTTTAAATCCTTCAGTGATTCCTCGTATCCTGCCCCAGGTCCTGTCAATTTTTTTTCCACTGAAGCAGCCCTTAACACCAGGGGAAACTGAAGTTATGCCCTACATGAGGGTCTCGGGAGGACCCTAAATTGACTTGCTACAAGCACAGCATTTCTTTGAAGTCTCATGTTTTAGCTTTGAAATTTGTAACTTGTATTTTACTCATATATTCAGTGTTAACATTAAAAACAGTGGCTTTTCCAAAAATCTTCATGTAAAATTCATGTTTTGGAAGATGATCATGTGTACTCTAAAAGTCCCTCAGGCACACTGCCACACACATCTTAGTTTGAGGACCATGAATCTAAACATGGAGTGAAAATCATTTTGTACTGAAACTTTCTCAGGCTGGGCTCCATTTTCTTTCCAATATGACCACTTGCTCTGTGGGCGCCTGCCATACCAGACTTCTTATAGCTTGTCTGACAGAGCGGGTTCTTTCTGCTTTTGCATATGTTACTCCTTCTTCCTGAATGCTTTTATCTTTCTCCACTTGGAGAACCCCAGCTCAGGCTTTTAGACTGTGTTACCGTGACAATTCCTTTGTTGATAGCATCCCCAGTTTCCCTCTCCTAGGAAATCTGGGTTCTTACACCACCCTGCTTTCATTATAACTGAAACACTGTATTTCATTATAATGTTCATCTCTGATATCCCACCTAATTCCTTGATGCCCTTCCCTCTAGCCTGTGCAGTTGTAAGAACAGGGTCATATTTTATTCTCCCATAATATAGTACCTGGCATTCAGTAAGTGTGGATTGTATGAAATAATCTCAAATTCAGATAAAAATAATGACTTCCAAATCACTAAGAACACTCAGCAGACAGTTGCTTAACATCTTTGAGGGATAGCGTGGAAGAAGTCTTACGTGGGTGGGAAGTTGCCTCCTAAATATACGTTATAGTACCATTCAACTCTAAAATGTGTTATTCTACTAGTGAGTGAGAAGAGTTAAAAATTTCCTCTCCTTTAGCACCTTACTTGCAAACTGAAAACACCTTGATCCATTTGAGCAGCTGAAAATTTTCTTATCCTCTTCAAAGCCAGATGACCTCTAAATTTATATTTTATGATAGTATGTAGTATTTTAAGAGGCATAGACAATCCTATGATATTTTAATGGGAATATGTGTCCTAATTTTAAAAAATAATACTCTAACTTTTATGATTTTTATCTAAAATACTAATATTTTAAAAATACACTAAATCTTTTTTTTCCTTGGATTCAAGCTTCTTTACGCTCAGAACTAAACCATCAACATGCAGCTGAAATTGATTTGTTACGGCATAATCATCAACAAGAATTGTCAGCCGCTAAAATGGAATTAGAGAGAAGCATAGATATCAGCAGAAGACAGGTAAAGAACATTCTGTTCTGTGATGGCTTCTTAAATAAATGTGAATAGATTTGAATGTTCACAATTTTCTGAAAATTATTTTGTAATAACTAGTATTTTCACTAGTAATTATTTACTATCTATATTAAAGAGTTTTATTTTTAAAGGGAATTAGGTAATTTGACTTTAGTGTAATGGTCAGTTTATTTTATGACCTTTTAATTGAATATTTTGAATTTTATTTGCATCTTGAGTGAACAATGTAATATAAATAATACAAAGAGTGAAAACAGAATACTATAAAACAGCAGTGTCTGTCCAGTAGAACTTTCCATGATGAGGGACCTCTTCTATATCTGTGCTATCCACTGTGATAGTCACGAGCCAGATATGTCTAGTGTGACCAAGGACCTGAATTTTTAATTAATTTTTAATTAATTTATTTAATTAATTTCAGTTAATTTAAACAGCCATATCAGATAGCACAGCTATCGAAGTAGCAGGTTCTCAGGAAGAAAAAAGATAATTTATATTTCCATATCACTAGCACAGCTACTATTCACACTTTTAAAATTTTGCTCATTAGCCAAGTGTACTTTCTTTAGATAGTTTGTGATCCTGAATGTATGTCTGGATGAATGGATTTCTAGTCATAGTACAATGAAGGCTATTCTCTGTTTATTCGTTTATTACTTATGACTTTCACTTTGTTAGTCTTCAAATATGTTAAATGATCAGCTCAAATTCTTCTTCATTACTAGAAAGTTTTAAATGAGCCACCTTATAACCACGGAGGGAACTTATATTCTCTCCAACTAGGCTGCTGCTGAAATTGACACTGCTGAAATTGACACTGTCTAGGCCTGCAGAATTTGCAGAAAACAGTGACGTGTAGGAAAATGGAAGGGAGCTTATCTGTCAGACAGGATAACTGCTAGGCCAGCATGAAGCAGACAAAGTCTTCTAAGCAATGGGATGTGTATATATTGGGATGGCCTCCATAGACGCAGGTCCTTTTTAAATTAAAGGACGATGGCACTGGCATTTTTTTTTTTTTCGTGGTATATAACACGTACTTAGTACATATTTATTGAATGAAGAAACTCTTTTTCCCCATTAGCTTCATGAAAGCTATGTCATCACTCCCTGGTCTGAGTCTTCTATGACTATTTCTTTTTTTTTTTTTTTTTTCATACACACACACTGTATTTTATTTTTACAAGAGATAAATAGACTGACACCAAGCATTGTACATGGATGACCACAACAAAAGCAACAATGATTGCAATGACCAAACATGAAGCACACTCATACTATGTCATAATATTGACATTCAGTCCAGTAATCCTCCACTGCAACAGCTCCTTTACTTTGCAGTGAAAATTGCTTCGTATATTCTTCGGACGGCACCAGCATTTTACTGCAAGACCATGTAACTTACTGAGTACTTAAGAGCCCTGTATTCCAATATCAGCTCTGCCATTGATTATAGATCATCCTTGGACCAATCATCTCTTGGGTATTGGTTTCTTCATCAGTAAAATGAGGGAGATGTGCTTATATGGTCTTTTGGGTCCCCTGTGGCCCTGAAGCTATTTAAGCTGCATCCATATAAACACTTCTTAGATATTGATATATGAAAATAGAGGAGGCCTCAAGGTTTCCTTATTTCAGCAGTTTGCTTTTGAAGCAATGTCAGACTTACATTTGACATTCCAGTGTGTCATTTTCTTTCCCTTAAACACAGAAAGTAAATATGCAGAAAACTTTTAAGAACTATTTGTATTTTTCAGAGTAAGGAGCACATGTGTAGAATAACAGATCTACAAGACGAAGTAAGGCACAGAGAGCATCACATCTCAGACTTGGATAAGGAAGTACAGCACCTGCATGAAAATATAAATGCCCTGACCAAAGAATTGGAATTTAAGGGAAAAGAAATTCTCAGAATAAGAAGTGAATCCAACCAACAGATGAGGTATGCCATCAGTCACCACAGAAAGAATTTGCAATGTTACCTGAAAGACTATTGCAATGGTATTTAGCAATACATGCCTATTTTTACGACTAGATAGCCTTCTAGTAAGATATTGAAGACCACTTTTTACTTTATTTGTTGACTATGTTACAATTTGAATGTAGAAGAAATGTTTATATTTTGAAAGATGTATATACATTCACTAACTTTGGAAATTGTATGTAATTAACTAAAATCTTTTAAAAATGTTATTTTAAAAAGCATTAAAGGAGACAACTTTAACAAGCTAGAAGATTAGAGCAAAGTAAGTACTTTACTTTAGGCTGTTTCCACTAATTTTCTGTATATTATACCTAAAACCATTTCAAATCTGTTAGAGTATAGAAAGTTTTGAAAGCTCGACTTCAGAATAACGTTTTCCTAACTAAAAATAAATTAAACAGGTTGCATGAACAAGATTTAAACAAGAGACTTGAAAAAGAGCTGGATGTCATGACAGCAGACCACCTCAGAGAGAAAAATATCATGCGGGCAGATTTTAATAAGACTAACGAGCTACTCAAGGAAATAAATGCAGCTTTACAAGTGTCGTAAGTCACATTATATTAAAGAAAATTCATGTGTGGAGAATAAACTGAGGAGCACTGTGTCTAACCTCAGATTAGCTAGTCTTTTGAATCTAATTAAATGATACTTTAAAAAGAAAACTTAAGTGCTGTATTTACAGATGGTAACTGCAATATGATATATTCTTTAATTACAAGAAGGCAGTTGAACAATTATGTTTTATCAGCTGCTACTGCTATGGTTCTACTAGGACAATATTTGTCCAAAGACTGTCCCTCAGGATCATGAACTATCATGCCATGGTGAAAACTCAAAAGATACCCATTATACAATGTTAAGTAAAAAGAGCATATTGTGACCAATGGGGTTATTATGATCCTATATATACACTAATAACACATATTTTACAAAAATGTCAAAAGATCTTAAAGAAACAAATACAAATTTTAATGGTAGTGATTCCGTCTATGGACTGGATTAGGAGGTATTGGAGATGATGGAGAAGAGCAGAAACTTCCTTTTTATTTTATATACTCTACTTACACATTATTTGAATTCCTACAACAAGCATTTGATTGTTTTATGATTTTAAAAATCAATAAATGTAAAACATCACAAAGTTACTGCTCATAGATAGTAGCTCCAGCATCATTAAAACCTAAAGTTCTAATTATTGCTTTATGTTTTAAAAAATATTTAATAGCCTCTCTCTTTCCTACACACTTACTTATAAACTTCTATAGCTAATGCACCTGGCATTCACTCCATCTCTGTGGCCTAAACTGTGGTCCAGTTTAAGTTATCCCAGAAATAATTTACTCTAAGCTGCTGCAATGGTTTATTCACTTTCAGTCTCTCCTCTTCCAATCAATTAAAAAGCCTTCATAAAAAATATAAATATCTCCATATACTTCAGTAAAGTCAAAATAGTGACTTAATCCCATTACCCTCAGTGTCAAAGTCAAACTTAAACTCTTAGCTCCAGCGTGCCATCTCCTGCCTCATCCCACAGCCACCCGTATTCCCTGTCTGCTACCTTTGTGTCAGCCACACTGACCCTCACAGTTTCCTTCTAAGAGTCTCCTGTGTTATCCTCTACAGTCTAGAATAACCTTCTATGTCATTCCTACCTATTACCTTCCTCCAATCTAAAAATCATCTCGCATTTCATCCATGTAACCAGCTAAGCCTCACAGTAAGTCTTGTTAAATTTGTACCACATATGCCCACATTCACTTCAGCTGAAACAGAAAACAGACCCCCCCAGTCACTGGCATTTACTTCAGAGGCCTCTGAGGTGAGGTGCTCTTTCTAATGGACACATACAGAATTTTCACATCAGTAGGCACTCAATGAATATTTCACAAATAAAATCTTTGAGGATTCCCTATAATATTTACCACTTCATAAAGTTACCCTTGAAATGGTAAAGAGACTCATGAGGTCATTTCCCCAGTCACAGTGATTCTGGGTGTTTGCAGTTATTGGGGGTAATTTTTAAATCTTTTGGGCTGCAATAAGAGCTTGCACACCTGCCATGTCGAAAAGCTCATAATCTCAGGCATTTTGCAGAGATGAGTTACAATGAACCCCAGTGACCACAGTGTTGTTTATCAGGCAGAGGCTAAAATCCTGGTATTCCCTCTCTTCATACTCTGAGAAAACATGCTCACAGAAAGGATAACCTCTGTCTGTCCATGTGTCCAGTCTCCTTAGGAATGTTACGTTACAAAGTAGTAAGGGTTATATCTTTGTTTTTACTTTATTCTGCTTTTTATGGTTTTGTGCATTATGAACTTTCAGTAGATAGAAAATAATTTAGTATTTTAATATTTATTTTTAATCAAAGAATTAGTGTTACTCATAGGTCAAATATTTTTTCTGCTTTTCTAGATCTACCATTTGTTTTCTATTTCAACTAGGTCTGTGCTAGCCAATCATATTTCTTTTTTCACCTGCTGTCATTATGTAATTAACCTCTAGTTTTAGGTATCTACTCATTTAGTTAAAAACAAACACATATACAACTGTATTTAGGCTAGCAATGTCTAGTAGATTTTTCTGTAATAACAAAAATGTGCTGTATCTGCTCTGTCCGGTATAGTAGCTGCTAGCCACAAAGGCTGTTGAGCACTTGAACAGTGGCTGGTGCAACCAAGGAACTGAATTTTTAACTTCATTTAATTTTAATTAATTTAAATGTAAATGGCCACATATGGGCTAGTGGCCTCCATATTGAAAAGCACAGTTGTAGACAGTTGGATATTTCTGGCCCATATCCTCAAATGCAGCCTGCTGGGATCTGCTGAATGGTTTGGATTTAAACAGATGGAAAGCAGGGAGGGTCCACTCCAGTTTAAGGAACTGGGGAGAACAACTTTTGAACTATTCTCAGCCTGTTTCAGAGAACTAAGGGTACCCTACTGAAGTTCCTAATCAACTGCATGCTGACTTTAAAACTTCAAAATCAGCAAAGCCCTGTGGATTCTTGGCAGTGGGTATGGTGGAGGATGGGTCAGGCTGCCACTTGAAGCCTGGAGCTGAGGGGCCTCTGGAGCAGCTGGACATTTCTTGCTTCTGTTCCTGCCCCAAACCTTGTTGGACTCCAGGGAAATGAAATGGGGACAAAAGTTTAAAGGAGGGACTGTACCCTCTAAACATTGTTGAAATGGTGGTAAGAGTTCTGTGTCTCTTACGGAATTATTACTAGAAATCCTCTTCTCTAGTGCTGGGTATTAAAGTCTACTCAGGTTTTCAGATATGCTATAGAAATTGTTTTATTTTCTTGAGTGGTATAGTATCTTAGTAAAAACATTGTATCTAAGAAATATGTCGTGGTTTTTGTTTTAGAAACAAATGAGAATTTAAAGAACTTTAAGCTAAATGTAAATATACACAGAACTTGGAGTCATGGCAGATCTTTATTATGCAAAAAAGGTAGTTTGGTTCAGAGATTATTATTGTTTAGGGTTATTTTACCTTAACTTCTCACTGTACTGAAGCCAAAAGGTAATTTCTTCTTGGGGGAAACATTTGAGTTTCTGTACTTGGACTTTAAGTAGGTCAGTAATACCTAATTAAAAAGAAGCTCTCCACCACACCAGAATTACTTATTCCTTAAAAGTTGTTTGAGTTTTTTTTTTATCTATAATACCCTAATAGTTTTTTGTTGTTGTTATTTGATTTTTAAGTTGCCATACAGCTTATTTTCATAATCTTGTGAGGTAAGGATGAAGTCATTCTATTGTCACAAGTCTGAATCTGTGCCTGTAATTTATGGGAAAGAGAAGTTTGACGTTAAGCTGCTTGAATTACTATATTTCCTTTCCTTAAGGCTGTAGGAGACAGTATAATAGAGTTCTTTCATCTTATACAATTAAAATTCTAAAACAGATATGACTATTTTAGAATCTAGTCATATTTTAGAAATTAGTCATTAGTGACTAATAATACTGTTGTTTGGCTCTAAAATCTCAACTTACCGATTTTTTTTGTTAATTATTTATTTTAAAAGTATGGAAGGAGTATCAACTGGGAAACTTTTTTATATAGCTTTTTATGCATTCATATTTTTGGTTTGTGTTATCCATGAGCCATAGACACTGACCTATATATTCTCAGAGCCCAAAAAAAAAAAAAAAATCAGGGTGTACGTGCCTGGGGAGAATCCAGCAGTGACCCTAATTAGTAATTTTATATGTTCTACTTCTGTCTGTTCTCTCTTTGTATTACTTCTAATGGGAATCTGTATTTTGAGTAAAAGTCTGTATGTACTTGTGTGGTTCCCTCAAAGCAGTGTTTCCCAGGCTTTAATCCTTCCTATACAGCCTTTGGGAATTTGGTCATTTCTGGCTACCTATGATATTATTTTCTTAATATTTTTAATTGACTTGTTTTAACTTAATCAACTTTTCCTGTTAAATTTTTAACTCTGCAGTAAAACCATTATAGCTACTGAAAAATTTCATCCATTATTCCAAACAGAAGTTAAGCCATAACTATATAAATGTGACTTCTGTGAAAATACAACAGTGTTATTAGATCCTGGCTAGCATTGATGCTTGAGGCCTGCCTGAGTGCTGTGAAACAGCGTAATAAGCATATATGCTATGAAGACCAGTCAAGATACACAGAACCAACCAGACTTTTCTCCTTGTGGTCAGAAAGATTAAAGGAGAACAAACTGAACTGTCTCCTGTATCACTAGTCGTTCACACCTAGTCTTTGGGAAGCAGCTGGCTTAGAGAGTTGCGTAGGGCAACTGAAAGGGAAAATGTTGACTGCCCGGTGTTGGCGTGAATGGGCATCAGAAAAGGATGAAGCGTGCTTCCCCCATCAGGATTTTGAAAGACTCATAATTCTTGAAATATGTTTGCAGGTTAAATCTACATCATATTACTTGTTCTCTCCTTTAATGCTTTCCCATTTGTGTTTATATGGATGTTTCTTCAGTTTAATCAATTATTTATTTCCCTTTACTATCCAGGTATCTTTTAAAAAAAATTTTGGTGCTGTAAAGATAGTTTGTGGAGAAGATGTAACTGATAATAATTTTGTAGGTAAAGAATGTTGAAACTAAGCAAAAACATACACTGGAATTTAAGTTCAGAGACCTTTATTATGCAAAAAGGTGGTTCAGGGATAGTAACTGACTATTTTAGACTCACTTTACCTTAACTTCTCATTGTACTGGAACAAAAAGACATAATAGTTATTGGGTTTTTTTTTTTAGCTTTACAAATGAAGTACATGTATTTATTTACACCCCAAGAAGATGCTTTCTGCATTTTACATACTTAAAAGCAACATTCAAAATTATTCTAAGACGTAATAGTTTTAAATAAGGCTTCAAATTGAGGGTTTTTAAATTTTTTATTTATTTATTTATTTATGGCTGCGTTGGGTCTTCGTTTCTGTGCGAGGGCTTTCTCTAATTGCGGAGAGCGGGGGCAACTCTTCATTGCGGTGCGCGGGCCTCTCACTGTCGCGGCCTCTCCTGCTGCGGAGCACGGGCTCCAGACGCGCAGGCTCAGTAGTTGTGGCTCACGGGCCTAGTCGCTCCGCGGCATGTGGGATCTTCCCAGACCAGGGCTCGAACCCGTGTCCCCTGCATTGGCAGGCAGATTCTCAACCACTGCGCCACCAGGGAAGCCCTAAATTGAGTTTTTTAGTGACCATTTACTACCAAGTATTTTTGTTCGGCTTCAGGAAACAGTTCAAAAATCTTGTACCTTGTTTTTACTGATAAAGAAAGAAAGTACTCCAGTGACATCTTGTGGCTACTCTGGTATGAAACGCAAATGCCTTTTTCCATGTTTCTCAAGCTTCTCAAAACCGTTGCCCATAAAATATAAACCTTTGCCCATATAATGCCACATCATGATAAAATGTAAGGTTACTTTATATGAGCTCAGTGAACTGTCACAGAACAAAAGTGAAGATAATGAAACTAGCCTCACAGTGAACTGACGAAGTCCCAACTGATCCTGAGACAGTCACTCCCTAACCCCACACTTCCTCTCCCTCATACCTCCCTACTTCCCAGATTAGAACTTTAGCCATGGGGCTGGGGAGGGAGCCAAAAATGTTATCTCCAAGTCTTTGGCTTGAGCTGAGTTAGTGGAATTTACTAAAAGTACTAAAATGCACAGATTCTGGTACCCCTCTGGAACTGGAGGGTGGGCGTGGATCACTGATACCCAGAGGATAGATCATCTAGAAGTTACTCAATATTTGTTGACTGAAAGTTTTCTGTGAATCTTCATTAACCATAATTTTGTTGAGCTTAGTTTATTCTTCATATTTTGAAAACAAGTTTTAAAACTGTTCTAATTATTTGAATTTTCTAAAATTGAGAGTGCTTTTTTTCACACTACACTAGCAGTTTCCATTTGCATCCTCTTCATTCTGCCCTGTGCTATATTCTTAGACTCTGCAGGGTCCATGGCACCTCTGCTCATAAAAAATGGCCTCTATTCTAGAGTCTTCAGTGGCATTTAGTTCTATTACCTTCTCACTTCATTCAGGGCAGAACAGGCCTAGAAGGAAATATAATTCTTCTTTTATCCAAGGAACCGGGTTTTTTTTTTTCCAGTTTATATATTCAGTATATTAACTGATATGCAGAATTTGTAAACTGCATTTCCCATAAACCGGGAAAGAATGATGTCATATGTGTGTGTCCTTTGTACCCCTTTCCTCTGTATCTTCTGTCCTTTTTATATATGTTAACAAACTTTATGTCATCACACAATATCGTATGTGTGGTAAGTTCTCCTAATAGTAAGCCTACATTTCCAGCATCAAGCCTGCATTGCTAGGTTAGTATTATTCAGTATATTATTTCTTCTACAGAGCACATACCTCACCTCATTCCCATATACACTTAAATGACTTAAAAATGAGTGAATTCTTCCAAAAGTAATCTGCAAAGCCTTTAATAACCTCATCTACACTTGGAGAGCCTTTCATAACACTACCTCTTGAGGCAATCATGTCATTACACTTACAAGTTTTAACGGAAAAAGTTTGATTTTAAATTTTTGTGTGTTCAACTGAACCAATATGAAAAATAGAGGCATTGCAAAAGAATGTCTGCATCATATCAATGAAAGGTTTTCTTGTTTTTAGACTAGAAGAGATGGAAGAAAAATATCTAATGAGAGAATCAAAACCAGAAGATTTACAGATAATTGCAGAATTAAAAGCCATGCTTACAGAAAGAGATCAGGTCATAACGAAACTAATGGTAAGTTGTTTTGGTTTGGGGGGTAGGGGGTTGTGGTGTAACCATGTTAGTCATCTGTAAACTGCTGATTGGGAAAACATGAAAAAATATTTTTAAGTAATGCTAAACAAAAGTTGAAAGTACAAAATATATGTATTGTGATTGAATGTTTATTAAAATGTTTATGAATGAGGATAAGAAATACAAAGTAATTTAAAATTTTAAATTTGGTATTATGGTAAGAAGATTGTGTCTTTTTTCAGTAATTTTTAAAAAGAAATACTTTTTAATATATATTGAATGTTTAACAATATGTTATTGCCAGTGTACAGTTAATATACTATTAAAGTGTGTGTGTGTGTGTGTGCTGTACATGTAGAATTAGAATTGGATGGGAAAGAACAGTCAACACATACATGCACAAGCCTGCATTGCACACTTCCAGTTAGTCTTGTTAACTTCCTAAAGTGTGTCCCACTAAAACCTGATCCAAAGACATACTTCATGGAAAAAGGATTCTATTTTCTTAGGGTTCTAGCCTAAGAAAAGCTACAGGCTCTGTCTTGAGAGTCTCAGTGCACACTGAGATGTTAGCGGCTCTGAGACGTCCATCAGGGAAGAAAATACAGACTTAACAATAAATACACTGCCTTCATTAAAGTCATTATTCCTCAAGAATAAAAAAAAAAACACAAATGTTTTAAAATCCATAAAACATTTCAGAGTCTTCTAAAATTATACGACCTGATCAATAATTAAAATATTGCTTTTTACTGCCACTAACAAATAAAAATCAGAGTAAAACTAGAAATAGAATGCTAATCATTCTGTTTACTCATTGATCTCTTCATAAAAACTTTGGACATTAGCATGCAAAGAGAGCCTAAGAGCATTTATTTCTGAAGTCCTTTTTCCTTAACGTATTTCTCTTAGCATTTAGGAAAGTCATCCTGTTATATGGGACTAGAAGTTCCTGCCAAAAAGCAACAGGTAGTTGATTGGGGTTCATAGATGGAGCCCAGGAGCAGGCATTGGAAAGACAGAATATGTGCTACTTCATCCCAATAACCACCCAGTTTTCCGAGCTTTGTGAACATGAGCACAGGCATCATAGCTTGCTCTGTCTCTATCTGATAGCAGTAGATTCATGAAAAATTACCTTATATTCTACATATGAAATTAGCAAATGTATTACTATGTTTCATCTATGGTAGAAATAGCTGTTGATTTTCCAGTTCTAGCCAGGGAATGGTCTACACTCTTTTCACTACACCCCGATTCTGTGGACTGTGAGGCACGTGGGCTGAGATTAATGATGCAAATGATGGTCAGTGGTAACTAGGAGGGGGTTGAGAATCTAGTTCTCCTAGAGCACACAACCCTGCCTTTCACACACACAGTGATCCATTCACTTATGTGTTTACTTCCTACAGTCTGGTTGTTCAATTAGCACCTGTTGGTGAAGCCAAAGGCAAAGGGTTTATCTCTGCATGGGCCATTCACTTTTTCTCTGTTCTGTGGTTACCATTGCTGTAATACATTGATGTCTCAGAGAGGAGATTAGGCAAGATCAAATACTTTTCCAGTACTCAAGAATAATGATATACCATAGTGCCATCTTCATGTCTGGAAACCACTCAGCCATGCACAGAGCAGCTCCATGAATGCAGGTTAAGCCTGCTCAAAATGCACAGTCAGCCCTCTGGAAAAGAGATGGGCCAAATAAAACATTTAGCTCCAGCCTTGGAGGGAAAAGGTATGAAAGGGTAGAGAAGAATCCCGGAGCACAGGGTTTGAAATGTGTTGAAGAAAACTCACCCACCAGCAGACTTTAAGATTTCTAAGATTTCTAGACCTGACAATCAGGTCTAGAAATCTTTGAATAAGTTATATAAATTTTCATTCAGGTTTTATATTAAATTTTGAATGAAATGGCATTTATACAATTAAGTTTTTAAATATTCAATAGAAAATGTTTAAGAAATGTTTGTAATTCTTTTGCATAGGAGGATAATAAATTTTATCAGCTGGAATTAGTCAATCGAGAAACTAACTTCAACAAAGTGTTTAACTCAAGTCCTACTGTTGGTGTTATTAATCCACTGACTAAGGTATGTGCTGTAAACATTGTAAAATAGGAATATGGTTTAAAACTTGATTAAAATTTTTATAAAATATTTAGAGCAGCAGAAAATAGAGCTTCCAAAAAATGTTTTCTTAAATTTAATAATCTAGGACTAAAATCTATGAATTCTTTATGTACTCATTTTCAAATGACATGCTAATAATATTCATTTATTTGTTGAGAACTCATATTCCTTAAAACAGTATTTTATTAATATTATAAAACCTTGGTTATACCATTTTGTTTTTTTATATCTCTTAAAAAAAAGAAAACTCACTTCTGAGTCTCCTCAGGATAACTTCTTGTCATTTCCTTAGTGTTCACTGTTCTCTATGGGGTCTTGAAAAGTACTCCAAGCCCTGTATACCCAACAGCTCTCCCTGACTTAAGGCCTGCCATCTAATGGGCCTTGGGTTGGACATGTATTTTGTTGCCCACTAATCTTCAGAGAAGGGCCTTACTTCTCACAGTCTTAATCACCTTTCTTGACAATTAAAATTGAACATGACCTATTCTTACATTTTGTTGCTGTCTTAGGACAGATAGAAGAGTCTTGCAGATAAATGAAATGGACATGGCTAAGTCTTATACATCTTTGTACCCGAGCTTCCTATGACTCCCATCATAGTGCTATAGGTATAGTGGGTACTCAGTAAATATTTGTTCAGTTGCAAAATTTCGTCATGTTTTCTATAAGCTACTACAAATTATTCTAGTGAATAAAGCAAGTAATAAAGAATAAATAATTATGTATATGGGCTTTATAAGGATTACATATCTTTTAGCAGAAATCAGTAGTAGAAATAAAAATGCCCGTGCTAAAGCTATGTTTTGGATTCAGATTTAATTAATTTGCACATCATATCTAATTTCTCATAGGCCCTTAGCCAGAAAAATTTCTGCTTTCAAAGCTCATAAAACTTCTCTATTAAGAAGATGGAATCTATCCTTTCTTCACAACTTAAAGTGCTCCAAACTTTAAACTTAAATGTTTATTAAAACAGAATGACTTGAATGATTTGAAAAATGGAATGACTGAAGTCAGGAAACCTATAGCTGTATCTCCGGAGTCCAAAACAGTGTCTGGCACATACAGGCCTCTCAAAAAAATAATTGGTGAATGAATGAATATAGTTAGTTTCAGTTTTTAAATTCATTATTTAGGGTGAAATAAGCTTTTAATTAAGATTAGAAATATTTCCTTTTTACCTATTTTATTGGAATTACATTTTTAGCCACAAAACCATTACTGTAGAACTTTACCAATGATACTTCTGATTTCTTAAAATAGAAACCTTAAGTAGGTTTAATTATGCCCTCTCATGACTAGAACAAGAAAATGCTAAAGATACATCTTTGTAAATTTTGACTCCTAATAGGGACTCAATTTTCACAAATAATTCTGAAGAAGATATTATTCTTCCTTTCTTTTTGCAGTTATGCTAAAATAGGCTTCTTTTCAGAGACTTTGTGATTCACAGAAAATGACAAAGGACAACGTCTAGATAGTTGAGATCATTATAAGTAAAGGAAAAGGACCATCTTGTCTATTAATTGCATTTTTTTCAAACTCGAATCATTTTGCAACAAATTATTTCATAAATTAGCACACACTTATGTTAATTTTTATTACACAAAGCAAGATGATGTTCATTGAATCTACAGATGAATAGAGACTAAAGTTAATGATTTGAAAGCTGATAGATTTTAATAATCTGAAATTGTATTGCTCTTTTCATCCACCAATTTTAAAGACCAATTAAAAGGTAAAAAAAGATTGATCGCTTTTGTTTTATAACCTTTAAATTTTTTTCGAAGATTGTGAGCTAATGGTAATACTACCAATTAATTGGTAATTGAGACTTAAGTATACAGATTTCATCTTCCCTCTTCAGAGAGATGGTGCAGTGAATTTAAAACCAAATTATTTCTCTAGGTCAGCTCTAAGTCTTAGGTAGAAATGTGAGATTTGATTCAAACTACATTGCCAAGCATTTTCTCATTCCTTTTATTTTCCAGGCAAGGACTGCCTCCCTTTGACAGATGGCTAAAGTTCACAGGCCTCTCTTTTAAAATTATGTTAACTTTTCACCTTCTCCTAATTTTAGCCTAAACCCATTTAACCTCATGGTATCCGTGAGGTCTACTGTTTCCCCCTTTCCCTTTTCCTCCCAGTATTCTTTATCCCGTGGCCTTCTTTCCACCCCCTCCTCTCCTCCCCATGAACCATTCCTAAACATTTCTTCCTCATTCCTTCTGTCCTAGCAGCATGTCTGTCTGTGAGGATTCCATGTAAAGAGCACCTCCAAGGATCCCCAGACCACACTTTGGGTAACACTGGTTCATCTTAACATCCAGCTTCCAAAATTTTCCCATGCCAAATTTGTATCTTCTATTGTTCCTATTTTCTCATTCGTCCTTATGCAGGGACTGTCCTCACATGTATTATTTTTAATGCAGCAAAAGAAGAAGAACAATAAATCACCAACAAACAGGTTTGTGAGTGTTCCCAATCTAAGTGCTCTGGAATCTGGTGGAGTGGGCAATGGACATCCTAACCGCCTGGATCCCATTCCTAATTCTCCAGTCCACGAGACTGAGTTCAACAGCAGCAAACCACTTCCACAGCCAGTGCCACCCAAAGAGCCCAAGACATTTTTGAGGTGAGCCCCGTCTCACCAGTGATTTCTTTTCTTTTTTAACTTGAGAAATTTACTTTCTTACATTGCAGAAATCTACTCCTTTAAGAACAGCCTAGGAAAAGAAATTTTACTGTGAAATAGTTTCAAAATATATTCACCACCTCTCTAGCGAACTCCTTTTTAACTCTGTTAAAAAGATTTTTTCTATTTTCTTGTCAATTTTCTAAATGCTTAAAGAGGTACTAATGTAATTCATATGCTTAGAATTTTAATATTTATGGACCGGTGCTTCATTTTTAGAATTATCACCAGTTTTTCATTAATAATCCATCCCCCTTATTACAGAAATTTAAGATATTTTTTATTTATTAAGTGGCTTTTGTTTCTTATCTGTTTATTTTTCCCTTGCTTATTTATAAATATATAGGTGCTTATTGACAAAACAAAAAATATATAAGCTCTGGGAACTTAATGATAAAAGTGGGAAATTTAGAAAAAAAAATTTATAATTAATATTCCAATTTTAATCTCAGAGTCCTTGAGTAGATGTATTAACAAGTAAAATTTGAATGAAATCCAATTGTTTATCCATTAAATAGTCAGAAAGTGGTGTCATTTTGTGCTTACCTTACTATTACTGATCTTGTGCTATTTTAAAATTTATTGTTTGACTTATTCTTACTAAGTCTCAGTGTCACTAGTAATAATCATACAGGTAGACTACTTTTTTTTCTAGGCTCAGTGATTAATGACTAGTTAATGACATTATTTTAAATAGAAAAAGATAGCAAGAATGAACAATAGTCAAATACACCTCTGAATGTGTCTCCTGCTAAATATTTTGTGTTGCTTATTTTCCCTTGTGCATGGGTATGTTCAGGTATCAGTAAGATGCATGTGCATGGGCTCAAGGAACATGACTACTGGAGTTTCCATTACACATTGTTGCGTGCCTTGTAATTTCCCCCAAAGACGGTAGGGATTCTTTTATTTTCTTAACTAGCCCAAAGAATCTTTAGTTAGAGTTAAGATAAGTATAAATTATATAACTTTGAAGACGGAGGGGAAATTGGCGTTTTAATGTACTCCTTTCCCCTAGAGTATCTGCTTATGGAATTATGAAAGTTTAATATAAACATACATATATAAAAAATATTATACCATGGTTTAGTTACTTAATTTAGTTATAGTTAAGGACACATCTGTAAGAAATGCTTGTGTCAGATTCAAAAATTTTTTTTTAACTAACAACTAAAAGAGAAAAGGTGCTGAAGAAGAAGAATGTTATCTGGTTCTCTCTTATTTCCTACAGTTCCTCCTGAACTTTTTTATTCCAAGAAGGTCACCTGACTTTTCTCAACTGTTTGATTTTTTTGTTTCTTGTAATTGTTGTAATGTGGCTCCTCCTTCACGGACTTCATCTGAGCTGCTGCTGCACTCTCATGGAGTGGAGAACACAGTCCAGTGTAGAGGAAGTAGCAGGTCTTTAAAATGCATCTCCTAACATAGGGAACCAGTTGTGGTCATCTGCACTGATGTTTTATGTGCTTTTCCCTTCATTTTGCAAAACAGCTTAATGCTGGGTTACATGTCTCTCTTTTTATGAATTCAGTCCTCCTCAGAGTGAAGCTTCCCCGGTGGCTTCTCCAGATCCCCAGCGCCAGGAGTGGTTTGCCCGGTACTTCACATTCTGAAAGAATTGTTTTGGCACAGTTCTAGGTGGACTGTTACTAAAAGCATGACCTTATGCAGATCGTTATGTGAACAGGGTTTCCTGTGTCAAACACTGTGAAAGTATTTGTCTCTCCAATTGAAAATGCCCTGTATGTCCTGTGATATTTATTGGAATCACTCTATAAGGTACTATATTATGTGTGTAATTATAACAGTTATTTTTATTTGAGATGGGAGAGGCTTTAATCTTTGTAATTACTGCATAATAAATTTTGTTAGAACAAACAGTGTTTCTTTTTTTCTAGTAAGTTTGTTTTAACTTTTAAATACTTTTTAATTCCAGGTAAGACTTGCCAGAAAAAGTTTTACTACATAATAATCATAAAATGTCAAATTACTTCAATAACAAAATCAGGATAGGGAAGTATAACCTGTTAATTTGTTTCATTTCCGTGTATAACTGTAACTGTGTTCTCTAAGTTTACAAGGCTAGAATGAAAACACATGTGGAAATTATGGACTTTCAAGTACATAAAATACTGCCAACTGATTTATATTGTTTTTTAAAATTATTCTGATAGTTGAGGACCTAGGATTTCTAGTACAGCATCTATGCTCAGTGTTACGAAGCCAGCTTGTTAGTTTTCTAAATAGGCAATTTGGTACTGACACATGAACATGGACCCAACTAACCACTATCATCACATGTTAATGAGACCTTTTCTTCCTTTAAGTTTTCAGTCCACCTTGGCAGGCTACTGTATTGTATCCTGTGGCCTGAAAGAGTGCATCCATTTCTAAGACTGCCAAATATAGTTGACTCAGTAATGTAGATTTTAGAATAACCTGGGTGAACATGATCTATGAATGATAATAATAATGTTAAAGACCAACTTTTTAAATGATTGTTATGTGTCAGGCACTGTGCTGAGGGGCCAGTAGAAAGATTATCTCATTTAATCCTCACAAAATCTTCAAGGAATAAACCACTGCATATGAGTATGCATGGCTGGTAGTGTGTTCTTTAAATTATCCTGAAAAAAAGTTCTTATAAAATGCTTGCTTTGAATTTTTTCTTCAACTAAGAGATTGAATTTTCCAACAAAAAATGGTTAATGCTTATTTCAGAAAACACAGTTATAAGCTCATTTTCTTGCCCCTAGTTTATACATATCTTATAATTTGGACGTTTATTTACCAAAGAAAGATTTGATGATTAGAACTCCTGCAGGTGACTATGGGCATACAAAGATGAACACCTGGCCTCAAGGAGCTAATCATATACTCGCTGAAATAGTTCAGTACCAAACTGTTTTTTACAGCAGTATCAGAAGGGCCCCAATCAGCTCTATGGAGGGTACATTGGGAGTGGAGACGAGGAAGGGATTGATTGCTACCTAAGTGGTGGCTACTTGCCTACGGTGTCAAGCTACCTAAGCTGCATATGGAAGTGGTACTCATAGTATATATATATATAATACTATATATATATAATATATATAATATTGAAGGATGAGTAGGAATTAAACAGCCCCACCTTTGGTCTGTCTGGTTAAGGCACAATCTGAAACAACAGTCAGGAAGGAGCAGGCCAGCTGCATCCAAAGAACTCAGTGTAATCCTGTAGGACCACGGGGCATAATAAGAGAGCAGCCATGTCTTGAGCACCTACCTTGTATTAGACAGTATCATTTTAACATTTTTAACCCTTCAACCACCCAGATGAAAAACCTGAACTCCCCCTCTTTGTCATCCCCCCACTATACAGACATACATACACACACACAACTCGTAAAGGTTGAAACCTGTACTCTTTATGCTACAAACGGTCTGGAATGCCTAGTAAGGAATTCAACTTGATCCTCTAGAATTTGGAGCAGGTAATAGCATGGTTAGGTTTTAAACTGTTTAGTCAGCATATTGGCCGCAATTTGTTCAGAAAAGATGGGGACCTGACTAACAGCAAGACCAATCCAAGATTTATTGAATTGGTTCAGATGAGGACTGAAAGGAAGAATTGTTCATGGGAACGGAAATGAAGGAATAAAGACTGAAAATGTAGAATTGCTGGGAGTTGGTGACAGATATGTGTGGAATATGAAAGAAAATGAAGTGTGGGCAAAAGATGCAGTGTGATTTCAGGTATGTTGACATTAAAGCTTCTCTGGAATAACAGAAGCAGTTAAACACAAGGGTCTGGAGTGGAATTTGGCATATATGAGATCAATAAAGCCAAAGGTGTGTGGATGAAACAACAAGGAATAGAGTTGTGAGCAGAACTTTGGGGGGGGCACCAACACTTAAAGGGCAGGCAGACCTTGGATGAGAATGAGAAGTAGAGTTATAGATCCCCAAAAGCATGATGTTGTGGAAGAAGAATGCTTCAAGGAGAGAGCAGCCAACCAACAGTGTCAAGTGCTGTAGAGATCAGGAAAGGGAAATAATGAAAAGTGTCTGTTGGCTTTGACAACTAGAAAATGGTCTTAGCAAAAGCAGAGTCAGGGTAAATGGCAGGAGCAAAAGCTAGATTCCGGAGAAGTGAGGTGAAAGGGAGTTGAGAGAGTGAGTGAAAACCCCTCTTTGAGGAAATTTGGCTATACAGGTAAGGGGAAAGAGGCAGAGAAGGTAATAGTGAGACTGAGATGGGGGGTCAGATGGGTTTTGTTTGTGTTTTATCATATTTTGCTACTGGGGAGGGAGAGAAGGAGAAAGAAGAGACAAGCAACAATTTTATAACCTTCAACTCTATCACTGGATTACATGTAATAACATTAAAGAGATGGTCAAAGAAGTCCCGTAACACTGTTAACACTGTGATTGAAGAAGAAGTTTCAGCAAGACATTTATTTTGATAGAATATAAGAAGCAACATGGAATCCTAGGATCTTAAAGGCCATCTCTTCTAATCTCCCACAGAATGCTTGAATCTCCTCTATAACATCCCTGAGTGAACTTGAATACTTCAGTGATAGGAAGCTCACCTCCTCTGAGGCGCCCTCCCTGCCTACTGGCTCTGCCACCAACAAGTATCTTAACCTCTGTGACTCAGTCTCCTGGGCTTGTAGTAAGATGGACACTCTTAATCCTACCTTCCTACAAAGATAATGAGAGAGTTTGAGAAAGGTATAAATTACTATAGGTGAGTAAATAGTTGTCTTGGAAAGTAGAGCAAATATACTGGAGAAGTGTACAAGGATTGTCAGGCAGTGGTTGAGCTCAGAGGCTATATGTTTATATTGACACCCAGCAGCATGATTTTGCTCTTTGACCATGTTCAGCTACTTGGATGCAGGATTATAGGAATGGATAATAATGGACGCTTATCCAGGATTAGGATTTTGTTAGGTAAGTACAACAAAAGGAATAAAGTCAGAGGAGCAAGAGTGTTTGCAGATAACTGATTATTATTATTTTTTATACTAGAATTTTAGAAGTAAAACCACAGTGGAAAAATACTATCAATTGCCTTTCCAAAGGGTCTGGTCACCAATTTCCAATGTGTGTCGGGGACATTTCCCCACACATCCAATTCTCTGACACCAGCTGGGTGTCCTACAATTCAACTGAATTCTGACACTAATTACCCAGAGATGACATCAGATCCCACAAGTTAAGGACCCAGTCCTGTAAGACTACCCTCTGCTTCAGATGCCAATAAGCCCAGGCTATTACTGGCTGTAAACCAGAGGTTCTCATGACCCCCTCCTTGGGTTGATTAATTTCCTAGAGTGGCTCACAGAACTCAGGAAACCCATTTACTCGCTAGATTATTGGTTTATTATAAAGGATATTAAAGGACATGAATCAACAGCCAGATGAAAATATATAGTGTGAGGTCCCAAATAAAGGAGCTTCTGTCCTACTGGAGTTCGGGGCCCAGCGTGATGGCACATGAAAGTGTACTGGTTCCCCAACCTGGAAGCTCCCCGAACCCAGTCCTTTGGGTTTTTATGGAGGCTTCATTACATAGGCATTATCAGTGTAATCCACTGATTAAATTCATTGGCCATTGGTGATTGAACTCAGTCTGCAGCCCCTCTTTTCTCCCCTTCCCTGAGAACCAAGGAGCTCTAACCCTTTAATCACATGGTTGGTTTTTCTGGCAACTATCCTTAGGTGGGGTCCAAAAATCACCTTATTAACATAAAAAAAGACACCTTTTTACTCCTCTCATCACTTAGGAAATGCCAGTGGTTTTTTAGGAGCTCTGTGCCAGAAACTGGGACAAAGACCAAATACATAAACACAATATCATTCTTACCTTAGAAGTTGTCAAATTAATCTTTGTATTTAGGTCAAGATGTTTAGTTCTTAGTTTTTATCTCATTCTGTCACCTCCTTCATAACCAGTCATATGTAGGTATGATTAAAATTCTTATTTTTATCTTAACATCATATCTTAAAATATTTACCTAAGGTTTTTCATTATCATCAAACAGTAAGTTTCTAACTCATAGCTTTTTCCCAAATACTGATTTTAAATCTGGAGTGAAGAGATAGGTCCTAATGGGACAATCGTAAGGAATATTTTCTTTCTATATATGGCACTCCATACTACAGCTAGAGCAGAAAAAGTGCTTCTTGAAGAGCTGAACCACGATTGGTTTTTTTTGCTGTGTCCCTCTTTATGTTGTAGGGAATGTTAACGTGGATTAGGGAGTGGAGAAGGAAAAATGTATAACATGGTAGGAAATGCTTCATTCATGTACACAGGAAACATATGCAAAAGTTTGTCCAAAAACAATACAAATTAGATGTTTAGAAATATGTCTAAAACAAGTTTTAGTTATGCATTCAGACTCTAAAAAATGTATTAATGATCAAAGCATATGAAAATATTTTGAGAGCAGTATCATGCTTTGGACCCAGCTAAAATTTATCCATAGGAAGTCTCATAACTTTTCATTTATTTTCATAGATGAAAGGAGAACACATTTTATCTTTCCAACAAAACAAGATCAACATTATTTGGAATAGACATATTCTTTGACAATAATGGTGTGCATTTTTCTTCTCATGTTGTTACAAATATTCCAAATTCTGTCACATGACACCACTGTGATAATGGATTATACCATATTAATTTCAGTTTGGAAGATTACTACACATTAACCACCTCTGGTAATACCAGGAATATAATATCTTTGTAATTTTCTGAATGTAGCTATATTTAATTTTAACAATTTACTCTTAATTTACTCTTATTAATAGTCAGAATCTCTTTGAAATAGAATAGATACCCCAGACATGAACTCACATATGTGGCCAAATGATTTTTGACAAGGGTGCCAAGATCATTCAATTAAGAAAGGACAGTCTTCAACAAATGGTGTTGGGAAAACTGGATATCCACATACAAAAGAATGAACATGGACCCTTACACCTTACACCATACACAAAAAAAACTAACTCAAAGTGGATCAAAGACCCAAACATAGGAACTAAAACTATAAAACTCTTAGAAGAAAACATAGGGTAAAGCTTCATGATATTGGATTTGGCAAAGATTTCTCTGACATGACACCAAAAGTACAGGTAACAAAAGCACAAAGATAAATTGGACTTCATCAGAATTAAAAACGTGTGCACCAAAGGACAGTACTAACAGTGAAAAGGCAACTCCCCCAAATAGGAGAAAATATTTATAAAGCATATACTTGGTAAGGGATTAATATCCAGACTATATAAAGAACTACTAAAACTCAACCAAAAAACAATTAAAAAATGGGCAATAGACATTTCTCCAGGGCTTCCCAGGTGGCACAGTGGTTAAGAATCCACCTGCCAATGCAGGGGACATGGGTTTGAGCCCTGGTCTGGGAAGATCCCACATGCCGCGGGGCAAATAAGCCCGTGTGCCACAACTACTGGGCCTGCGTGCCACAACTACTGAAGCCCACGTGCCTAGAGCCTATGCTCTGCAACAAGAGAAACCACCACAATGAGAAGCCTGTGCACTGCAACGAACAGTAGCCCCCGCTCACCACAACTAGAGAAAGCCCGCGTGCAGCAATGAAGACCCAACACAGCCAAAAATAAATAAATAAAATAAATTTTAAAAAAGACATTTCTCCAAAGAAGATACACAAATGACCAATAAGCACTTGAAAAGATGCTCAATGTCACTAGCCACTAGAAAAATGTAAGTCAAAACGACAATGAGATACCACTTCACACCCATTAGGATAGCTTTTATTTATTTTTTAAAAAAGAAAAAAATACGAAACAAGGATGTGGAAAAATTGGGGCCCTTTTGCACAGCTAGTGGGAATGTAAAACCAAACAGCTGCTGTGGAAAATAGTCTAGCAGTTCCTCGAAAAGTTAAACAGAGAATTACCATATGATCCAGCAATTACACTTCTAGGTATAGTCCCAAAAGCAGAATTGAAAGCAGGAATTCAAACATTTACTTGTACACCAATGGCTGTAGCAGCATTATTCACAGTGGCCAAAAAGTGGAAACAATCCAAATGTCCATCAACAGATGAATGGATAACTAAAATAAACACAGTCTTTCCCTCCTGTTGTAGGGAAAATCCTTAGTTCAGTCTATCTCCTGTGGGTCTTCTTTACTCCCTATACAAAACACCTTATTTCTGGTCACCAAATGTGTGGGTGGGTTTTGGGTTTTCTCCACAACAACATGCAAGTCTCCGCCACCAGACAGGCATTCTACAATTTAACTCAATTCCAACACTATCAGGAGATAACATCAGATCCCACAGATTTAGGGCTCAGTCCCACAGGACTGCACAGACCACACACACACACACACACACACACACACACACACACACACACACACACTTCAGATGTCAGTCCCAAGCCCAAGCCCAGGTAATCACTTGTGCTTCCAACCAACCGGCTACAGATCAGAGGTTCCAATGACCCCCCTCCTTGGATTTGATTACTTTGCTAGACTGGCTCACTGAACTCAGAAAAATACATTTACCAGTTTATTAAAGGATATGATATGGGCTTCCCTGGTGGCGCAGTGGTTGAGAATCTGCCTGACAATGCAGGGGACGCGGGTTCGAGCCCTGGTCTGGGAAGATCCCACATGCCGCGGAGCGGCTAGGCCCGTGAGCCACAATTACTGAGCCTGCGCGTCTGGAGCTTGTGCTCCGCAACGAGAGAGGCCACGATAGTGAGAGGCCCGCGCACCGCGATGAAGAGTGGCCCCCGCTTGCCGCAACTAGAGAAAGCCCTTGCACAGTAACGAAGACCCAACACAGCCAAAAATAATAAATAAATAAATATTTAAAGGATATGATAAAGGATACAGATGAACAGCCAGATGAAGAGAAACACAGGGCAAGGTCTGAGAGGGCCCTGAGGGCAATAGCTTCTGTCCCCATGGAATTGGGGTGTGTCACCCTTCCAGTGTGGATGTGTTCACCAACCTGGCAACTCTCTGAATTCCATACTATTGGGATTTTATGGAGGATTCCTCACGTAGGCATGATCAATTATTAACTCTGTTCCCAGCCCCTCTCCCCACTCTGGAGAAATGGGGGAGACAGGGCTGAAAAATTCTAAGCTTCTAATCAAGGTTTAGTTTTTCTGGCCCACTAGCCCCATCTGGAAGCCATCCAGCAGCCCACTCAGAGTCACTTCAATAGAACAAAAGATGCTCTTATCACTTAGGAATTTATAAGGGTTTTTGGAGCACTGCGTCAGAGACAGGGTTAAAGACAATATTAGAACAAGAGATGCTCCTAATGTTTTATCATTTTAGGAAAGGATTTCAGGAGCTCTGTGCCAGGGACCAACAGCAGAGACCAATACTTATTTCCCATTCTCTCACACGTATGCTTTGGATTTGCTGAATTCCTTGGATCTGTGGGTTCAGTTTTCATGAAATTTGTAAAATATTTTGGCTTTTATTTCTTCTGATATTTTTTCTGCTTCCCTCACTCCTGGCCTTTGAGGACTCCAATTATACATATATTATGCTACTTGACATTGTCCTACAAAACTCACCAATACCCTGTTGAATTCTGGGAGTTTTTTTCTCAGTTTCATTTTGGATAGTTTCTATTGCTATGTCTATAAATTCACTAATCTTTTCTTCTGCAATGTCTAATCTGCTGTTAATCCTGTTCAATGTATGCTACATCTCTATTTTACTTCACAATTTACATTCTGCTAAAATGTGAGCAGGAATTTTTGTTGGTTTTGTTGGTTTGGAAGCTCCTAAATTAGTGCCACTGAATACTGCTTGTTGAATTGAATTTTTGTCATATCACTAAAATGTTTGTTTTTGTATAACCTTGTTTTAGACCAATGTATGTATTATCTATTATCTCACAATAACAGAATTTAGTATATACATAGAATGGAATATTATTCAAACTTTAAAAGGAATGAAATTCTGATACATGCTAAAACATAGATGAACCCTAAAAACATGCTAAGTGAAATAAGCCAGACTAAAGAACAAATATTGTATATTATGTGAGGTACCTAGAATAGACAAATTCATAAAGACAGAGAGAACAGAGGTTGCCAGAAACTGAGGGAAGGAGATAAAGGGGAGTTACTATTTAATGGGTACAGAGTTTCTGTTTGAGACAATGACAAATTTCTGGAGATGGCTAGTGGTGATGATTACACAGCATTGTGAATGTACTTAATGCCACTGAATTGTACACTTAAAAATGGGTAAAATGATAAATTTTGTGTTATATATGTTTAATCCCAATTTTAAAAAGCAACAAAAGCAAAAATAAACAAGTGGGACAACATGAAACTAAAAGTTTCTATACAGCAAAGGAAACTATAACAAGATGAAAAGGCAACCTACTGAATGGCAGTAGAAATAGAAGTAGAAAAGAAATAGAAAATATGAACAAACCAATCACAAGTAATGAAATTGAAACTGTGATTAAAAATCTTCCAACAAACAAAAGTCCAGGACCAGATGGCTTCACAGGTGAATTCTATCAATTCTATCAAACATTTAGAGAAGAACTAACACTCATCCTTCTCAAACTCTTCCAAAAAATTGCAGAGGAAGGAACACTCCCAAACTCATTCTATGAGGCCACCATCACCCTGATACCAAAACCAGACAAAGACACTACAAAAAAAGAAAATTATAGACCAATATCACTGATGAATATAGATGCAAAAATCCTCAACAAAATACTAGCAAACAGAATCCAACAACACATTAAAAGGATCATACACTATGATTAAGTGGGATTTATCTCAGGGATGCAAGGATTCTTCAATATACGCAAATCAATCAATGTGATACGTCATATTAACAAATTGAAGAATAAAAGCCACACGATCATCTCAATCGATGCAGAAAAAGCATTTGAGAAAATTCAACACCCATTTATGATAAAAACTCTCCAGAAAGTGGGCATAGAGGGAACCTACCTCAACATAATCAAGGCCATATACGACAAACCCACAGCAAACATCATTCTCAATGGTGAAAAACTGAAAGCATTTCCTCTAAGATCAGGAACGAGACAAGGATGTCCACTATCACCACTATCATTCAACATAGTTTTGAAAGTCCTAGCCACGGCAATCAGAGAAGAAAAAGAAATAAAAGGAATACAAGTTGGAAAAGAAGAAGTAGAACTGTCACTGTTTGCAGATGACATGATACTATACATAGAGAATCCTAAAAATGCCACCAGAAAACTACTAGAGCTAATCAATGAACTTGGTAAAGTTGCAGGATACAAAATTAATGCACAGAAATCTCTTGCATTCCTATACACTAATGATGAAAAATCTGAAAAAGAAATTAAGAAAACACTCCCATTTACCATTGCAACAAAAATAATAAAATACCTAGGAATAAACCTACCTAGGGAGACAAAAGACCTGAATGCAGAAAAGTATAAGACACTGATGAAAGAAATTAAAGATGATACCAACAGATGGAGAGATATACCATGTTCTTGGATTGGAAGATTCAATACTGTGAAAATGACTATACTACCCAAAGCAATCTACAGATTCAGTGCAATCCCTATCAAATTACCAATGGCAATTTTACAGAACTAGAACAAAAAATCTTAAAATTTGTATGGAGACACAAAAGACCCCGAATAGTCAAAGCAGTCTTGAGGGAAAAAAACGGAGCTGGAGGAATCAGACTCCCTGACTTCAGACTATACTACGAAGCTACAGTAATCAATACAATATGGTACTGGTACAAAAACCGAAATATAGGATCAATAGAACAGGATAGAAAGCCCAGAGATAAACCCATGCACATATGGTCAACTAATCTATGACAAAGGAGGCAAGGATATACAGTGGAGAAAAGACAGTCTTTTCAATAAGTGGTGCTGGGAAAACGGGACAGCTACATGCAAAAGAATGAAATTAGAACACTCCCTAACACCATACACAAAAATAAACTCAAAATGGATTAGAGACCTAAATGTAAAACCGCATACTATAAAAGTGTTAGAGGAAAACATAGGAAGAACACTCTGACATAAATCACAGCAAGATCTTTTTTGATCCACCTCCTAGACTAATGGAAATAAAAACAAAAATAAACAAATGGGACCTAATGAAACTTAAAAGTTTTTGCACAGCAAAGGAAACTACAAAGACGAAAAGATAACCCTCAGAATGTGAGAAAATATTTGCAAACGAATCAAACGAGCTCATGCAGCTCAGTATTAAAAAAACAACCCAATCCAGAAATGGGCAGAAGACCTAAATAGACATTTCTCCAAAGAAGACATACAGATGGCCAAGAAGCACATGAAAAGATGCTCAACATCACTAATTATTAGAGAAATGCAAATCAAAACTACAATGAGGTGTGACCTCACACCAGTTAGAATGGGCATCATTAGAAAATCTACAAACAACAAATGCTGGGGAGGGTGTGGAGAAAAGGGAACCCTCTTGCACTGTTGGTGGGAATGTAAATTGATACAGCCACTATGGAGAACAGTATGGAGGTTCCTTAAAAAACTAAAAATAGAATTACCATATGACCCAGCAATCCCACTACTGGGCATATACCCAGAGAAAACCATAATTCAAAAAGACATGTGGGGGCTTCCCTGGTGGCACAGTGGTTGAGAGTCTGCCTGCCAATGCAGGGGACACAGGTTCAAGCCCTGGTCTGGGAGGATCCCACATGCCGCGGAGCAACTGGGCCCGTGAACCACAACTACTGAGCCTGCACGTCTGGAGCCTGTGCTCCACAACGAGAGGCTGCAACAGTGAGATGCCCGCGCACTGCGATGAAGAGTGGCCCCCGCTCGCCACAACTGGAGAAAGCCCTCGCACAGAAACGAAGACCCAACACAGCCAAAAATAAATTAAAAAAAAAAAAAAGACACATGCACCCCAATGTTCACTGCAGCACTATTTACAATAGCCAGGACATGGAAGCAACCTAAATGCCCATTGACAGATTAATGGATAAAGAAGATGTGGTACATATATACAATGGAATATTACTCAGCCATAAAAAGGAACGAAATTGGGTCATTTGTAGAGACGTGGGTGGATCTAGAGACTGTCGTACAGAGTGAAGTAAGTCAGAAAGAGAAAAACCAATATCGTATATTAACGCATATATGTGGAACCTAGAAAAATGGTACAGATGAACCAGTTTTCAGGGCAGAAATTGAGACACAGATGCAGAGAACAAATGTATGGACACCAAGGGGGGAAAGTGGCAGGGGTGGTGGTGGTGGTTTGATGAATTGGGAGATTGGGATTGACATATATACACTAATATGTATAAAATGGATAACTAATAAGAACCTGCTATATAAAAAAATAAATAAAAATTCAAAAAAAAAAGAAAATATTTTCAAATCATATCTGATAAGGGGTTAATACCCAAAATATATAAAGAATTCATACAACTCAATAGCAAAAAAACAAACAATACAATTTAAAATGGGCAGATAATCTGAATAAATTTTTTCCAAAGAAGACATAAAGATGGCCAACAATTATATGAAAAGATGCTCTACATAATTAATCATCAGGGAAATGTGAATCAAGGCCACAATGAGATATCACCTCACACTGGTTAGAAAGGCTATTATCAAAAAGACAAGAAACAAGTGTCAGCAAGAATGTGGAGAAAAGGGAACCCTCGGGCACTATTAGTGGGAATGTAAATTGGTGCAGCCACTCTGGAAAACAGTATGAAGATTCCTGAAAAAAATAAAAGCAGAACTACCATACGATCTGGCAATTCTACTGCTGGGTATTTATCCAAAAAAACAAAAACATTAACTCCAAAGATATATGCACCCCCATGTTCTTTGCACCTTTACAATAGCCAAGACATGGAAACAACCTAAATGTCCATCAGTGAATGAATGGATAAAGAAAATGTGTCATGCATGTATATATATTATATTTATACATAACAGAATATTATTCAACAATAAAAAAAGAATGATATAAGTCAGAGAAAGAATAATACCATGTGATCTCACTTATATGTGAATCTAAAAATACAAAAACAAGCTCATAGATACACAGAACAGATTGGTGGTTGCCAGAGGTTGGGGTGGGGGGTAGCAAGGGTATGAGAAATGAGTGAAGGGGGTCAAAAGGTACATACTTCCACTTATGAAATCAATAAGCCATAGGGATGAAATGTACAGCATGGTGACTAGTTAATAATATTGTATTGCATATTTGAAAGTTGCTAAGAGAGTAGATCTTAATGTTCTTATCACAAAAATAATAAATTTTGTATACCTATGTAATGTGATAGATGTTAACTAGACTTATTGTGGTGGTCATTTCACAATGTATACAAATATCAAATCATGTTGTACACCTAAAACTAATAATGTTATGTCAATTACACCTAAATTAAAACTTTTTTTTTAAAAAGAAGGCTAAGTAGTAGAATACTATCCCAGTGATTCTTCATTGCTTTCTGAATAAAAATAATTATAAGGTGCTATATTTGCAAATTATTCAAGGTGACGTCTCTTCTGTTTACTAAGATCCATTCCTTTTGCTTTTTTTCTACATGCCATTTGCTACACAAATGAAAGTTCTGCTCTTGGCACCTCAGTATGTTTAAGTTATGTTATCTGAACAGAAAGTGCTTGGAATGTACAGTCAGAGAGATGGAGAAGGATGACTGAAGATTACCCTCAGATGCTGGGGGGATGTCATGTACAGACATGTAGAACATGTATGTTCTACCCAGAGTATTACCAAGGCATTTACCCTTCTTATTTCTGAGTAATCTGGGCTTGTGTCTGAAATATCTTTCTGTCGACACCTAGTGAACTCTCTTGTCACCTCCTCTGTGAAAGCTTTTTCCACACCCTCACACTGAATTAGACATTCTTTTCTAGGTGCACCTATAGCATTTATATTACATTTATTCAATCATTCGACAAATATTTGTTAAGTGCCTACTATATGCCAGGTATTACTTAAGGTGGTTGGGATGAATATATCATTGAAAAAGGCAAATATCCCTGTCCTCATAGAACTTAGATTAGAAGCAGGGGATGTAGATAATAAACATCATGAATACATTTAATGTTAGAAAGCGATAAGTGCCATAGACAAAAGGGAAAGATGTGTAAGAGTGCAGAGGGTGAGAAGGGATGGACATGATGCAGTATTAAACAGAATGGTCCGGGTTAGCCTTATAAAAAAGTGATACAGGAGGAAAGACTTGTTTCCTGTCTCCCCAAAATGTCAAAGTCAATTACCATGTAATTTATCTTTTGCCTTTCCCTTCTAGTACAATGCCCAACACTTAGTAGGTTACTGGAAGAATAGAATAAAATATGTCTGTATCTTCAAGAGAAAATGACTGGGACTTCCTTGGTGGTGCAGTGGTTAAGACTCCATGCTCCCAATGCAGGGGGCCTGGGTTCAATTCCTGGTCAGGGAACTAGATCCCACATGCATGCTGCAACAAAGAGTTCACATACCACAACTAAGGAGCCCATGTGCCACAACTAAGGAGCTTGCCTGCTGCAACTAAGACCCAGTGCAACTAAATAAATAAAATAAAATAAATAATAAAAATGACTCTGTGTGTTCCATATGTTCATGTACATATGTGTGTGGTAATACATATACACAAATCCTTTTACATTCTAAATTCACTGTCATTTTATATATGTAGATATATGTTAATTTAACATATATGTAGATATACATTAAAAATATAGACACACACTGCTCCATTCAAAAAGGATTAGAAGTGACTACATGGATGATATACAATAAAAATATATATTCTTCGGCTTCCCTGGTGGTGCAGTGGTTAAGAACCCGCCTGCCAATGCAGGGGACAAGGGTTCCAGCCCTGGTCCGGGAAGATCCCACATGCCACAGAGCAACTAAGCCCGTGCACCACAACTACTGAGCCTGCACTCTAGAGCCCGTGAGCCACAACTACTGAAGCCCGCACGCCTACAGACAGTGTTCCACAACAAGAGAAGCCACTGCAATGAGAAGCCCACGCACTGCAATGAAGAGTAGCCCCCACTCGCCACAACTAGAGAAAGCCCACGTGCAGCAACAAAGACCCAACTCAGCCAAAAATAAATAAATAAATAAAAATTTTTTTTAAGTATATATATTCTTTATCAAAGCAACTAACTAAATGGTAGCGGAAAATCAGGACTAACTGAAAGGAGAATACAAACATGCAGTTGAAGGCTAACATAACCAGGCTTAAATTAAACCTCAGTGTTTGCCTGATGTGTCTTTGAGCTAGGGTGAAAGGATGTATGGTTATATAATTCTTATTACCAGAAAAGAGGAACGGTTCTCATGAGGATAAAAAGATTTCTGAGCCCTGAATTCTAGAAGTAATTCCTCATAGAACTTCATTATAGGAGACAATCAATTCTCAATTGATGATACTGAATGGTATTCTCAATTATTTTTACAACAAAACATGTGAATTTTAAAGCTGTTATCTTGAATAACCTTATATAAAAAGGGAAATTGTAGCATTAAAAAACAACTCAATTTAAGAAATTCTGTAAAAAATGCCAGACTACTAAGCAGTAACTGTCTAATGTCTAACTTGATCCTAGGATAGAACTGTAAATAAAGGGATGAAAAGCCCCTTGGACAAGTTTCCTTAAATATCATTTCTCTTAGCTAGACTCTTGGATAGTAGAAAGAGGTTGTAATCAGACAAGCTACTGATGACAATACCTGGAATGCTGTTATTTTGTATTTCTAACCAATGGTAGAACAATATGCTTTGGAAATGGTAAATCAAATCAAATTATGAAATCTGAAATTACCTATGTTATGACTATCTCCTCTGACTTTTATTTCAAGCAAAATGAAAAATTTCCTCAGAAATCTGCTTTTAATTGGATCTATTTTACTTTTTAAAATCACTCTACTTGAATTCCAGACTTCCATGTCATAAAGCATAGCCAAAATAATTTTGGCTGGAACACTTTCAAAGCAATTGTTGACATCATCCACCATGGCTAAAGAATAGCTTCAGTCATGCATCCCTGTAGCATCTGTTTAGAGCTGCATGACTTCCTGGTATATAATGTAGCTGAAAAATGTCCTTCCAGAGAAGTGGCCAATATGGTAGAGTAGGAAGACCCTAAGTTCATCTCCTCCCACAGACACACCAAAATTGCAACTATTGATGAGAATGACCTAGAGACTAGCAGACAAGATTTTCCACAACTAAAGATACAAAGAAGGAACCACAAAGAGATGAGTAACAGGAGTGGAGACTTGGTAAAATCAAGACCCATATCCCCAGGGTAGGCAACCCACAAACAGGAGGGTTGCAGAGGTTCTCCCCAAGGAACAAGGGGTTCAAGTCCCATAGTGGGTTCCCCAGCCTGGGGTTTCTGCACTAGGAAGAAGTGCCCCTAGACATCTGGCTTTAAAGGCCCACAGGGCTTGCATACAGGAGAGCTGGAGGGCTGTAGGAAACAGAGACTCCACTCTTAAAGGGTCCACCAAAATCTCACATGCTCCAGTTACAATGCAGAAGCAGGAATTTGAACGGAGCCTGGGTTAAACCCACCTGCTGATCTTGGAGTGCCTTCCAGAGAGGTAGGAGGCAACTGTGACTCCTCCTAGGGACAAAGATGTTGGCAGCAGCCTTTTTCTGGAAGTTTGTCCTACTATGAGGACAGCGGTGCTGGCAAGCACCATTCTGGAGTCCTCCCTCTTTTCCTATTAGTGCTAGAACCTGGCTCCAAGCACCAGCAGCCAGGACACCCCAGATCATGCACCCAGTCACACCATGACCCAGTCCCACCAGTGGCTGGCAGCCTCCACACGAGGCAGGGTGTGGCAGTCAAACAAGCAGTGGACCAGCCCTGCCTACTAGTGTGCCCACAGTAGTCCACCCCAACACAACAAAAGGACCCATGAAGCCCACATAGGGATCACCCTGAGATCATATAGCCCTGGTGACCAAAAAGGAGTGTGTTACTGGGCTCCATAGGACATATCCCACATAAGGACAGTCCTCCAAGATTGGGAAATGTAGCAAACCTACTTAATACACACATAAACACAGAAAATTAGGCAAAATGAAGTGACAAAGGAATATGTTCCAAACAAAGGAACAAGATAAAACCCCAGAAGAACACTAAGCAAACTGGAGATAAGCAATCCACTCAAAAAAATAGTTCAAGGTAATGATTACAAATATGTTCAATGAACTCAGGAGAAGAATGGATAAACACAGTGAGAAGTTTAACAAAGAGATAGAAAATATAAAGTAGAACCAAACAGAACTGAGGAATATAATAACTGAAATTAAAAATACACTAGAAGGAATCAAGAGTAGGTAAGATGATACAGAGGAACAGAGCAGCAACTGGAAGATAATAATGAAAACGCACAAGCTGAACAAAAAGAAAAAAGATTTTTAAAAAATGAGGATAGTCTAAGAGACCTCTGGCACAGCATCAAGCATACTAACATTTGCATTAGAGGGATCCCAGAAGGAGAAGAGAGATAAGGGCAGAGAACTTATTGAAGAAATAATAGCTGAAAACTTCTCTAATGTGGGGAAGGAAACTGATATCCAGGTCCAGGAAGCACAGAGAGTCCGATAGAAGATTAACCCAAAGAGGTCCACACAAAGACACATTGTAATTAAAATGGCAAAAATTAAAGATAATAAAAGAATATTAAAATCAGCAAGGAAAAAGCAACTAGTTACATGTAAGGCAACTCCCATAAGAATGTCAGCTGACTCTTCAGCAGAAACTCTGCAGGCCAGAAGGGAGTGGCACAATATATTTAAAGTGATGAAAGGAAAAAACCTACAACCAAGAATACTCTACCCAGCAATGCTAACATTCAGATTTGACACAGAGACAAAGAGTTTTACAGACAAGCAAAGGCTAAAATAGTTTATCACCACTAAACCAGATTTTTAAAAAAATGTTTAAAGGACTTCTCTAAATGGAAAAGACAAGACCTAAACTAGAAATATGAAAATTACAAAAGGAAAATCTCATTTGTAATGACAAGTACACAGTAAAGGTAGTAGATCAACCACTTATAAAGCTAGTAGGAAGGTTAAAAGACAAAAGTAGTAAATTCATCTACCCTCAATAAGTAGTTAAGGGATACACAAAGCAAAAAGATGTAAAATATGATGTCAAAAACATTCAACATGAGGAGGGGGGAGTGAAAATGCAGGGTATAAGAATGCATTTGAAGTTAAGAAATTCATCAACCTAAAATAATCACAAATAGAGAAAAACAGAGATAGATAGAGATAGAACTCTCAGTAGCCACAAAACAAAAATCTATGACTGATAAACACACACAAAAGAGAAAGGAACCCAAACATAACGCTGAAGTTCATCATCAAATCACAAAAGAGGGCAAAAGAAGAAAGAAAAAGAACTACAAAAATAACCCAGAAACAATTAACAAAATGGCACTAAGTAAATACCTATCAATAATAACTTTAAATTTAAATGGACTAAATTTTCCAATCAAAAGACAGAGTGGCTAAATGGATTGAAAAAACATGACCAATGTATATGTCGCCTACAAGAAATTCACTTCAGAAATAAAGACATACACAGACTGAAAGAGAAGGGATGGAAAAAGGTATTCTTTGCAAATGGAAACCAAAAAGAAAAGAAAACCTGGAGTAGCAATACTTATATCAGAAAAAATAAACTTTAAAACAAAGACTGTGGGCTTCCCTGGTGGCACAGTGGTTGAGAGTCTGCCTGCCAATGCAGGGGACACGGGTTCAAGCCCTGGTCTGGGAAGATCCCACATGCCGCGGAGCAACTGGGCCCATGAGCCACAATTACTGAGCCTGCGTGTCTGGAGCCTGTGCTCCGCAACAAGAGAGGCCGCGATAGTGAGAGGCCTGCGCACCGCAATGAAGAGTGGCCCCCGCTTGCCACAACTAGAGAAAGCCCTCGCACAGAAACAAAGACCCAACACAGCCATAAATAAATAAATTAATTAAAAAAAAACAAAGACTGTAACAAGAGATAAGAAAGGATATTACATAATGATCAAGGAATCAATACAAAAATAAATAAATATATATACACCTAACACAGGAGCACCTAGATACATAAAGCAAATATTAACAAACAGAAAGAGAGAAACTGATAACACAATAATAGCAGGAGATTTTAAACTCCACTTCCATTAATGGACAGATAATCCAGACTGAAAAATAATAAGGAAATACTGACCTTAAATGACTTACTAGACCCAATGGACTTAACAGACACATATGGAACATTCCATCCAAAAGCAGCAGAATACATAATTTTTTCAAGGGCAAATGGAACATTCTCCAGGATAGATCATATGCAAGGCCACAAAACAAGTCTCAATAAAATAAGAAGATTTAAATTATATCAAGAATTTTTTTCTGACAACACTATGAGACTAGAAAACAACTACAAGAAAAAGACTACAAAAAACACAAATGTAGTGGTTAAAATATGCTACCATAAAAATACCATAAATATGCTACTAAGTGATCAACGGGTCACTGAAGAACTCAAGAGGAAATTTAAAAAATACCTGGAGATAAGTGAAAATGGAAACACACAATCCAAGATCTATGGGACACAGAAAAAGCAGTTCTAAGAGGGAAGTTTATAGCAATACAAGCCTATTTCAGGAAACAAGAAAAATCTCAAATAAACAACATAACCGTACACATAAAGGAGCTAGAAAAAGAACAAACAAAACCCAAAGTTGGTAGAAGGGAAAAAATTGTAAAGATCAGAGCAGAAAAAAATGAAACAAGACAAAAAATTAGAAAAGATCAATGAAACTAAGAGCTGGTTCTTTGAGATGATAAAATTGATAAACCCAGAAAAAAAGAGAGAGGACCCAAAAGAATCAAACCAGAAATGTAAAAGGAAAAGTCACAAGTGAGACCACAGAAATACCAGGATCATAAGAGATTACTATGAAAAATTAAACAACAATAAAATGGATAACTGAGAAGAAATGGACAAATTTCCAGAAATGTACAATCTCCCAAGACTGAACCAGAAAGAAATAGAAAATATGAACAGACCAATTACCGGTAATGAAATTGAATCAATAATAATTTTAAAACTCCCAACAAACAAAATCCCAGGGCCAGATGGTTTCACATGTGAATTCTATGAAAGAATTAGATGAGAGATAACACCAATACTCTCCAAAAACATTGCAGAAGAAGGAACACTTCTGAACTAGTTCTATAAGAGCAGCATTACCCTTATACCAAAATCATACAAAGATAACAACAACAACAAAAATGACAGACCAATAACACTGATGAACATAGATGCAAAAATCCTCAACAAAATATTAGCAAACAGAATCCAACAATACAGTGAAAGGATCAAACGCCACAATCAATTAGGATTTATCCCAGGGACACAAGGATTTTTCAATATCTACAAATCAATTGATGTTATACACCACATTAACAATTTGAAGAATAAAAAACAATACGATCATCTCAAATGATGCAGAAAAAGCTTTTGACAAAATTCAACATCCATTTTATTTATGATAAAAACTCTCTACAAGGTGAGCATAGAGGGAACATACCTCAACATAATAAAGGCCATATATGACAAGCTCACAGCTAACATCATACTCAGTGGTGAAAAGCTGAAAGCATTTCTTCTAATATCAGGAACAAGACAACAATACTCACACTTACCACTTTTATTCAACAAAATTGGAGGCCCTAGCCACAGCAATCAGAAAAGAAAAGGAAATAAAAAGAACTTAAATTGTAAAGAAAGAAATAAAACTGTCACTGTTTGCAGATATCATGATACCATACAAAGAAAATCCTAAAGACACCTCCAGAAAGCCACTAGTGCTCATCAGTGAACTTGGTAAAGTTGCAGGTTACAAAATTAATATACAGAAATTCGTTGCATTTCTATACACTAACAACAAAATATCAGAAAGAGAAATTAAGGAAACAATCCATTTGCAATCACATCAAAAAGAATAAAATGCCTAGGAATAAACCTACCTAAGGAGATAAAAGACATATACTCGAAAAACTATAAGACACTGATGAAAGAAACTAAAGATGACACAAACAGATGGAAAGATATACCATGTTCATGAATTGGAAGAATTTTGTTACAATGACTGTACTACCCAAGGCAATCTACAGATTCAATGCAACCCCCATCAAAATACCGTGGGCATTTTTCACAGAACTAGAATAAATAATTTAAAAATTTGTATAGAAACACAAAAGACCCCAAATAGCCCAAACAATTTTGAGAAAGAACAATAGAGCTAGAGGAATCATTCCCCCTGACATCATGCTATTATACTACAAATCTACAGTCATCAAAACAGTATGGCACTGGCACAAAACCAGACACATAGGTCAATGGAACAGAATAGAAAGCCCGGAAATAAACCCATGCACCTATGGTCAGTTAATCTATGACAAAGGAGGTAAGAATAAACAAGGAAGAAAAGACAGTCTCTTCAATAAGAAGTATTGGGAAAACTGGACAGCTATGTGTAAAATAATGAAATTAGAACACTCCTAACACTGTATACAAAAATAAACTCAAAATCCATTAAAGACCTAAATGTAAGACCATAAATACTAAAACTGCAAGAGGAGAACATAGGCAGTATACTCTTTGATATAAATTGTAGCAATATTTCTTTAGATCTGTCTCCTAACGCATAGAACATAAAAGGAAAAATAAACAAATTGGACCTAATCAAACTTTAAAACTTTTGCACAAGAAAGGAAACCACTGTCAAAATGAAAAGGTAACCTACAGAATGGTAAAAAGTATTTGCAAATATGACCAATAAGAGGTTAATATACTATATATATATATATATATACAGCTCATACAGCTCAACATCAAAAATACAACCTGATTAAAAATGGGCAGAAGGGGCTTCCCTGGTGGCGCAGTGGTTGGGAATCTGCCTGCCAATGCGGGGGACACGGGTTCGGGCCCTGGTCTGGGAGGATCCCACATGCCACGGAGCGGCTGGGCCCGTGAGCCACAACTGCTGAGCCTGAGCGTCTGGAGCCTCTGCTCCGCAACAAGAGAGGCCACGATGGTGACAGGCCCGCGCACCGCAATGAAGGGTGGCCCCCACTCGCCGCAACTGGGGAAAGCCCTCACACAGAAACGAAGACCCAACACAGCCAAAAATAAACATAATAAATAAATAATAAATAAAAATTAAAAAAAAAAAAAAAAAAAGGGCAGAAGAACTAAAAAGACATTTTTCCAAAGAAGACATATAGATGGGTAATGGGCACATGAAAAGATGTTCAACATCATTAATCATCAGCGAAATGCAAATTAAAACCACAATGAGATATCATCTCCCATCTTTCAGAATGCCTATCTTCAAAAAGAACACAAATAACAAATGTTGGCAAGGATATGGAGAAAGGTGAACCTTCATGCACTGTTGGTGGGAATGTAAATATGGAAAGCAGTATGGAGGTTTCTCAGAAAACTAAAACTAGAAACACCATATGACCCAGCAATTCCACTCCTGGGTAAATATCCGAAAAAAACAAACAAAAAAACCACTAATTCAAAAGGATAAATGCACCCCGATGTTCATAGCAGCATTATTTATGATTCCCAAGAGTGGAAGAAACGTAAGTGTCCATCCACAGATGAATGAATAAATAAGATGTGGTATGTATGTGTATATTGTATATACACATACATATATACACACACATAAATACACACACACACACACACACACACACACAATGGAATACTACCCAGCTCTAAAAAAGAATGAAATTTTGCCATTTGCAACAAGGATGGACTTGGAGGGTATTACACTTAGTGAAATAAGTCAGACAGAGAAAGACAAAAATGTTATGATATGACTCTTATGTGGAATCTAAAAAATAAATTAGTGAATGTAACAAAATAGAAATAGACTCACATATAGAGAACAAACTAGTAGTTACCAGTGGGTGAGGGAAGAGGGGAAGAGAAAGATAGGAGTAGGGGACTAAGAGGTAAAAACTATTATGTATAAAATAAGCTACAAAGATATACTGTAGAACAAAGGAATATAGCCAATAGTATATAGTAACTATAAATGGAATATAATATTTAAAAACTGTGAATCTCTATGTTGTACACCTGAAACTTACATCATATTGTACATCAATTATCTCAATGAAAAAAAAAATCACAGGTTTTCCTGACAAGACAGCGGAGTAGAAGGACCTGAGCACGTCTCCTCTCACAAAAACACCAAAATCACACGTAACTGCTGAACAACCATTGACAAAAAAGGACTGGAACCTACCAAAAGAGATTTTCTACTTCCAAAGACAAAGAAGAATCCACAATGAGATGGTAGGAGGGGAGCATTTGCAATACAATCAAATCCCATACCAGGCAGGTGGGCAACAAACAAACTGAAAAATAATTATATCGAGGAGGTTCTCCCATAGGAGTGAGAGTTCTCAGCCCCATGTCAGGATCCCCAGTATGGGGGTCTGGCATCGGGAGGAGGAGCTCCCAGGGCAATTGCCTTTGAAGGCCAGTAGGGCATGATCGTAGGAACTCCACAGGACTGGGGGAAAACAGAAACAACACTCTTGAAGAATACACATAAGGTCTCCTGTGCACCAGGATCCAGGGGAAAAAGCAGTGACTTCAAAGGAGCCTGAGCCATAACTACCTGTGGGTCTTGGAGAGTCTCCTGGGGAGACAGGGGGTGGCTGTGGCTCACTTCAGGGACAAGGACACTGGTGGTGGAGGTACTGGAAAGTACTCATTGGCATGAGCTGTGCTTCAGGCTGCCATTCTGATGCCAAGACCTGGTCCCAACCAACAGCCCTTAGGCTCCAGGGCTTGGATGCCTCATGCCAGCCAACCAACCAAGGGTGGGAACACGGCCCCATTGATCAGCAGACAGGCTGCTTAAAGTCCTCCTGAGCCCACAGCTGCCTCTAAACACATCCCTTGACATGAACCTGCCCACCAGAGGAACAAGATCCAGCTCCACCCACCACTGGGCAGGCACCAGTTCATCCCACCCGGAGGCCTGCACAAGCCCCTTAGACTAGCCTCACCCATGAGGGGGCAGACACCAGAAGCAAGAGGAACTACAGTCCTGTAGCCTGTGAGACCACAAACCCAGAAAGTTAAAATGAAACAGCAGAAAAATATGTTCCAGTTGAAGGAACAAGATAAAACCCCAGAAGAACAACTGAGTGAAGTGGAAATAGGCAATCTACCTTAAAAAGAATTCAGAGTAATGATAGTAAGGATGATCAAAATTCTCGGAAAAAGAATGGAGGCACAGACAGAGAAGATACAAGAAATGTTTAAGAAAGAGCTAGAAGATTTAAAGAACAAATGGACACTGCTGAACAATACAATAAGTGAAATGAAAAATACACTAGAAGAAATCAATAGCAAAATATACGAGGCAGATGAATGGGTAACTGATCTGGAAAACAGAATGATGGAATAACTGCTGAGGAATAGAATTTTAAAAAAAGAAAAGAATGAAAAGGAATGAGGACAATTTAGGAGACCACTTGGACAACATTAAATGCACCAACATTCACATTACAGGGGTATCAGAAGGAGAAGAGAGAGAGAAACAGCCTGAGAAAATATGTGAAGACATAATAGCTGAAAACTTCTCTAACACAGGAAACAAACAGTCACGCAAGGACAGGAAGCACACAGAGTCTGATACTGGGTAAACCTAAGGAGGAACATGACAAGACACATATTAAGCAAATGGACAAAAATTAAAGACAAGGAGAAAATATTAAAAGCAACAAGGGAAAACCAACAAATAACATACAAGGGAATCCCCATAAGGTTATCTGCTGATTTTTCAGCAGAAACTCTGCAGGCCAGAGGGGAATGGCATGAAATATTTAAAGTGATGAAAGGAGAGGCCTGAACCAAGACGGCGGAGTAGAAGGACGTGCTCTCACTCCCTTTTGTGAGAACACCAGATTCACAACTAGCTACTGGACAATCATTGACAGGACGACACTGGAACTCACCAAAAAAGATACCCCACATCCAAAGACAAAGGAGAAGCCACAATGAGATGGTAGGAGGGGCACAATCAGAGTAAAATCAAATGCCATAACTGGTGGGTGGGTGACTCACAGACTGGCGAACACTTACACCACAGAAGTCCACCGACTGGAGTGAAGGTTCTGAGCCCCACGTCAGGCTTCCCAACCTGGGGGTCCGGCAACAGGAGGAAGAATTCATAGAGAATCAGACTTTGAAGCCTAGTGGGAATTGATTGCAGGACTTCGACAGGACTGGGGGAAACAGAGACCCCACTCTTGGAGGGCGCACACAAAATAGTGTGCGCATCAGGACACAGGGGAAGGAGCAGTGACCCCAGGGGAGACTGAATCAGACCTACCTGCTGGTGTTGGAAGGTCTCCTGCAGAGGTGGGGGGTGGCTCTGTTTCACTGTGGGGACAAGGACACTGGCAGCAGAAGTTCTGGGAAGTGCTCCTTGGAGTGAGCCCTCTCAGAGTCTGTCATTAGCCACACCAAAGAGCCCAGGTAGGCTCCAGTGTTGGGTTGCCTCAGGCAAAACAAACAACAGGGAGGGAACCCAGCCCCACCCATCAACAGTCAAGTGGATTAAAGTTTAACTGAGCTCTGACCACCACAGCAACAGTCAGCTCTACCCACCACCAGAGCCTCCCATCAAGCCTCTTAGATAGCCTCAACCACCAGAGGGCAGACAGCAGAAGAAAAACTACAATCCTGCAGCCTGTGGAACAAAAACCACATTCACAGAAAGATAGGCAGGATGAAAAGGCAGAGGGCTATATACCAGATGAAGGAACAAGATAAAACCCCAGAAAAACAACTAAATGAAGTGGAGATAGGCAACCTTCCAGAAAAAGAATTCAGAATAATGACAGTGAAGATGATCCAGGACCTCAGAATAAGAATGGAGGCAAAGATCGAGAAGATGCAAGAAATGTTTAACAAAGACCTAGAAGAATTAAAGAACAAACAAACAGAGATGAACAATACAATAACTGAAATGAAAACTACACTAGAAGGAATCAATAGCAGAATAACTGAGGCAGAAGAACAGATAAGTGACCTGGAAGACAGAATGGTGGAATTCACTGTTGCAGAAAAGAATAAAGAAAAAAGAATGAAAAGAAATGAAGACAGCCTAAGAGACCTCTGGGACAACATTAAACGCAACAACATTTGCATTATA
Source organism: Balaenoptera acutorostrata (assembly GCF_949987535.1). Taxonomy (NCBI): domain Eukaryota; kingdom Metazoa; phylum Chordata; class Mammalia; order Artiodactyla; family Balaenopteridae; genus Balaenoptera; species Balaenoptera acutorostrata. The sequence continues at coordinate 43,063,980 of NC_080077.1, forward strand.
GGGGTCCCAGAAGGAGAAGAGAGAGAGAAAGGACCAGAGAAAATATGTGAAGAGATTACAGTCGAAAACTTCCCTAACATGGGAAAGGAAATAGCCACACAAGTCCAGGAACTGCAGAGAGTCCCATACAGGATAAACCCAAGGAGAAACACGCCGAGACACATAGTAATCAAATTGGCAAAAATTAAAGACACAGAAAAATTATTGAAAGCAGCAAGGGGAAAATGACAAATAACATACAAGGGAACTCCCATAAGGTTAACAGCTGATTTCTCAGCAGAAACTCTACAAGCCAGAAGGGAGTGGCATGATATACTTAAAGTGATGAAAGGGAAGAACCTACAACCAAGATTACTCTACCCAGCAAGGATCTCGTTCAGACTCGATGGAGAAATCAAAAGCTTTACAGACAAGCAAAAGCTAAGAGAATTCAGCACCACCAACCCAGCTCTACAACAAATGCTAAAGGAACTTCTCTAAGTGGGAAACACAAGAGAAGAAAAGGACCTACAAAAAGAAACCCAAAACAATTAAGAAAATGGTCATAGGAACATACATATTGATAATTACCTTAAACGTGAATGGATTAAATGCTCCAACCAAAAGACACAGGCTTTATGAATGGATACAAAAACAAGACCCATATACATGCTGTCTACAAGAGACCCACTTCAGACCTAGGGACACATACAGATGGAAAGTGAGGGGATGGAAAAAGATATTCCATGCAAATGGAAATCAAAAGAAAGCTGGAGTAGCTATACTCATATCAGATAAAATAGAATTTAAAATAAAGAATGACACAAGAGACAAGGAAGGACACTACATAATGATCAAGGAATCAATCCAAGAAGAAGATATAACAATTACAAATATATATGCACTCAACATAGGAGCACCTCAATACATAAGGCAACTGCTAACAGCTATAAAAGAGGAAATCGACAGTAACACAATAATAGTGGGGGACTTTAACACCTCACTTACACCAATGGACAGATCATCCATAATGAAAATAAATAAGGGAACAGAAGCTTTAAATGACACAACAGACCAGATAGATTTAATTGATATTTATAGGACATCCCATCCAAAAACAGCAGATTACACTTTCTTCTCAAGTGCGCATGGAACATTCTCCAGGATAGATCACATCTTGGGTCACAAATCAAGCCTCAGTAAATTTAAGAAAATTGAAATCATATCAAGCATCTTTTCTGACCACAACACTATGAGATTAGAAATGAATTACAGGGAAAAAAACGTGACAAGCACAAACACATGGAGGCTAAACAATACGTTACTAAATAACCAAGAGATCACTGAAGAAATCAAAGAGGAAATCAAAAAATACCTACAGACAAATGACAATGAAAACATGACCACCCAAAACCTATGGGATGCAGCAAAAGCAGTTCTAAGAGGGAAGTTTATAGCTATACAAGCCTACCTCAAGAAACAAGAAAAATCTCAAGTAAACAATCTAACCTTACACCTAAAGGAACTAGAGAAAGAAGAACAAACAAAACCCAAAGTTAGCAGATGGAAATTAATCATAAAGATCAGAGTGGAAAAAAATGAAATAGAAACAAAGAAAACAATAGGAAGGATCAATAAAACTAAAAGCTGGTTCTTTGAGAAGATAAACAAAATTGATAAATCATTAGCCAGACTCAGCAAGAAAAAGAGGGAGAGGACTCAAATCAATAAAATTAGAAATGAAAAAGGAGAAGTTACAACAGACACTGCAGAAATACAAAGCATCCTAAGAGACTACTACAAGCAACTCTATGCCAATAAAATGGACAACCTGGAAGAAATGGACAAATTCTTAGAAAGGTATAACCTTCCAAGACTGAACCAAGAAGAAACAGAAAATATGAACAGACCAATCACAAGTAATGAAATTGAAACTGTGATTAAAAATCTTCCAACAAACAAAAGTCCAGGACCAGATGGCTTCACAGGTGAATTCTATCAAACATTTAGAGAAGAGCTAACGCCCATCCTTCTCAAACCCTTCCAAAAAATTTCAGAGGAAGGATACTCCCAAACTCATTCTATGAGGCCACCATCACCCTGATACCAAAACCAGACAAAGACACTACAAAAAAGAAAATTACAGACCAATATCACTGATGAATATAAATGCAAAAATCCTCAACAAAATATTAGCAAACAGAATCCAACAACACATTAAAAGGATCATATACCATGATCAAGTGGGATTTATCCCAGGGATGCAAGGATTCTTCAATATACAGAAATCAATCAATGTGATACGTCATATTAACAAATTGAAGAATAAAAACCATATGATCATTTCAATAGATGCAGAAAAAGCTTTTGACAAAATTCAACACCCATTTATGATAAAAACTCTCCAGAAAGTGGGCATAGAGGGAACCTACCTCAACATAATCAAGGCCATATATGACAAACCCACAGTAAACATCATTCTCAATGGTGAAAAACTGAAAGCATTTCCTCTAAGATTAGGAACGAGACAAGGATGTCCACTATCACCACTATTATTCAACATAGTTTTGAAAGTCCTAGCCACAGCAATCAGAGAAGAAAAAGAAATAAAAGGAAAACAAATTGGAAAAGAAGAAGTAAAACTGTCACCGTTTGCAGATGACATGACACTATACATAGAGAATCCTAAAAATGCCACCAGAAAACTACTAGAGCTAATCAATGAATTTGGTACAGTTGCAGGATACAAAATTAACACACAGAAATCTCTTGCATTCCTATACACTAATGATGAAAAATCTGAAAGAGAAATTAAGGAAACACTCCCATTTACCATTGCAACAAAAATAATAAAATACCTAGGAATAAACCTACCTAGGGAGACAAAAGACCTGTATGCAGAAAAGTATAAGACACTGATGAAAGAAATTAAAGATGATACCAACAGATGGAGAGATATACCATGTTCTTGGATTGAAAGATTCAATATTGTGAAAATGACTATACTACCCAAAGCAATCTACAGATTCAATGCAATCCCTATTAAATTACCAATGGCATTTTTTACGGAACTAGAACAAATCATCTTAAAACTTGTATGGAGACACAAAAGACCCCGAATAGCCAAAGCAGTCTTGAGGGAAAAAAATGGAGCTGGAGGAATCAGACTCCCTGACTTCAGACTATACTACAAAGCTACAGTAATCAAGACAATATGGTACTGGCACAAAAACAGAAATATAGATCAACAGAACAGGATAGAAAGCCCAGAGATAAACCCACGCACATATGGTCAACTAATCTATGACAAAGGAGGCAAAGATATACAATGGAGAAAAGACAGTCTCTTCAATAAGTGGTGCTGGGAAAACGGGACAGCTACATGTAAAAGAATGAAATTAGAATACTCCCTAACACCATACACAAAAATAAACTCAAAATGGATTGGAGACCTAAATGTAAGACAGGACACTATAAAACTCTTAGAGGAAAACATAGGAAGAACACTCTTTGACATAAATCACAGCAAGATCTTTTTTGATCCACCTCCTAGAGTAATGGAAATAAAAACAAAAATAAACAAATAGGAACTAATGAATCTTCAAAGCTTTTGCACAGCAAAGGAAACCATGAACAAGACGAAAAGACAACCCTCAGAATGGGAGAAAATATTTGCAAACGAATCAACGGACAAAGGATTAATCTCCAAAATATATAAACAGCTCACTCAGCTCAATATTAAAGAAACAAACAACCCAATCCAGAAATGGGCAGAAGACCTAAATAGACATTTCTCCAAAGAAGACATACAGATGGCCAAGAAGCACATGAAAAGATGCTCAACATCACTAATTATTAGAGAAATGCAAATCAAAACTACAATGAGGTATCACCTCACACCAGTTAGAATGGGCATCATCAGAATATCTACAAACAACAAATGCTGGAGAGGGTGTGGAGAAAAGGGAACCCTCTTCCACTGTTGGTGGGAATGTAAATTGATACAGCCACTATGGAGAACAATATGGAGGTTCCTTAAAAAACTAAAAATAGAATTACCATATGATCCAGCAATCCCACTATTGGGCATATACCCAGAGAAAACCGTAATTCAAAAAGACACATGCACCCCAATGTTCACTGCAGCACTATTTACAATAGCCAGGTCATGGAAGCAACCTAAATGCCCATCGACAGACGAATGGATAAAGAAGTTGTGGTACATATATACAATGGAATATTACTCAGCCATAAAAAGGAAAAAAATTGAGTCATTTGTTGCGATGTGGGTGGATCTACAGACTGTCATACAGAGTGAAGTAAGTCAGAAAGAGAAAAACAAATATCGTATATTAACGCATGTATGTGGAACCTAGAAAAATGGTACAGATGAACCGGTTTGCAGGGCAGAAGTTGAGACACAGATGTAGAGAACAAATGTATGGACACCAAGGGGGAAAGCAGCAGGTGGGGTGGGGATGGTGGTGTGTTGAATTGGGCGATTGGGATTGGCATGTATACACTGATGTGTATAAAATTGATGACTAATAAGAACATGCTGTATAAAAAAATAAAACAAAATTCAAAAATTCAAAAAAAATAAAGTGATGTAAGGGAAATACCTACAACCAAGAACACTCTACCCAGCAAGGCCCTCGTTTAGATTCAGTGGAGAAATCAAAAATTTTACAGACAAGCAAAAGCTAAGGGAATTCATCATCACCATACCAGCTTCACGACAATTGATAAAGGAACTTCTCTAGGAGGAAAAGAAAAGGTCACAACTAGAAACAAGAAAATGACAAATGGGAAAGCTCACCGGTAAAGGCAAACATAGAGTAAAGGTAGAAAATTATTCACACACAAATATGATATCAAAACCAGTAATCGTGAGAAGAGGAGAGTACAAATGTAGGTTATTGGAAATGCATTTGAAATTAAGAGACCAGCAACTTAAAACAATCTCGTATACAGATAGACTGCTATGTCAAAACCTCATGGTAACCACAAACCAAAAATTTACAATAGATATATACACAAAAAAGAAAAAGGAATCCAAACACAACAGTAAAGATAATCATCAAATCACAAGAGAACAAAAGAGAAAGGGAAGAAAAAACACCTACAAAAACAAACCCAAAACAATTAGCAAAATGGCAATAAGAACTTACATATCAGTAATTACCATAAATGTAAATGGATTAAATGCTCCAAACAAAAGACAAAGACTGGCTGAATGGATACAAAAAGAAGACCCATGCGTATGCTGTCTGCAAAAGACCCACTTCAGATCTAGGGACACATACAGACTGAAAGCCAGCGGATGCAAAAAGGTATTCCATGGAAATGGAAAGCAAAAGGATGCTGAGTTGCAATACTCTTATCGGACAAAATAGACTTTAAAATAAAGACTGTTACAAAAGACAAAGAAGAACACTACACAATGATCAAGGGATAAACCAAGAAGAAGATATAACAATAGTAAATATATATGCATCCAACATAGGAGTACCCCAATATATAAGGCAAACGCTAACAGTCATAAAAGGAGAAATCGACAGTAACCCAATAATAGTGGGGGTCTTTAACACTCCACTTATATCAATGGACAGATCATCCAGACAGAAAATTAATAATGAAACACAGGTCTTAAATGAGAAATTAGACCAGATGGATTTAATTGATATTTATAGAGCATTCCATCCAAAAGCAGCAGAATACACATTCTTTCCAACTGCACATGAACATTCTCCAGGGTATATCACATGCTGGGACATAAAGCAAGCCTCCAAAAATTTAAGAAAGTCGAAATCATATCAAATATCTTTTCTGACCACAATGCTATGAGATTAGAAATCAACTGAAAGAAAAAAACTGCAAAAAACCACACAAACAGGTGGAGGCTAAAAAAATATGGTATGAAAAAAACCAACGGATCACTGAAGAAATCCCAGAGGAAGTTAAAAAATACCTAGAGACAAATGACAACTGAAGCATGATGATCCAAAACCTACGACACACAATAAAAGCAGTTCTAAGAAGGAAGTTAATAGCAATACAATCTTACCTCAAGAAATAAGAAAAATCTCAAATATACAATGTAACCATTCACCTAAAGGAACTAGAGAAAGAAAAACAAACAAAACCCAAAGTGAGTAGAAGGAAAGAAATCATAAAAGTCATACCAAAAATAAATGAAATAGAGACAAGGAAAACAATAGAAAAGATCAATGAAACTAAAAGATGGTTCTTTGAAAAGATAAACAAAATTGATAAAGCTTTAGCCAGACTCAACAAGAAAAAAGAGAGAGGGCTCAAATCAATAAAATTAGAAATGAAAAAGGAGAAGTTACAGCAGGCACCACAGAAATACAAAGGCTCATAAAAGACTACTACAAGCAAGTATATGCCAATAAAATGGACAACCTAGAAGATGTGGACAAATTCTTAGAAAGGTAAAATCTTCCAAGACTGAACCGGGAAGAAGTAGAAAATATGAACAGGCCTATCAGAAGCACTGAAATTGAAACTGTGATTTAAAAACTCCCAACAAAAGTCCAGGATCAGGTGAATTCTATCAAACAATTAGAGAAGAGTTAACACCTATCCTTCTGAAACTCTTCCAAAAAATTACAGAGGAAAGAACACTCCCAAACTCATTCTATGAGGCCACCATCACCCTGATACCAAAACCAGACAAAGGTACCACAAATAAAAGAAAATTACAAACCAATATCACTGATGAACATAGATGCAAAAATCCTCAACAAAATACTAGCAAACTGAATCCAACAATACATTAAAAGGATCGCACACCACAATCAAGTGGGATTTATCACAGGGATGCAAGTATTTTTCAATATCCATAAGTCAATCACTGTGATACACCACATTAACAAAATGAAGAATAAAAAAACAACATTATCATCTCAATAGATGCAGAAAAAGCTTATGACAAAATTCAACACCCATTTATGATAAAAACTCTCCAGAAAGTGGGCACAGAGGGAACATACCTCAACATAATAAAGGCCATATATGAAAAGCCTACAGCTAACATCATAATCAACAGTGAAAAACTGAAACCATTTCCACTAAGATCAGGAACAAGACAAGGTTGTCCACTCTCATGACTATTTTTCAACATAGTTTTGGAAGTTTTAGCCACAGCAATCAGAGAAGAAAAAGAAATAAAAGGAATCCAAATCGGAAAAGAAGAAGTAAAACTGTCACTGTTTGCAGATGACATGATACTATACATTGAAAATCCTAAAGATGCTACCAGAAAACTACTAGAGCTCATCAATGAATTCAGTAAAGTTTCAGGATACAAAATTAACACACAGAAATCTGTTGCATTTCCAACAATGAAAGATCAGAAAGAGAAATTAAAGAAACAATCCCATTCACCATTGTATCAAAAAGAATAAAATACCTAGGAATAAACCTACCTAAGGAGGCAAAAGACCTGTATTCCAAAAATTATAAGATGCTGATGAAAGGAAAGACGCTGATGAAAGAAATCGAAGATAACACAAGCATGGAAAGATATACAGTGTTCTTGAATTGGAAGAATCACTACTGTTAAAATAACTATACTGCCCAAGGCAATCTACAGATTCAGTGCAATCCCTATCAAATTACCAATGGCATTTATCACAGATCCAGAACAAAATATTTTTAAATGTGTATGGAGACACAAAAGACCCCAAATAGCCAAAGCAATCCTGAGAAAGAAAAAGCTGGAGCTGGAGGAATCAGGCTCTCTGACTTCAGGCTATACTACAAAGCTACAGTCATCAAAACCGTATGGTACTGGCACAAAAACAAAAACACAGATCAATGAAAAAGGACAGAAAGCCCAGAAATAAACCCATGCACTTATGGTCAACTAATCTATGACAAAAGAGCCAAGAACATACAGTGGAGAAAAGACAGTCTCTTCAATAAATGGTTCTGGGAAAACTGGACAGCTTAACACCATACACAAAAATAAACTCAAAATGGATTAAAGGGCTTCCCCGGTGGCGCAGTGGTTGAGAATCTGCCTGCCAATGCAGGGGACACGGGTTCAAGCCCTGGTCTGGGAGGATCCCACATGCCACGGAGCAACTAGGCCCGTGAGCCACAATTACTGAGCCTGTGCGTCTGGAGCCTGTGCTCCACAACAAGAGAGGCCGCGATAGTGAGAGGCTCGCGCACCGCGATGAAGAGTGGCCCCCGCTTGCCACAACTAGAGAAAGCCCTCGCACAGAAACGAAGACCCAACACAGCCATAAATTAAAAAAAAAAAAATGGATTAAAGACCTAAATATAAGACCAGATACTATGAAACTCTTAGAGGAAAACAGGCAGAACACTCTGTGACCTAAATTGCAGCAATATCTTTTTTGATCCACCTTTTAGAATAATGAAAATAAAAATAAACAAATGGGACCTAACTAAACTTAAAAGCTTTTGCACAGTAAAGAAAACCATAAACAAAACAAAAAGACAACCCACGGAATGGGAGAAAATATTTGCCAACAATGTAACTGACAAGGGATTTATCTCCAAAATTTGCAAACAGCTCAATATCAAACAAATGACCCAATCAAAAAATTGGCAGAAGATCTAAATAGACATCTCTCCAAAGAAGACATACAGATGGTGGAGAGGCACATGAAAAGATACTCAACATCACTAATTATTAGAGAACTGCAAATCAAAACTACAATGAGGTATCACCTCACACCAGTCAGAATGGCCATTATCAAAAAATCTACAAACAAGTAATGCTGGAGAAGGTGTGGAGAAAAGCGAACCCTCTTACACTGTTGGTGGGAATGAAAATTGGTATAGCCACTATGGAGAACAGTATGGAGATTCCTTAAAAAACTAAAAACAGAACTACCATATGACACAGCAATCCCACCCCTGCACATATATCCAGAGAAAACCACAGTTCAAAAGGATACACGCAACCCAATGTTCACTGCAGTGCTGTTTGCTATAGCCAAGACATGGAAGCAACCTAAATGTCCATCAACAGATGCATGGATAAAGAAGATGTGGTACATATATACAATGGAATACTACTCAACCATTAAACAGAATGAAATAATGTCATTTGCAGCAACATGGATGGACCTGGAGATTACCATAGGAAGTGAAGTCAGTCAGACAGAGAAGGACAATACATGATACTGCTTATATTTGGAACCTAAAAAAAAATTGATACAAATGAACTTATTCACAAAACAGAAACAGACTCACAGACTTAAAAAACAAATTTATGGTTACCAAAGTGCAAAGGTGGGGGTTGGGGAGGCATAAATTAGGAGGTTGGGATGAACAGATATATATATAACATAGATAACATATATATATAACTATATATATAACATAGATAATCAACAAGGCCCTACTGTATAGCACAGGGAATTCTACTCAATAATCTGTAATAATCTATATGGGAAAAGAATCTGAAAAAGAATGTATATATGTATATGTATAACTGAATCACTTTGCTGTAGACCTGAAACTAACATATCACCTATATTCCAATATAATATAAAAAATTTTTTAAAAAGAGCAAGGGAAAACCCCTGAAAAAAATAATAGAAATAAGTAATTTACCAGATAAAGAATTGAACATATTGGTCATAAAAATATTAAATGAATTAGGAAAAGGATTTATGCATGTAGTGAACACTTTAACAAGGAACTAGAAAATATAACAGATACCCAAACAAATATTGAAATGAATTCAATAGATGAAATATAATTATAAAAAACACTAGAAGGAATGGATAACAGACTGAGTGATACAGAAGAATGTATAAGTGATCTAGAAGATACAGTAATGGAAATCACCCAATTAGAAAACAAAAAAATTTTAATGAAAACAATTTTAGAGATCTTGGGATAACATTAAGCTTATGAGGATTCACATTTTAGGGGTACCAAGAGGAGAAGAGAGAGAGAAGAGGATCAAAAATGTACTTGAGAGGGCTTCCCTGGTGGCACAGTGGTTAAGAACCTGCCTGCCAATGCAAGGGACACGGGTTCAAGCCCTGGTCTGGGAAGATCCCACATGCCACAGAGCAACTAATCCCGTGCACTACAACTACTGAGCCTGCACTCTAGAGCCTGTGATCCACAACTACTGAGCCCTGTGGCACGACTACTGAAGCCCATGTGCCTAGAGCCCGTGCTCCGCAACAAGAGAAGCCACCACAATGAGAAGCCTGCACACTGCAATGAAGAGTAGCCCCCACTAGCTGCAACTAGAGAAAGCCCGCACACAGCAACGAAGACCCAATGCAGCCAAAAATAAAATAAATAAAATAAAATAAATAAATTTATTTTAAAAAATGTACTTGAAGAAATTATGGCAGAAAACATCCCTAACTTGAAGAAAGAAACATGTATCCAGGTACAGGAAGCACAGAGGGTTCCAAACAAAATGAACCCAAACAGATCCAAACCAAGACATATAATTAAAATGGCAAAAGTTAAAGAGAGAATTTAAAGGTAGCAAGAGAAAAACAGAGTCATATACAAAGGAATCCCCATAAGGCTATCACCTAATTTCCTTGCAGAAACTTTGCAGGCCAAAAGGGGCATGATATATTCAAAGTCCTAAAAGGGAAAATCCTGCAACCTAGTGTACTTTACCCAATAAGATTATCCTTTAGCATAGAAGGAGAGAAAAAGAACTTCTCAGATGAGTAAAAACTTAAGAGTCCATCATTACTAAATCTACCAAAAGAAATGTTAAAAATTCTTCCCCAAGTCAAAAAGAAGAATCTATAGGAAAGGGAATATCCCACTAGGAAATGCAAATATATAGTAAGGACTAAAGATCAACCACTTAAGACAGTATGAAGATTAAAAGATAAAAAGTTTACAAAGCAACTATAACTATAATAAACAGTTAAAGGATAAGCATGATGGTATAAAATATGACATCAGAACCACAGAATGTGGGGGAGGGAAGTGAAAATGTAGATCTTTTAGAATGTGTTTCAACTTGAATGACTACCAGTAGATATAGTTACAGGCCAACATATATGAACCCCATGGTAACCAAAAATCAAAAACCTACTATAGATGCAAAAAACTGAAAAGAATGGAACACAAGCATGCTATGAAAGAAAATCATCAAACCAAAAGAGAAGAAACAGAAAGAAAAACAGAGAAGAACTACAAAGCAACTGGAAAACAAATAACAAAATGGCAGTAAGTACATACCTATCAATAATTACTTTAAATGCTAGTGGACTAAATACTCTGATCAAAAGACATAGGGTAGATAGACCCTTCTATACACTGTAAACAAGAGACTTACTTCAGAGCTAAAGGCACACAGACTGAAAGTGAGGGGATGGAAAAATATACTTCATGCAAATGGAAACAACAAGAAAGTAAGGGTAGCAATCCTCATATCAGATAAAAAAAGACTTTAAAACAAAGGCTATAACAAAAGACAAAGAAGGGTATTATATAACGATAAAGGGAGCAATAAAAGAAGAGGTTATTATTACACTTGTTAACATATAAGCACCCAATACAGGAGCACCTAAATACCTAAAGCAAATACTAATAGACATAAAAAGGAGAAATTGACAAATTATATAATAATAGTAGAACTTTAATTCCCCACTTACATCAATGTATAAATCAGACAGAAAATCAATAAGGCAACTTGGTCTTAAATGACACAATGGACTAGTTGGAGTAAATAGACATCTACAGGACATTCCATCCAAAAACAGCATAATATATATTCTTTTCAATTGCACATGGAATATCATCCAGGATAGATCACATTCTACCTAGGCCACCAAACGAGTCTCAGATTTTTAAGGAGGATAAAAATTATATCAAATATATTTTGACCACAACAGTATGAAACTAGAAATCAATCACAAAAAGAAAAATGGGAAAACAATAAACATTTTGAGACTAAACAACATGTGACTAAAAAACCAATGGGTTAATGAAGAAATCAAAGAGAAAATGAGGGACTTCCTTGGTGGCACAGTGGTTAAGAATCTGCCTGCCAATGCAGGGGACATGGGCTCAAGCCCTGGTCCAGGAAGATCCCACATGTCGCGGAGCAACTAAGCCCATGTGCCACAACCACTGAGCCTGTGTTCTAGAGCCCGTGAGCCACAACTACTGAAGACCATGTGCCTAGAGTCTGTGCTCTGCAACAAGAGAAGCCACCACAATGAGAAGCCCGTGCACTGCAACAAAGAGTAGCCCCCAGTCGCCGCAACTAGAGAAAGCCTGTGAGCAGAAACGAAGACCCAATGCAGCCAAAAACAAATAAATAAAATAAATAAATTTTTTTAAAAAGGAGAGAAAATGAGAAAATACCTTGAGGCAAATGAAAATGGAAATACAACACTCCAAAATCTATAGGATACAGGGAGAAGAGTTTAGGATGGTAGTTTATAGTGATACAGACCTTCCTCAAGAAATAAGAAAATCTCAGGACTTCCCTGGAGGTCCAGTGGTTAAGACTTCATGATTCCACTGTAGGAGGCGCAGGTTTGATTCCTGGTCAGGAGAACTAAGAGCCCACATGCTACATAGCGTGGCAATAAAAAAAAAAGAAGAAGACACAAGCAAATCTCAAACAACCTAGGCTACCACCTAAAGGAATTAGAAAAAGATGAACAAACAAAGCCCAAAGTCAACAGAAGGAAGGAAATAAGAATAATCAGAGAGGAAATAAAATAGAGAACAAAAAAAAGAAAAGATGAAGCCAAGAGCTGGGTTGCTTTAAAAGTAAATAAAATTGATAAACCTTTTGCCAGCCTCATGAAAAAAAGAGAGAGGACCCAAATAAATAATCAGTGAAAGAGGAGAACTAACAACCGATACCACAGAGATACAGAAAATCATAAAAAAGACTATGAACAGTTATATGCCAACAGACTAGACAACCTAGAAAAATGGACTAATTTCTAGAAACACACAACTGCCAAAAATGAATCAGGAAGAAACAGACAATTTGAACAGACCAGTCACTAGTAGTGAAATTGAATTTGTAACAAAAAATTCCAGCAAACAAAAGTCCAGGACCAGACAGCTTCATAGGGAAAATCTACCAGATATATAAAGAAGAAAAAATACCTTTCTTCCCAAACTACTTCAAAAAATTGAAGAGGATGGAACACTCCCAAATTCATTCTACAAGGCCACAATTACCCTCTTATAATAACCAGACAAAGACACTACAGAAAGAAAATAACAGGCCAATATCTTTGATTAATATAAATGCAAAAATCCTCAACAAAATATTAGCAAACCAAATCCAAGAATATGTAAAAAGGATCATACACCATGATTAAGTTGGATTTATTCCAGGGACACAAGGATGGTTCAATATTTGCAAATCAATTGGTGTGATACACCACATTAACAAAAGGAGGGATAAATCACACGATCATCTCAATAGACCAGAAAAGGCATTTGACAAAATTCAACACCCATTCATGATAAAAATCTCATGCAAGTGGATTATATCTCAACATTATAAAGGCTATTTGTGAGAAACCCACAGCTAACATCACATTCAATGGTGAAAAGCTGAAAGACTTTCCTCTAAATTCAGGAACAGGACAAGGATGCCCACTGTTGCCACTTCTATTTAACACTGTATTGCAGTCCTAGCCACAGCAATCAGACAAGAAAAAAAAAGAAAAAAAGAAAAGGCATGCAAATTGGAAGGGAAGAAGTAAAACTGTCACTATTTGCAGATGACATGATACTTTATATAGAAAACCCTAAAGTCTCCACCCAAAAACTACTAGAACTAACAAATGAACTCAAAAAGTTTCAGGATACAAGATTAATATACAGAAATCTGTTGCTTTTCTATGCACTAATAATGAACTATCATAAAGTTTTAAAACTCCCATTTAAAATCACATCAAAAAGAATAAAATACCTAGGAATAAACTTAACCAAGGAAGTGAAAGACCTATATACTGAAAATTATAAAACACTGATAAAGGAAATGATCCAAAGAAATGGAAAGTTATCCTGAGCCCTTGGATTGGAAGAATATTGTTAAAATGGCCATATTACCCAGAACAATCTACAGATTTAATGCAATCACTATCAAAATACCTGGGACATTTATCACCCAGCTATAAGAAATAATCCTAAAATATGGAACCACAAATGACCCCGAATTGCCCAAAACAATCTTGAGAAAAATTAAAAAATCTGGAGGTATCACCCTCCCAGACTTCAGATTATACTACAAAACTACAGTAATCAGAACAGCATGGTACTGGCACACAGACACATAGGTTCATTGGAACAGAATAGAGAGCACAGAAGTAAACTTATGCACCTATGGTCAATTAATCTATGACAAAGGAGGCAAGAATATACAATGGAGATAAGACATTTTCTTCAATAAATGCTGCTGGGAAAACTGGATAACTACATATAAAACAATGAGATTAGAACATTTCCCCACAGCATATACAAAAATAAATGTAAAATGGATTAAATGCCTAAATGTAAGTCTTGAAACCCTACAACCCCTAAAAGCAAACATAGGCAGAACACTCTGACATAAGGTGTAGTAACTTTTTGGATCTGTCTCCTAAGGCAAAGGAAATAAAAGTAAAAGTAAATAAATTGGACCCAATTAAACTTAAAATCTTTTACACAGCAAAGGAAATCACTGACAAAATGAAAAGACAAAGACAACCTACACAATGGGATAAAATGTTGGCAAATGATGACTGACAAGGGGTTAATATCCAAAATATATAAACAGCTCATACAACTCAGTATCAAAAAACAACCCAATCGAAAATGAGCAGAAGACCTGAATAGACATTTTTCCAAAGAAGACATGCAGATGGCCAACAGGCACATGAAAAGATATTCAACATCACTAATCATCAGGGAAAAGCAAATCAAAACCATGAAATACCACCTCACATCTTTCAGAATGGCTATTATCAAAAAGATCACACAATAAAAGTGTTGGTGAGGAACCCCTGTGCACTGTTGGTGGGAATGTAAATTGGTGCAACTGCTATGAAAAACAGTATGGAACAACACTGTAAATAAACTATTCCTCAATTTTTAAAAATTATAAAATAAAAAACAAAACAGTATGGAGGTTCCTCAAAAAGTAAAAAAATAAGTTTTATAAAATCCAGCAATTCCACCCCTGGATATTTATCTGAAGAAAACAAAAATACTAATTCGAAAACACACATTCATCCCTATGTTCATTACAGCAGTATTTACAATAGTCAAGATATGGAAGCAAACTTCATACCCATCAATAGATGAAAGGATAAGAAGATATGATATATAATAATGGAATGTTACTCATCCATAAAAAAGAATGTAATTTTGCCATTTGCAACAACATGGTTGGACCTACAGGGTATTATGCCAAGTGAATACTGTATATACTGTATGATTTCACTTACATGTGAAATCTAAAAAACAAAACAAATGAATAAACATAAGAAAACAGAGGCATAGATATAGAGAACAAACAGCTGGCTGCCAGAGGGGAGGAGACAAATAGGTGAGGGAGGTTAAGAGGTACAAACTTCCAGTTACAAAATAAATGAGTCACAGGTATGAAATGTACCGAGTGGGGAATATAGTCAATAATAATGTATTATCTTTGTATGGTGACAGATGTTAACTAACTTATTGTGATCATTTTGTAATGTATAGAAAGATGGAATCACTATGTTGTGCACCAGGAACTAACAGAGTGTTGTAAATCAGTTACACTTCAAAAACAAACAAACTTATAATAAAAGAAAGAGATCAGATTTATGGTTACCAGAGGTGGGGGTTAAGGGGAGGGGAACTGGATGAAGGTGGTCAAAAGGTACAAACATTCAGGGATAAGAAAGTAAGTACTAGGGATTCAATGTACAACATGATTAATATAACTAACACCACTGTATGTTACATATGAAAGTTGTAAAGAGAGTAAATCCTAAGAGTTATCTTTTTATTTTATTAATTAATTTATTTATTCATTTATTTATTTTTGGCTGTGTTGGGTCTTCATTGCAGCACATGGGTTTTCTCTAGTTGTGGGGTGAGCGGGGGCTACTCTTTGTTGTGGTGCACGGGCTTCTCATTGCAGTGGCTTCTCTTGTTGCAGAGCATGGGCTCCAGGCACACAGGCTTCAGTGGTTGTGGCATGTGGGCTCAGTAGTTATGGCCCACGGGCTTAGTTGCTCCATGGCATGTGGGATCCTCCCGGACCAGGGCTCGAACCCATGTCCCCTGCATTGGCAGGCAGATTCTTAACCACTGCGCCACCAGGGAAGTCCCCTTATCTTTTAATTTGTATCTATATTAGATAATGGATGTTCACTAAACTTACTGTGGTAATCATTTCATGATGTATGTAAGTCAAATCATTATGCTATAAACCTTATACAGTGCTGTATGTCAATTATATCTTGAAAAAACTGAATAAAAAAAAGTCCTTCCAGACTAAAATTCAATTTTCTGTGTAGCAATGTCATAAACAAACAACATATTGTGGAAAAGTCAGATTTTATTTTTCATTTAATAACTTTGTTGCATAATCATTATGTGCCAGTTAGTGTTCAAAATGCATTTGTAATTGCTGTTGAACCACTTTTTTCTAATAATTTAAAAATAGGCCACAATTCATGTTTCTTAAAAACGTTTTAAGTGGGGAAATTTGTCCTATTGACTATGACAGCAGGCACGCATCAGTGATATCCATCCCCCAAAATAATCTAGAAACCAGAATAGGCTTTAAAGTGTTCTAGTAATGAGAGATCATTACTCTAATTTACTCAACTTAGATATTTAATAAAATGATCTATGGCGAGAGGAGTTCTGGATCCCAGCATTGGGTGGGTATTTGGGTTCCACAAAAATACAGGCATTTGGAGGCTCCTGAGAATCAGTGTGGATCTATGCCCAGCTAATGAATCAACAATTCTTGTTTTCTCTGTGTACTTCCCCTAAAAACACTCCTTGATCCACAGGGCTGGCCCCTGGCAGTCACATCTAACTATATGACCTGGCTGGCCTCGCTGTAGCTAATTGAACCAAAGATCAGTATAGAGCTCTAACTGGGAAAATCTGATTCTCTCACCAAGAATGTGGAATTCAGCACAAAGCAAGTTCAGTTAATTTTATCATATAGCTGCATCTGTAACATCTAAGACTTGGAGCTGCAAGGCCACCAAGTTCAACTAAACTGAGGAGTAGGAAACAGCAACCAACAAAAAGAAACCATGGAGCAAAGAAGTGTGAAAGAGACTGAAGATTCAGAGATTCCTGAGGGCTTTCACTTCTTGGTTAAGTCCTTCCCTGAGGTGTGCCTGAATTCCTCCTCTTTGGTTCTTTAAGGTACTTAGTATCTTTATAGGAATTTTACTGAAGCTATTTTGAGTTAGTTTCTGTTATTTGCAGCCAAGAATTCCTTAAAAACACATACACTTGTAAATAATATCCATAGATTTATCCTTAATAATCTGGCCAAGTCTGTGCCCTCTTAATGGCATTTATTTCACTTGTTACTTTGAAGCTAAGAAGTTTGCATTAAGATTTAAACTTACCTTCATGAACAGTCTCTATCAAATGCAGTTTTGCATATTGTTTTGCTGCCTTAGCCAGGTGTCTTCACTTCCCTGCAGTCTTAGGTTAACCAGAAGCTAAAACAATTATCTTTGTATGGTGACAGATGTTGTGTGTTGATACTCTCATTTGCACAAACGTGACAAAACGATTGATCTCTTTCTGTCATTAATGTTTTAGTAGATGAAGAGGGAAACTTTTCCATAGGAAATTAGGAGTGTTCAAAAGATCTTCAGATAGCTGCCTTCATTTTAGTTTTTATAATACTCTAATTTCAACAATATAGTTACCAATGGGCTCAGAAATTGTTATTTTGAAAATTAAGATTGAGGGGAAATATTTAAACATCATCTAACACAGTGGTTCTTACATTTTGGTATGCATGAGTCACCTTGGTTACTTGTTTAAAATACTGACTTCAGGGCCCCACCTCCAGAGATTCTTATTCCATGAGTCTCAGGTGAGCCAAGGTATCAGCCTTTAATAAGAATTTGATTCACATGGTGAGCTACAAAGATGGTAAAAAAAAAAAGAGAGGCTAACTTTTTCATAAACTTTCACCATAACCCTAAAGCAATGTTTGTTTATTATATACCCATAGTAAAATGTTTGTGAACACACAACCCCAAAGAAGTAACTAATTTATGTAGATGCACATATTATTGTACTGATATACACATTATACAGAAAAAACCCCATCACTATGGTGATGGCATTTATATTTCAAGGCCTCTTCAGGCATAGTTCATGGCCAATGATAGTAGATGATATAATCTAAGTTTTTTCTATGTTAATTTAGTTAAATTTAGAGACATATAATCTGTAGGGTGACAACATATATCTAAATAATATATCATTGTTATATACTAATGTAATACATCAATGTCATATTAATGGTATTATAATAAATATATGATATAACCTGAACAATATATAATCTGTAGATCTATACACAAACTGCAACATAGTCACAACAGAAAACAAAGAAATTGAGGTACAGTGTTACAGTCCAAGCCTGCAGTTTTAGACCTCCCCCTCTCCCCTGAAAACGCAAGAACTTTACCTGAAAATCATCTGACATAAACATAAGGGTCCAGTTGCAATTTTTACAATACTTTTTCTAAAATTTAAAAATGTTTAAATTTTTGGCTGCATTGGGTCTTCCTTGCTGCGCGCGGGCTTTCTCTAGTTGCGAGTGGGGGCTACTCTTCGTTGCGGTGCGTGGGCTTCTCATTGTGGTGGCTTCTCTTGTTGCAGAGCATGGACTCTAGGCATGCGGGCTTCAGTAGTTGCAGCACGCGGGCTCAGTAGTCGTGGCAGGCGGGCCCTAGAGCACCTGGGCTTCAGTAGTTGTGGCACGTGGGCTCAGTAGTTGTGGCTTGCGGGCTTAGTTGCTCCACGGCATGTGGGATCTTACCAGAGCAGGGATCGAACCCGTGTCCCCTGCACTGGCAGGCGGATTCTTAACCACTGTGCCACCAGGGAAGTCCAACAATAAATAAATATATTATTTTTAGACTCAAAAATAAATATAAAATATATAAATAGAAGTTCCAATAAATGTCTCTTCGTCACAGTGGTTCGTCTTGCACACCCCCTGAGGTTGAATACTGCTTCCTCAGATCACAGATAAAGGTTTCTCTATGAAAACTTTCTCCTATAACTTGCCCTTCCAAATAATACATTATAAATTATTGGAGCTTGAAATTTTCTCTTTGATTCATTGAGGAGTGATCCATGGGAAAATATTCTTCCAATCCATATTCTCTCCATAAAGGATTTAGCAACACCATCACCTACAGTGGCACTGAGATGGTCAGAGACAAATATGTGCTTCATTGGTTGAATTGAGAGCAGGCAGCAAAACAATAAATGTGCCCTCTCAAACGAGGGGTGTAAAAAATAGGCATATTAAGGGCTTCCCTAGTGGCGCAGTGGTTAAGAATCCGCCTGCCAATGCAGGGGACATGGGTTCGAGCCCTGGTCCGGGAGGATCCCACATGCCATGGAGCAACTAAGCCCGTGCTCCACAACTACCGAGCCTGCGCTCTAGAGCCTGCGAGCCACAACTACTGAGCCCATGCACCATGACTACTGAAGCCCGTGCGCCTAGAGCCTGTGCTCTGCAACAAGAGAAGCCACCACAATGAGAAGCCTGCGCACAGCAACGAAGAGTAGCTCCTGCTCGCCACAGCTAGAGAAAGCCCGAGGGCAGCAATGAAGACGCAACACAGCCAAAAATAAATAAATAAAATAAATTTATGTTAAAAATGTAGGCATATTAAATATCCTTGTTAGGAAGCCAAATCTAGACAGAATGAATCTATGTGTTCAAATTGAGTTTAAAGAGGCCTGTCCTTTTCTAAGGAGGGGGCTGGAATCTATTAGGGACCATGGTTTGAATTCACAGAGCAGGAAACATTGAAAAAGACATCCTGTGAACCTGGTGAACTAGTCTCACCAAAAACAAAAACAAGGGCTTCCCTGGTGGCGCAGTGGTTGAGAATCTGCCTGCCGGTGCAGGGGATGCGGGTTCGAGCCCTGGTCTGGGAGGATCCCACGTGCCGCGGAGCGGCTGGGCCCGTGGGCCACAATTGCTGAGTCTGCGCGTCTGGAGCCTGTGCTCCGCAACAGGAGAGGCCGCGATAGTGAGGCCCGCGCACCGCGATGAACAGTGGCCCCCGCTTGCCGCAACTAGGGAAAGCCCTCGCGCAGAAACGAAGCCCCAACACAGCCATAAAATAAATAAATTAAAAAAAAAAAAAACAAAAAACAAAAACAAAACTGCAAAAAGTCAAAGGTTGAAGTAAATTTTTTAAAAATTAGTCATGTAAAAATAATATTTCCTACATTTGTTGCACACCTTCAATATGCCGAGAACTGTTTTAGGACTAGGGATACGCCAATGAGGGGAAAAATGCAAAAAACCTGCTTTGTGTGCTCTGTGGAGCTTATATTGTTGTGGGAGTGTGTGTGTGTATCTGTATACATATATACATATGATAGATTAAAAAAATCAGTAAAGGGCTTCCCTGGTGGCGCAGTGGTTGAGGGTCTGCCTGCCGGTGCAGGGGACGCGGGTTCAGGCCCTGGTCTGGGGAGATCCCACATGCCGCGGAGCAACTGGGCCCGTGAGCCACAACTACTGAGCCGGCGCGTCTGGAGCCTGTGCTCCGCGACAATGAGAGGCCCGCGCACCGCGATGAAGAGTGGCCCCCGCTTGCCGCAACTAGAGAAAGCCCTCGCACAGAAACGAAGACCCAACACAGCCAAAATAAAATTAATTAATTAAAAAAAAAATCCACTTAAAAAAAAAAATCAGTAAAAAGCACAATTGTGTATTATCAGATGGTAATGATAAATAAAATGGAGAAGAACAAGGGAGGGAATACATGGAGTATGAGGCAGGGAGTGGGGATGTGGGGACTGAACCAGGCAGGTAACTGGGGGGTGAGCATTCCAGGCGGGAGTAACAGCAAATGCAAAGTGCTAGGAAAAGCAGGAATGTCTAAGCAGAAGCACTGTTGCTGTACTGGAGTGAGCAAAGGAAGAAAGTAGTGGATGTGCAATAAATTGATGAAAATTTTAAAAACTGAAAAACATATTTTAAGACTAGAACCAAGTCATAAGAACAAACATTTCAGTAATATGACAAGAATTCAATTCAACAAACAGTATTCAGAAGCTACTATGTGAAAGGCCCTGTTTTAGGAGCTTCAAAACCAACAAAAATTCCTGCTTGCATTTTAGCAGAATGTAAATTGTGAGAAAGCAGAATAAAAGAAAATACAAAACAGTAGGACAAAAATAGAAATTAAGAATTCCTGTAATACAGTATAATAATTTTAAACTATACAACTAAAAATTTACAGAAATAAAACAAGATTAAAGATTCAAAACTACCTAATTAACAATATGAACAATAAGTGGTAGAGGATCATGTTAGGTAGAGACATGATAGAAAATACTTTTTAAATGACCCAAATCTAACTTCTGGAAATGAAAATTACAATGGCTGAGATGTAACATACATTGAATGGATTAACAGCAGATTAGACATTGTCCAAGAAAAGATTAGTGAATTTACAGACATAGCAATAGAAATTATCCAAAATGAAACAGAGTCCAAAAAAATTCAACAGGGTATCAGTGAGTTCTGTAGGACAAAGTCAAGTAGCATAATATATGTATAATTGGAGTCCCCAAAGGACAGGGGTAAGGGAAGCACAAAAATATCAAAAAAAGTAAAAGCCAAAATATTTTCCAAATTTGATGAAAACTATAAGCCCACAGATCCAAGAAACTCAAGAAATCCAAAACACAAGTGTGTGAGATAATAGAAGATATATACATTTGACCCTTGAACAACACAGGTTTGAATGGTGCAGGTCCACTCATATGTGGATTTTTTCAATAAATACACACCATGGTACTACATCATCTGAGGTTGGCTGAATCCTTGGATGTGGAACTGCAGGTATGGAGGGCCGATTGTAAAGTTATATTCGAATTTTCGACAATGCAGGTGGTCAATACCCCTAATCCCCACATTTTTCAAGAATCAACTATACTGGGCTTTGCCTCTGGTTTCTGGCACAGAACTCCTGAAATCCTTGTAATTTCCTAAGTGATAAGAACACTGGAGCATCCCTAATATTTATCTTTGACGCTGTTCCTGACATAGTGCTCTGAAAACCCTTGTCAACTCCTAAGTGATAAGAGCAGTGGGAGCATCTTTTGTTCTATTGAGGAGACTCTAAAGGGCTCCTGGATGGCTCCTGAATGGGGCTGGTCACCAGAAAGACTAAGCCATGATTAGAAGCTTGGAATTTTCAGTCAGTCTTCCCCATTTCTCCAGAGAGGGGAGAGGGGCTGGAAACAGTTAATAACAGACCATGCCTGTGTGAGGAAGCCTCTGTAAAATCCCAGTAGTATGGGGTTTGGAGAGCTTCCAGGTTGGCCAGCACTTCCACACCAGGACGATGATGCACCCCAACTCCATGGGACAGAAGCTACTCAGGGGCTTTCCCAGACATGATCCTATTGTAGTTCTTTATCTGGTGTTCATCTGTATCCTTTATCATATCCTTATAAATGTAAACATAAGTATTTCTCTGAGTTCTGTAAGCTGCTCTAGCAAACTGATCGAACCCAAGGAGGGGGTCGTTGGAACCTCTGATCTACAGCAGATTGGTCAGAAGCACAGGTGATAACCCAGGCTTGCAACTGGCGTCTGAAGTATGTGTGTGTGGGGAGGAGGGGTTCAATCTTGTGGGACTGAGCCCTTAACCTATGGGATCTGATGCTAGCTCTGGGTAGATAATATCAGAACAGAGTTAAATTGTAAGACACCCCACTGGTGTCAGACGTGCATGTTTTTGTGGGGTAAAACCCCCACACATTTGGTGTTCAGAAGTGAAGTGTTTTTTGTGAGGACTAAAGGAGACTCACAGAGAAAAAACACATAGTAGTAAAAAAACTTTTTTTTTTCTTACACAGAAAGGAACACAGAAAAAACTGAGTTTTTCATTTTCAACGAGAAATTGAAGAAAAATACATCCAGGCAAATCACAAACTGCTGAACCCAGTGATAAATAGAAAATCTGCAAAGGAGCCAAAGGGAAGAGGTACAGAAAAACTTGAAGAAATAATGGAAGAGGACTGGAAATCATAACTGCATGCATAAATATATACAATTATTTTCTTGTTATTTAAATTTCTTTAAAAGATGATTGAGATGTCTGATTTCTTGTCCAGCATGTAAGAAACCTGAAAATTGCCACTCAGTTCTAACAAGTAAAAACCTGAAACACTGAAAAATCAACTCTTCTTAAATCCATGAGAGTGAGGTCACAGGGCAAATTATTGCCCTCCAAACTGAAGAGACAACAGAGAATCACAACTTACCAGAGTAGAAACTCATGAGCTGAAAACCTCTACAGGAACCGGTGCTGGGTAGGGAAACTTGAACTGTAATTGACAAATCACTGGAGGCTTGGTGCGGGCAAGTCTGAAAAGTTAAAAACTCCAGAGGGACCCACTCACACTTTCGTGGGTTTTACCTCCAGGAGTTCATCAGGTCCTCACAGTAAATACTGGAGAAAAATCCCTTCATGCTTCTGGCAGGAGCTGGGGAAAGAGCCATTTTGAAATACACCAGAGCATTCTGTTCTTCTTAATAAGCTCTGCCCTCAGCTGAAACTATTTAACCAGAGCCTAACCTGCTGGGGTCTATCAGAGACTAATTGACCTTGGGAAAGGGAAATATCCGTCTTCAGCTGGCTCTAGCCCTCCACATGAAGGAAGGAAAATACACAACTCCAGCCTCCTTTAGCCTTCCACATGGGAGAAGGAAAATATCCAGTTCCAGCCCATTCTAACCATCCTGTCACACATAAGGGCGGAAGGGACTGAGAAGAACATGCAAACTTCATAATCCAGTGGCAAAGATAGTTCAGTCACTAAAAGATTGAGACCTAATCACAGGACTACAGAACACTTCTTCCCACTCCACACTGTACCACCACATTACTAAAGGCATATTTACAGCACTTTTATCCAGTACATCATCTCCATCTTTCAACAAAAAATTATAAGATATACTAAAAGGAAAAAAAAAAAAACCCATACAGTTTGAAGAAACAGAGCAAGCAACAAAACCAGGCTCCAATATGGCAGGGATGTTGGAATCATCACACTGAAAATTTAAAACAACTATGATTAATATGCTAAGGGCTCTAATGGATAAAATAGACAGCATGCAAGAATAGATGGGTGATGTATGCAGAGAGATGGAAATTCTAAGAAAGAAGCAAAAAGAAATATTACAGATTAAAAACACTGTAACTGAGTAAGGAATGTGTTTGATGGGCTCATTAGTAGACTGCACACAGCTGAGGAAAGAACCTCTGGGCTTGAGGCTATGTCAGTAGAAACCTCCAAAACTGAAAAGCAAAGAGAAAAAAGACTGAAAAAAAAAAAAACAAACCCACTGGAATATCCAAGAACTGTGGGACAATTACAAAAGGTATAACATACAAATAATGGGAACCAAAACTAGTAAGAGAAAGGAACACAAGAAATATTTAAAGTAATAATGACTGAGGACTTCCTCCAAATTAATGTCAAATTAATGATAAAGATAAAAAATCCTGAAAGAAGTCAGGGGGGGAAAAAAAAAACACTTGTTGAGGAACAAAGATAAAATTTATATTCAACTTACCTTCAGAAACTATGCAAGCAAGAAGAAAGTAGAGTAAAATATTTAGTGTTGAGAGAAAAATCCCACCAACGTAGAATTCTGTACCCTGCAAAATTACCCTTCAAAAGTGAAGTAGAAATAAAGATTTTTCTCAGACAAACAAAAATTGAGGGAGTTTGCTGCCAGCAGACCTGCCTAGCAAGAAAAGTTAAAAGTCCTTTGAAGAGAAGGAAAACAAAATGTCAGAAACTCAGATCTACATAAAGTAAGGAAGAGTATTGAAGGAGGACTAAATGAAAATAAAATAAAAACTTCTATTTTTCCTATTCGTAATTGCTCTAGCAGACAACAATTTGTTCAACATAATAATAGCAACAATGTAGTCATTATGCATATCTAAGTCTTATAAGCTTATATAAACAAAATGGATGAGTGCAATGATACAAGGGATGGGAGGGAATATTCAGGATTACTTTGCTACTATAAAATACTTGCACTACCCTTGAAGTGGTATAATGTTATTTGAAAGTGGACTTAGATAGTTATAATGTAAATTCTAGTAGGCAACCAATTAAAAAGAAAAAAAAAGAAGCAACTGAATGCTAAGAAAGGAGAGAAAATGGAATCATATAAAACGCTCAGTTAAAACCACAAAGGGCAGAAAAAGTATGGAAGGCAAATACAGGGAAAAAGAACAAAGGTAACAAGTAGAAAAGACTAACAAATATAGTAGCTATTCATCCAACTATGTCAATAATCACTTTGTATGTCTAACGGTCTTAATTCACCAATTAAAAGTCAGAGATTGTCAGAGTGGATTAAAAAAATAAGGCCCAACTATATGTTTTCTATAAGAAACTCACTTTAAAGATAAAAACCTATAGATTAAAAGTAAAGGGATAAAGAAAGATATACCATACTAACACTAGTCAAAAGAAAGCAGTAGTTATATTAATTTCAGACAGAGTGGACTTCAAAGCAGGAATAGTTGTCAGGGAGAGAGAGGGGCATTACATAATGATAAAGGAATCAACACACCAAGAATACATAACACATAACATAACACATATCCTTAATATGCATGGGCCTCAGAATATGTGAGCCAAAAACTGATGGAACTCAAAGGAGAAACAGATGAATCTAAATTATAGTTGGAGACTTAAACACCCCTCTATAGAAATGTACAGATCCAGCTGGCAGAAAATCAGTAAGGCCATAGTTGAACTCAACAACTCTATCAATCAACTGGATATAATGGACATCTATAGACTACTTAATCCAATAACAGCAGATTACATTCATCTCAAACTAACATAGAACATTCACCAAGACAGACCACATTCTGGGCCATAAAACACACCTTAACAAATTTAAACGAACAGAAATCATACAATGTCTGCTCTCAGACCATGGTGGAAGTAAACTAGAAATCAATAACAGAAGGAACAATGGAAAAACACAAAATACTTGAAGATTAAGCAACACACTTCTAAATAACAAAGGGGTCAAAGAAAAAAACTCAAAAGAAAATCTTAAAATATTTTGAACTAAATGAAAATGAAAACACAATTTATCAAAATTTGTGAGATGCAGTAAAAGTAGTGCCTAGAGAGAAATTTATAGCATAGAATACATATATTAGAAAAAAGGAAAAATCCAAAATCAATCATCTAAGCTTCCACCTTAGGTAACTAGGAAAAGAAGAGCAAATTAAATCCAAAGTAGGCAAAAGAAAAGAAATAATAAAAATCAGAACAGAAATCAATGCAACTGAAAAGAGGCAATCAATAGAGAAAATCTTTGAAAAGACCAATAAAGTTGATAAGCCTCTAGCCTAAGAAAAAGAGAGAGAAAATACAAATTACTAATATCAGAAATGAGAGAGGGGATATTATTAAAGATCTCACAGCCATTAAAAGGATCATAATGAAATATTACAAACAACTCTATGCCCACAAATTTGATAACCTAGATGAAATGGACCAATTCTTTGAAAGACACAATCTGCCAAAAGAACAAATAGAGTCTGAATAGGCTTATATATGTATATATATAAGGCTTATATATATAATAGGCTTATATATGTATATATATAAAATTAATACAGAAAGCACCAGGTTCATGGGTTTAATGGTGAATTCTTATCAAACATTTAGGGACAAAATTATACAAATTCTCTACAATCTCTTCCAGAACACGACAGCAGAGAGAATACGTCCTAATTCATTCTTTCAGGCCAGCATTACACTAATACCAAAATCTTACAAAGACATTACAAGAAAACCACAGACCAATATCTCTCACGAACATAAATGCAAAAATCCTTAACAAAATATTAGCAAATTGAATCCAACATTGTATAAAAAGAATTAGGCACCACACCCAAGTTGGTTTTATCATGATATGTAAGGCTGGTTCCAATCTAAAAATCCATTAATGTAATCCCTCACATGGTTAGGATAATGAAAGAAAATCACAGGATCATATCAAGAGATGCAGAAAAAGCATTTGACAAAATCCAGCACCATTCATGATAAAAACTCACAGCAAACTAGAAATAGAGGGGAACTTCCTCAAGTTGATAAAGAACATCTACAAGAAACCTACAGCTAAGATCATACTTAATGGTGAGAAACTTGAAGCTTTCCTACTAAGATCAGGAACAAGGCAAGGATGTCCCCTCTCATCACTGCTTTTCAATATCATACTGGAAGTCCTAGTTTATGAAATAAGAAAAGGAAATAAAAAGCATACAGATCGGGAAGGAAGAAATAAGCTGTCCTTATTTGCATATGACATGTCTGTTTATATAGAAAATATGGAAAAAATTTACCAAAAAAACTTCTAGAACTAATAAGTGATTATAGCAAGATTGCAGGATATAAGGTTAATATGCAAAGTCAGTTGCTTTCTTATATACCAGCAATGCACAGGTGGAATTTGAACTTAAAAACGTATTACCATTTACATTAACACCCCCCCCAAAGGAATAGTTTGGTGTAAATCTAAGAAAATATATACAAGATCTATATGACAGAAACTATAAAAATCTGATAAAGTATATCAAAGAACGAGATAAGTGAAGAGATAGATATTCCATGTTCATGGATAGAAGATTCAATATTGTCAAAATGTCAGCTCTTTCCAACTTGATCTATAGAGTCATCTCATCACAATCAAAATCCCAGCAAGTTATTTTGTGAATGTTGACAAACTGATTCTAAAGTTTATGTGAAAGGGAAAAAGACCCAGAATAGCAAACTCAATATTGAAGGAGAAGAACGAAGTTGGAGGACTAACAATACCTGAGTTCAAGACTCACTATAAAACCACAGTAATCAAGACAGTGTGGTATTTGTGAAAGAACAGACAAATGGATCTGTGGAACAGAATAGAGAGCCCAGAAATAGACCCACATAAATATAGCCAACTGATCTTTGACAAAGGAGCAAAGGCAATACAAGTCGCTGACAGATGGAGCAAAGATAGTCTTTTCAACAAATGGTACTATTACCGAGTCCAAGCTCTTACTGCTTGCCTCACAACAGGCCAATAAATCGAGAGACGAGTGGTTAGGGCAAGGAATAGCGACTTTATTCAGAAAGCCAGCAGACTGAGAAGATGGTGTCCCAAAGAACCATCTTGCCTCAGTTAGAACTCAGGCTTCTTTTGTGCTAAAAGGGGAGAGGCGTGTGGCTGGTTGTTGTAAACTTCTTGGTGCTGGAATCCTTTGTTCTTGCAGCTGTCCAGGTAGGTCTGGTCACAATATTCCTATAAACCTCCAACAAGACAAATGTTATTCTCTGTTCCGCAACTTTTTATCTCTATATGAATGGAAAAGTGTTACAGCTTTAAAGGTCAGAGCCTTGAGAATGGGCTATCCCGTATATTTCAGGCTATAGGCAACATTCTTTTATAAAAGGTGCAGAGCCAGCATGACTAAGCACAGGCAAGAGAGCACAAGGGTTAGAGCTAAAGGAATAGATTCAACATGGAGTCAAGTTTGTTCTTCTCTGTTATAGTACTGGAACAACTGGATGCCCACAGGCACGTGTGCACACACACACACATCTAGACACAGACGTTACATTCTTCACAAAAATTAACTCAAGATGGATCATAGACCTAAGTGTACAACACAAAACTGTAAGAGTCCTAGAACAGAGGAGAAAACCTAGATACTCTGGGGTGATGACTTATTAAATATAACACCAAAAGCACAATCCATGAGAGAAACAATTGATAAGCTGGACTTAATTAAAATTAAAAATCTGCTCTGTGAATGAAAATGTCAAGAAAATGAGAAGACAAGCCACAGACTGGGATGAAATACTTGCAAGACACATTTGATAAAGGATCCTTAAAACTCAACAATAAGAAAATAAGCAATGTTATTTAAAAATGGGCAAAAGACCTGAAGATGCCTCACCAAAGAAGATATATAGATGAAAATTAAGCAGGTGAAAAGATATTCAACATCATATGTCATCAGGGAAATGCAAAGCAAAATAACAATGAGAGACTACACATGTATTAGAATGGCTAAAATCCAAAACACTGAAAACACCAAATGCTGGAGAGGATATGGAGCAATAGGAACTCTGATTCATGGCTGATGGGAATGCAACATGGTACAGCTGCTTTGGAAGACATTTATTGGTTTCTTACAAAAGTACTCTTACCATATGATACAGCAATCATGCTCCTTGGTATTTACCCAGAGGAGCTGAAAACTTATGGCAAAACCTGCACGTGGATGTTTATAGCAGCTTTAGCCATAATTGGCAAAACTTGGAAGCAACCAAAACGTCCTTCCGTAGGTGAGTGGATAAAGTGTGGTACGTCCAGAAAATGGACTATTATTCAGCATCAGAAAGAAATGAGCTGCCAAGCCTTGAAAAGACATGAAGGAACCTTAAATGTATACTACTAAGTGAAAAAGTCAATCTGAAAAGGCAACATACTGTATGATTTCAACTATATGATATCCTGGAAAACTATAGAGAGAGTAAAAAGATAAGTTGTTGCTAGGGGTTAGGTGGGAGGGAGGGATGAATAGCCAGAGTTCAGAAGATTTTTAGGGCAGTGAAACTATTCTGTATGATACTACGGGGTGGATGCATGTTATTATACATCTGTCAAAACGGACAGAATGTACAACACATAGAGTGAACCCTACTATAAGCCGTGGACTTTGAGTGATGATGATGTGTTAATGCAGGTTCATCAGTTGTAATAAATCCACCACTCTGGTAAAGGGATATTGATAGGGAGGCTGTGGGTGTGTGGGGACAAGGATCATAAAGGAAATCTTTGTACTTTCTGCTCAATTTTGCTATGAACCTGACACAGCTCTAAAAAAATATTAATTTAAAATTTTTAATAATAAAATTTTAAAAATCAATTGTATTTCTACATGCTAGAACAGAACCAGA
Source organism: Balaenoptera acutorostrata (assembly GCF_949987535.1). Lineage (NCBI taxonomy): Eukaryota > Metazoa > Chordata > Mammalia > Artiodactyla > Balaenopteridae > Balaenoptera > Balaenoptera acutorostrata. Next base: position 43,094,214 of record NC_080077.1, read on the forward strand.
AATTCAAATTGAAAATATCATTTACATAGCATCAAAAAGGATGGTTCCTTGGGCTTCCCTGGTGGCTCAGTGGTTGAGAGTCTGCCTGCCAATGCAAGGGACACGGGTTCGAGCCCTGGTCCACGAAGATCCCACATGCCGTGGAGCAACTAAGCCCGTGTACCACATCTACTGAAGCCCACGCGCCTAGAGCCCACGTGCCACAACTACTAAGCCCATGTCCTGCAACTACTGAAGCCAGCGCGCCTAGAGCCCGTGCTCCGCAAAGAGAAGCCACCACAATGAGGAGCCCGCGCACCACAACGAGAGAAAGCCCACGTGCAGTAAAAAAAGACCCAACTGCAGCCAAAAGTAAATAAAATTTTTTTAAAAAGGTATGGTTCCTCCTTCCCCATGATTTTAGGGATAAATTTGAGACATAAATTTGACAAAAGATCAAACATTTTTGAAATTATATAACACCTAAATAAATGGTGAGGTTTACTTTGTTCAAGGGTCATATGATTCAATATTATTAACACATAAATTCTTCCCACATTGACCTATAGATTCCATGCAACGCCAACAAAAATCCCAGCTTTTTAATAGAAAATGACAAGCTGGCTTTAAAATTCATATTCAAAGAGAAGAGCCCAAACAACTTTGAAAGAAAACAAAATTGGAGGCCAAACACTACCCGCTTTCAAGACTCATTAGAGTAATTAAGACAACGTCGTGTTTTTATAGTTAGACAAATAGATTGGGGAACAGAAATATTAAGTGCTGGACCCACACATATAAGGACAACTGATTTTTGACACAGGTGCAAAGGTTATTCTGTGGAAAAAATACAGCTCTTTCAACAAATAGTGGTAGATACCCATATGACAAAAAGTTACCTAAGATCCACACTTCGCATCATATCCAAAAATTAGCTCAAAATGAATCATAGACCTAAACATAAAACCTTCATTCTAAAACTTCTAGAAGCAGAGAGAGAATCGTTGTGGCCTTAGCTCTGGCGGAGTTCTGAGCCGGAAAGCCCGGGCTGTACACTCTCTCACAGCCACAGCACAGCCCGGCACTCCTCCCCACTACCGAGCGGCGGCTCCGCCCAGCCCCGCCCGGGACCCTACTCGCCCCTCCCAGCCAGCCCCGCCCCGCCCCGCCTCTCTCGTCCCGCGGCGCCTGGCGGCGCGCGCGCCCGCCCGCTTCTCCACCCGGAAGAGCCACCTGAGCCGCCAAGTTGAGGCAGTGCACGGCCCGGCGCCCCTCGGGAGCGCGGGCCCGGCCGAGCCGCCCGCGTGGCGCCTATCTCGTCCGGGCGCGAGGCGTGCCCGCTGGAGCCTGCGCGCCCCCGCGGCCGACGGCGCCTCGCGCGGCCCCACGCGCGCGCCCCGCCCCGCCCCCACCCGGGGCCTCCTCCCGCCTCTTTGGACCCCGCCGATCGGCTTGAGCTCTCCGCGCCCTTCGGCCTCGGGAGCACTGCGCCCCCGGTGACTTCTGACACCACGTATCCGCCAGTAAGTGACAGCCGCTGCCTTGTTGCACCATTATTTATTTTTCCTACAGTGCGTCCCAAGTCTCGCCCACACCTGGTTAGTTCCAAAACTATTCAACTCTGGGACCAGACCGGCGACGGAGCTGCCCGCAGCCGAGCCTGGGAAGTGTCAGAGACCTGCCGAGTTGTTGTAGGGTACGGGCTACGTCCAGAGACGGAAGTGTGGAAAGCAGTTCTCCGGGCACAAGTCGGCTCCACGTTTACCGAGCGCCCGCGGCTAGCCAGGCATGGAGGAGGCGCCGACCTGAAGCGGGCGGGCAGGGGCGGTGCCAGCGGGGCGGGTCTTAGGACGCGGAGGGGCGTGGCTCCCGGAGGGGCGGCGCGGCGGGTGGCGGGCTGCGGTTACCAGGGATCCAGCTAGATTGCCGCGGGTGCATCCTCCCGGATTTTTCTTGTTGGCACTTAAGTCAAGAGGATAAGGTGGCACAACTTGGCTTTATTTATTTTGTCTTCAAATGTTGCATAAGAAAAAGGAAAAGGAGCTTGAAAGTTGTAAAACACTGCCACCAGTCAATCTGGGTGAGCATGTTTCTAGCGTTTGCAAACTGCTAAGAAATATTTGATTAGTCAGTTGTGCCCAGGTATTGAAAGTGAATGCTGTTTATTTTAGTGATGCTATTTCAAAAAGACTAGGCGAAATTTAATCTGATCTTAATCTGAACCATGAATTCTGCGGCTGTCCCCTTCCTGCCCTATGTGGAGCTGCCTTTTAAATTGCTAAATTTGTGGCTCCAAATTTAATATGCATTTATAGAATCTTAGAGATTATCTTATAGCCACTCTTGGGATTCCAGATTTTTTTTTTTTTTAGCAAAGACCACATCGTGAATATACTGTATGATTAGTTGTTCCTTCCCAAGTGCTTTTTCTGCTTTATGCTTAGGTGAATTTATATTACCTAACCCAAACTAAATACTTACCAATGTAGTGGCCTACACATCTCTTAATCTCACATTGGCATCCTGTAGGTGTCAGGATTCTTGACCTAACTGTGGTATACCGTGCACCCCCCCCTCCTTTCACACCTTCTAGTAGATTCCCAGAGAAGGCAAATATTGCTAATAGCACGTGTAATACATATTTAGGATGCTAAACTGTGAATGTCATAATCTTCTTTAATCTTTCTGTTTCTAAAGCCTAGTACAATAAATGTTGGTTGAACGAAATTAGTCAAAGGACACTTATCCTTTGACTAATAAGAATTTCTTAAATGATCCATTTGGACAGTTTATTTGTAACTGTCCATTGCCACATCTGGGATTGTCACTCCATTTAAATTTAATCCTTCTCTCCTTTGTGCTCCTATTTGTATTGCATTTTTACCACTGTTAGAGCACCGTTTCATTTGATCTGTTCCTTGGTTCTTTGAGGGCATAGAGGGCCTTTTATTGTGCTTTTTTCATTTCCCAGAATAGTGCCTTCTACATGGTAGATATCTACATGTATACATGAAAATAGAATGGGGATAGGCCCTTTTAATCTGTAGGTGCAAATTAAAAAATATATATATATAGCCAGGAATGTAATATACTGTATTTACTTTCAATCGTAGTGATTTATTATTTAGAGACCAATTTCCTTTCCTCAGTTTAATGATCTAGTTTTTTTTAGACTCTTGACAGCTGTTTTTGTTGAAGCCAATAGTTTTCCTAGGTTAGAAAAAGAAAATAGGAAAAAGTTCACCTCCAAATGTAAATTTCTAAAGCCAATTTGTTAACTATTTAAGTCAGAATTGGCTACCAATCTGAATAGTAGCGTGTGTTCCGCTTAAGTAGCAGAATACAAATGAAAGTGTGTGTGTGTGCGTGTGTGTAACTAGGTTGTGGGGAGACAGAGAGAAAGATACGTTTTTTATGTGAATAAAATGTAGAACCAGGATGCTTGCAAAGAACTCTACTGGGAGTAACTTAAACCAAAAGACTGGCATTTAAGATTTTATGCTTGAGAGCAAACGCATATATGGAATCTGATTAAAGAAAAGGCAAAGGCCTTTTACATGACGTATTATAGGGTTAAGAGGAGGAAGTTTGGGGAAAAGATATAGGAAAGGCATTGGACCATTTTGGATTTCGGTTATCAGTACTAACATAATTCTTTGACTTAAAATTAACTTCACTCACTGAAAAAAATAAATTTGATAAGTGACTGTGACTCTGTCAGATCTAATTAAGATTTGAATTCAGATAGTATTTTGAGATTAGAGTGTGACCCAAAGTCAGAATGATTTATAAGCAATCTTTTTGTAAACTAGTGTATAAGTCTAGAAAATCAAAGGTATAATACAGTCCTTTGTCTTTCTTTAGTTACCTAGGTCCAAGATGAATAGCAATCAAGTTACACTGGTTGGTCAAGTGTTTGAGTCATATGTTTCGGAATACCATAAGAACGATATTCTTCTCATCTTGAAGGAAAGAGATGAAGATGCTCATTACCCAGTTGTGGTTAATGCCATGACCCTTTTTGAGACCAACATGGAAATCGGGGAATATTTCAACGCGTTCCCTAATGAAGTGCTAACTATTTTTGATAGTGCACTTCGAAGATCAGCCTTGACAATTCTCCAGTCCCTTTCTCAGCCTGAAGGTGTCTCCATGAAGCAGAATCTTCACGCCAGGATATCAGGTGAATCACTTAAGGATTTTACTGCCATGTTATTGTTGAGAAAGATTTTGAGAAATCCCAACATATATTGAATTAAAGCACTAAGAATTGACATTTATACTTAAAAATATATCCATTATGTAGTTGATGGTCACTTTTGGAAAAGAATCATGATTTTATACTGTTTTTCTCTGGACATTTGGGAGGCTGGGGTACTAGCCGTGCCAACTGAGAGGAGGGAGAATGTGTGGAGGCAGTATATTTGTGTGCATATTATACATATATGTATGTGTGTACAAAACTAGTTCAGCTTTCTGAGCTTTTATGACTCCTGACAATGAAAAATTGATAATTCAAAGAATTAGCAACGTGGTAGATGCTACCTAGTGATCTTCAAAACTATTTTAGGAAATTCATTATTTTTATATATCAAGTTTAACATTGTGCTGGCCACCTATTAGGCACTCAATAACTTTTTTTGAATGAACGACAGATAAAGCCTCTTAACTTTAAAGAAATTGCAGTGGAGCAATCAGCAACTTGTGGGGTCAAAGCTGTGTCTTTGAATTCCTGCACTCTTTGATTAAGTTGGAGAACACATGTACCATTTTGTTTAAAAATAAATATTTACTTTATAGTACATTTCAGAAAGGTGGGAATTTATAATCAACAAAAATGATTACTGTGATTCCAAAAAAGGTTAGGAGTCACTATAGAATTCCTTGGAGATAAATTAAGATTCAAAAAAATTCCAGACATTTAAGTGAAAGAATAGTATCTGCGATTGCACTTACTGGAATAAAATTACGAAGATTATTAATCTTGATGCATCAGACATTAGGTAATCTCTTGCTAGGATCAAGAAGAAATGTCCTCTTCTGATAATGTTGCAGAAGGATTGTTAAAAGAGGCTTTAGTTAATGTTATTGAAATGGTATTTAGCAAATGGTTTTAGGCTGTCCTTATGTTTAGACACTTTTCCACGCTCAGTTTAAATACTAAAGTTCTGTCTGCCTAAGTGACCCTATTGGTTTCAGGTGAATTTAGCCTAGTTCCTCATTATTCTCTGAGAAAGTGAGTTGCGAATTATGTTACTACCATAGTAACATTCATTCTACAAACATATCCCTTGTAGGCAGGCATTTGCTAGACCCCTGGGAAACCAAAACGAATATGGTATAGTCCCTCATCTAAAGGAGTTCAAGGCTGTAGGGGAGACAGCTATATATTCAAATATTTACCATATCGTGTATGTATGCCCACAGGTACATGCATATGTACATATTAAACATGATTGTAAAGGAGCTTACTGGCAGCTTTTACTTATGCGATGCATGCATCACTCAAGGTATGTGCGAGATATATTAGCTCACAGGGCAGGGAGTGAATTGTCCTAGGGGATTCACCCAAAGATTCAAGACTAGATGGTGAGATCAGGGAGGGATGCAGGTGTCCCAGGCAGAATGAACCAGGGATGGGAAAAGTCTGGTTTTAGGTATATTGCACCTCCATCTTGGACTCCAAACAAGGCACTGAATTATTAAAACTCAGGATGCCTCTGTGGTTCAGTCTCCTTAGGAACATTGCATTGCCCTTTGTCTTCTGGGATTTTTATTGGTCTAAAGTTCACTTGCTATTCTCAGTAGTTTTGATGAAAGGTATTCAAATACGCAGTTAGCATCAAAGTATTGAATAAATGAGGAAGAAAAAAAAGCCCTCACCTGTTATTTAAAGTAGTGTTTCTCAAACATTAATGGGCATCAGAATCACCTGTAGGGCTTATTAAAGCGCCGATTGCTGGGCCCCACCCCCCAGAGTTTCTCACTGAAGAGGTCTGGCCTAGGGTCCAAGAATTTGCACTTCTCAAAGCTCTGAGGCTGATGCCGATTTCCAGGGACTGCACGCTGGAAACCATGGACCTGAAGTAATTGATCTGGACATATCTCTAACACAGATGTGGACATGTCTCTGTTTTAAATAAAAATTTATTTATTTATTTTTATCAGTGAATGAGTCAGATAATGACAAAGGTTTTTGTTGTTTAGCACTAATGGTGGCTTAGTGCCTGATGTACCCTGCTTCACTGGGATAGTTGAAGAACACACTTAGTAGCATATAGTAAGACAGAAAGATTAAAATGAATTGACATTTCTATCAAGACACTGTCCCTTACCCTTTTTTAGTTCTAGGGTTTTGATTGTTGTGGTCAGTTCTGCTTAACATTATGTTACTTTTATCTCTGTCTTTATATTATAAATTTACTTTAAAAATTGTAATATGAAAGTAAAGAATCTGAAGATCCAAAAATGTACTCACCTCTACTATCCTTTTCTTAAAATAATATAGTTACTTTACTATACAAAATAAACCACTTAATGGTAATGATATCATGTTTTAGGCTAATTTGCTTGATTCTAAAAAAAAAAAGTTTATCCTAACAGGTACCATATACATGATTCCATTCAGTAAGATAAGAACATTAAGGATGGCATATTGCCCCGTATTATAAAAGTACAGAAGATAATGAAAAGCTAATCTTAGAAAAATTGGTTGTAAATGTTTACATAGTTTTTTCTTTAGAGGTGCTGTAATTGGGTTTAGACACAGGCCCCTTGTTGGAGGTGGGCAGCAGGGAATTCACTCTTGCTGGCCACACTTCAGGAGGGACACAGAGAGGGTTGGTGAGCATGTGAGGGACCCTTGTGGCTGAGCCTGATGCCCTCCACCTCTCACCTGCCTTCTTCCTGAGTGTGTAATATCTCTCCAGCACATCTCCTTATGCTGATTGAAATAAAATCAGTATTGCATAGACTTGTCATGACCCAGCATGCATAGGCCTGAGTTATCATGTGCAAGGAAAGGGAAGGTGTCTCTGGACCTAAGGAGTATCTTCTTTTTCACTCTTCCTGGCAGAAGTTTCCTCCAGATATAAGAAGCATCTTTTACGCAATGATGCATTCATTTGACCATTTTGCTTAGCTGTTCCATTTGTGTCTGTGTGAGGGTGCTAGCCTGGACTTAGGGAAGTTTTCTTGCAAAAGGATAAACTTGAGTATACTCTTCCTGGCTGAGTGAACTGGGGAGAGTTCTCCAGACAAAGTAGCATGCCTAAGGAAAGCTACAGAGGTACCATGAAATGCACAGAAAAATTCATGCACTTTGTCTGGACTAGGAGGTTGGAGGCCAGATGTGATAAAGGGAAGGCTAGAGAGAGAGGGAAAGCCCATTTCCCCTTCTCTTATCTAGAAGTGCTTAATAAAGCACTGGGCTGGGTACAGAGTAGCATGAAAAGGATCTCAAGAAGTGACGCTACCCTCCAGATACAAAACGGTTAAGGAGCAGTGCAAAGCAATACGTGACTAGGGTCCTAAATGACTGGTCCAGGCAGTAAGTGATTATGAATGTCCCTGTCATGTTGTCATAGCATTTGGGGCAGGTCGTGTAGGATGTGATCTAAACAGGAGCTGAGTAGGCAATAAGAGACGTTAGGGCATTACTATTAAATGAAAGGAGGGGAGGGAGGTTTAGCGACTGTTCCCACAATGTAAGCCCCTTTTTCTGTTCTTAGAGGTAATGATATGCAAGTCAATAGATCTATGGGACTGAGGATTTAAATAAGAGGTTCTTCAGGGTTTTATGTTGAGAAAGTTACAAATCCTCTTCAGAAAATGCAGGTGTATATATATTTAAATTTCTGCCTGAATTTCAAGAGGTTCAGGGCTTTCCTAAAGCCCAACCATGGCCTCTACTCGAGAATCTAGATTTAGATGAGACGTGCATCCTGGTAAGTTAGCATCTTAGGGAGATGGGTAAGCCAGGTGCTAGAAGTCAGTCACCGACTCATACCAGCACCCCGGGGGGAAGCCTGGAGCCTATGGGGGTGTGGTGGGTGGTGGCCAGGATGACCAGGAATCCTTTCTGTCTCCCTTTCAGGAGAGAGGCCCCTCTTTCAACTCTGTGTCCCCTCTACCCTCCATCCACTCTCCTTTCATAACAATGTTTTGACAGAATTCATGCCTTCTTTAGCATAACCTTCCCCCATTCACCCTTTCACCTCCACCACACTGAACGCACCCTCCCCCGCCTTCCCAGTGACTGCCTTATGGCCAGACTGAGGGACAAGTGTTGGGATTTCTCTTCCTTTATTTCCCTGCTGGATTTGTTACTGTTGCCTCCTCCTCCTTTATGAAACTCCAGCCTTGGCCCCGCTGACAGCACTGTCTTGCCCTTTCTTCCCTCTCTAGCGGTGGCTTTTCTCGCTGCTCTGGGAGCCTCTTCCTTTACTGGTCCTGTAGGTGGTAGGTTCTCAGGGTTCAGATGTGGCCATCTGCTCCTGAATCCTGCACTCTCTTCCTCATGGGGTGGCCTCCATTCTGAACCTAGGCTTCAGCTGCCACTTATAGAGCAACAAGTGCTAACTTGATTGATTGATTGCTTGATTGCCAGAATCTGTCTCTTAAGCTCTGTATTCAGATATCCTCTTGTCCGTCAGATGTTTCAAACTAGAGATATCTTCTTGCAAACTCAGTGTATCAAAAAGTGTAGTCATGATTTCCCTCCCCTCTCTGTGCCCCCCTCCATCTGAAAATTCTATTTCCTTATTTATTCTTTCAATAGATATTTACTAATTGACTACCATGTGCCTTCCAGAATTCCCTGACTTGGTTAATGGAACCAGAGAACTAGGAGTCACTCTAAATTTCACCCTCTTCCTTATACCTTATCTCTAATTGGTTTCAAAGCTCATGAAGTATCTTTAATATCTATTCCTCCCCTCTTCCTTGCCTTCCTTTCATCTATCTTTCTTTCAAGTTTTTTCTTTTTTAATGCTTACTATTTATAAAGCGATGATAATATAGTAGCGAATAAAATTTACCTCTGCCCTGCCCCCCATGGAGTTTATATTCTAGTGTGGAAACATAATATGTATTCTTTTTATTTAAATTGTGGTAAGTGGTATGAAGGAGAAGAACAGTGTGTTAAGGCACATAGAAGAGGGAATTTAACCTGAAATGGGTTAAAGAAAGATTTCATTAAGAAAATTATGTTTAAGCCAACCTTTTAAGGGGGAAAATGATAAGATTACATATAAGAACTAAGGTTTAAATAGTGCTTGCTATGTGCAAGTTACTTTTCCAAGAAACTTTATATGAATTATTTTAATCTTCCTGTGATCCTATGAGGTAGGTTTTGTTGTTATTGCCATATTACAGGAGGGAAATCTGAGAGGTTATAATTTGGCCACGGTCACCCAGCTAGTGCGTGATAGAGCTGTGACTCAACTCATTCATTCTGGCTCCACAGTATGTATTCTGAACCCTTATGTTGCTTCTTAGTGTGGCCATTTTTGAGGGACAGAGTAGGGAGGAGAGTGTCAGGCAAAGGGGACACTGTATGAGAGCATTTGAGTGCCCAGAGGGCTTGGTGTGAGAAGAATCCCATCACAAAACGTCCTGTGGTCCAATCCCACATTTGGTTCCTTATTCTTAGATCTGGGGGCAGCATGGAAGGGTTTAAGTGGAGGAGATTAAAAGGCCTTCGTTATTTCTTGCCTGGATTACTATAGAAGCACCAGGGAATATGGTGTTTTACGCTTCCATTTGAAGATGCTATTCAGAGTAAGACAAAATCAATTTAAAAGTAGCTTTTTAGGTGGGATAGGGAGGGTGGGAGGGAGGGAGACACAAGAGGGAAGAGATATGGGAACATATGTATATGTATAACTGATTCACTTTGTTATAAAGCAGAAACTAACACACCATTGTAAAGCAATTATACTCAAATAAAGATGTTAAAAAAAAGAAATGAAAAGAAGTAGCTTTTTAGGAAAAAACTACAATAAAATTATACATAGCTTCATTTTTAAACTGAAGTTTGTTTTTAGGACAAAAATAGCAAGCATCTAACTAAATAATTATGTTAAGACCTCATTCGTTATGTGTATGACTTCATCATATTGAACATCCAGAGTCTGCTGAATTGCACTGGGCAGTCTGTGGTTTCACTGGGCATTCTGCTCTATGCATGGCATCGGAATAACATAGCACTCTCCATAACCCAGTTCTTGTGATCTTAGTTTTTCTTAAGTTTTAATATATTGACAGTAGAATTTAAACTGAACAATCAATTTGCATCTGAAGCAGAGCTAGGAATGAGAGGAGTAGAAATGGGATGAAAAATGGTATTTCTTTAGGAGCCAAGAAAGAGAGAATGGATGTTTCAAAAATCTATGTGTTTTCAAAAATATAATTGTTGTGAAGTTCTCTAACCATCACTTTTTTTTCCTATTCTCCTCCTCACTTTGCTCATCTTTCTCAGAAGTAATTTTTTTTAAATTAATTAATTAATTAATTTATGGCTGTGTTGGGTCTTCGTTTCTGTGCGAGGGCTTTCTCTAGTTGTGGCAAGCGGGGGCCACTCTTCATCGTGGTGCGCGGGCCTCTCACTATCGCGGCCTCTCTTGTTGCGGAGCATAGGCTCCAGATGCGCAGGCTCAGCAATTGTGGCTCACGGGCCTAGTTGCTCCGCCGCATGTGGGATCCTCCCAGACCAGGGCTCGAACCCGTGTCCCCTGCATTGGCAGGCAGATTCTCAACCACTGCGCCAGCAGGGAAGCCCTCAGAAGTAATTCTGATAGATTTTGTTTATACTTTAAGAAGCAAATTGGGTTAATAATCCTGTTTCCCACTTGAGTATCCTTTTATATACTTACAATAGAGAACGCTTAGTGATTCTTTGAAAACTTAAAAATTAAAATTATTATAAAAAGTATATTCAACCCAGCAATCCTACTCCTAGGTGTATGCCCAAGATAATTGAAAACAGGTATTCAAACAAAAACTTGCACATAAATGTTTGTAGTAACATTATTCATAATAGGAGAAAAATGTAAACAACCCAAATGTCCATCAATTGATGAATGTATAAACAAAATGTGGTATATCCATACAGTGGAATATTCAGCCATAAAAAGGAACAAAGAACTGATACATGTTACAACATGGATGAATCTTGAAAATGTATGCTAAGTAGAAGAAGCCAGACACAAAAGGGTGCATATTTTATGATTCCATTTACATGAAATGTCCAGAATAGGTAAATCCTTAGAGACATAAAGTAGCTTAGTGGTTGCCAGAGGTTCAGGGGAGGGGTTATAGAGACTGTCTGCTACTGCGAACAGGGTTTCTTTTTGAAGCAGTGAAAATATTCTGGAATTAGATAGTGGTGATGATTGTATAACCTTGTGAATGTACTAATAACCACTGAATTATATACTTTAAAAAGGCAAATTTATGGTACCTAAATTGTATCCTAATTTTTAAAAAGCATTCATGTGGGGAGGAAGAAAAAGGTAATTGAGAATCTGCAAGCATTGTGAAGATGTGTTGCCATAATGTACATCTCATTAAGGCCAAGTAAGAAGAGACATCTCCACTTGGTGGTTTTTTGTTTCTTAACTTTCTAGGATGGGAACTAAAAGAGGACACTGTACCCCTGAAACATAAGCAATGAGGATATGAGGACTAGACCTGTTCTTAATGAAAAGCTTTTGGTTGTTAGTTTGGCTTTTACTTGGTTGTAACTAGAAATATTGGTGTGTTCTCAATATTTAGCTACATGCAGATGAATTAACAGATGCCTGAGATGAGCACTGAGAAGTGAATACAGTGGATATTTTAATGGATAAAACCTGCTTTATTCCTGCCCCAACCTCTCTGTCTATTCCTGCACGTATGATGTAGCACTGGTGAGCCCCAGGGTGTTTCAATGAAGCGTTCCCTAGGAATTTGGAAATAGGAAAATAAGTTTGTTTTCTGATAGTTAAACTGTAAAGTTGACACAGAACAGAGCAGAGATGCATAAAATCATCGTAAGCAAAAGTATGGCTCCCTTACTGGCAAAGTGTGATACAATCCAAGTTAATATAAATAAAGAGCATTTCCATTAGAAAGCAGGCAAGTCAGCCTTGGAAGCATAGAAAAAGGAGTCATAGTGGCAAATGTTGCAGTGCCCACCCTGTTTATACAGTATAGGATATATGGAGAGAGAGTCTCAGCCAGCAGCAGAGAAAATTCAAGTCTGTCTGTAGACGTCTAAGCTGTATCACCAGATTAATGTAGCCTGGCGACTTAAGCATTCAGTTCATCTAAGCAATCTGCTGCTTTTTTTTTTTTTCCCTTAAATTCCTTGCATCCCAAACTGCCTTCTGATGACAATGATGATGACAGTGATGATAATGATTTGGCTTTCAGAATAGATCTATAAACAGGGAGAAAATGTTATGACCATAGAAACTTAAAGTGTAATCATGCCTATTATGGTTATTTCTTATGAGCTTGGCAAATCCAGTAGATGTCTTCAGTGTTCATGCTTATCAGGTTTCAGGGCTAAGTTCAAGGACAAGACCATAGACCACGGGACATGAACCAGTGTAACAAATGCTCCCTTGATAGACCTGTTAGGAGGCAGCCTTTGACCATCACAGGCAGCATCTCTCTACTCCAGTGGTGCCTTGTAGCCAAATAATGAGAAAGAGGGCATTTCCACATAAGAATTTTCTTTGGCATTTTGCACCTTTTAAGTTGCCTGTTTATTAATGATGAAAAACACAAGGTTTTTAAAGGATGAAGTGGTTCTGTAGGTAAACCTCTAGGTAATTCAAGACTTGAAAACACTATCCGATTTATGTATTAATAAATCCTGAACCTAACTAGAAAAAGCACTAGCCTTTGTTCATTCCACTACCATCTCTTTATCACTCAGCTTTGATTTTACTGCATGTGGCAGTATATTCTTCATTGAATGAGGTTAAAATTATATACTGTGTTTACATCCTACTGAGATAGCCCTCTTAAGAGAATCAATTCTTTTTTTAATCCAGGTTATTATCAATATATCATCTAGATACATACTTTTAAAGAGAGTCTATTGATAATTGTTATTTGAAATAATTCTTTTATATTTTCTTGAGTTGATCTTTTTTCTTAAGTAGAACACAAAGATTTCTTTTTCCCTGAAATTATACTTTCTCCCTCAGGAAATATGAGAAAAATATATTGCATGGAGTCAAATCCCAAGTAGAAGTTGATGTGTTTTTGTTTTGTTTCTCCATCAGGATTGCCTGTTTGTCCTGAGCTGGTGAGGGAGCACATACCTAGAACCAAGGATGTGGGACACTTTTTATCTGTCACTGGGACAGTGATTCGAACGAGTCTGGTGAAGATCCTGGAGTTTGAGCGGGATTACATGTGTAACAAATGCAAGCATGTATTTGTGGTCAGGGCCGACTTTGAGCAGTATTATACCTTCTGTCGGCCATCCTCATGTCCCAGCTTAGAGAGCTGTGATTCTGCAAAATTCACTTGCCTCTCAGACTTGTCTTCATCTCCAACTAGGTGTAGAGATTATCAGGAAATCAAAATTCAGGAACAGGTAAGTGATCAAATAAATGCGAAAAATAACAAATTAGAAGAAGTGTTTTTCAGCTATGGGCAAATTGCCAGGACTAGGGAACACGTTTGTAATCTGTTACTAAGAAATAATCAGAGGAACCGAGTGATTTGTCTTATGACTAGATATAGGAAAGAACTGCCTCTCTTTTCTAGTTAAGTAAATGTTATTGTGTTTAGTAGTTGGAGCATGTGTTTATTTTGACCATCCACAAGGTAGATTATATTTTGAGATATTTTCCATATGAATGTTTTTATTTTATTGTAGTTCTAGTGAATTCTTAAACTGATAGTAGGCACAAGTTTCAAGAAAATTCCATAAATCCCCATCGTAATTAAATTATGTGATAATACCAGAGAAATAGAAACAGTAACTTGAAGAACTGCTAGGCTTCTGAATACTTAGTATGTATCTGAGCATACTCAGTGTCTGCTTTCTTTTCCTTGCTAGGTTCAAAGGCTATCTGTTGGAAGTATCCCACGAACAATGAAGGTTATCCTGGAAGATGACTTAGTAGACAGTTGCAAATCTGGTGAGAATGTTAGCTTATATAGTAGGTCCTAAAGTATTGACTAGGAAAAGCCACTTTTTATTTTCCCAAGATCACTGGCAAGTGAGTGTGGGGAACTTGAGAACAGAGACTGGCATGAGGAGGTAGGTAATAGCAGGAAAGAAGCTGGGCTGGAGTTCAGCGATCTAGTCTAGCTGCTTGTTTTATAGATGAAGAACCTGAGTTGCCCATGAGAGCTTATCCTTTGTGTTTCCTCCTCGTATTCCAAACAACTTAAAAACTGTTGCTTTTACTGTTTGCCTAGCAATTTCCACTGGCTGTTTAACATTTAATTTAAATTGAAGGTGGGTCAGAAAATGCAAATGATAGCTGTCAACGATTGCCTTTCAACTAACTTCAACATTTCCTGCTTTAAATATTTCCCATCCTAAGAACCCCTTAATCTCTATTAAAAAAAAAAAAAAAATAGCACCAGTGTGTCCCCTGGGCAGTAACAGGTATGTCTGACCTCTTATTTCATATCCCAGTGCTCCCCTACTGGACAAGTCGAAAATGCTTTATGTCTCTAAATTCCATCATTTCCTTTTCTTAACCCTAAGCTTCTCCAAATGCCTCATTTTTACTGAGCTGCCGTTTCATTAAAATGATGAGGCAAAGGCTCTATGGAAACAAAGAGTTCAGTATCTAGAGTCAAGAATAATTCCTTGTCAAAATATTCTCCCCTTCCACCAAGAATCACCAACCCATAGTTTGAAATTTATGTCAAATATATTAACAGTTCATACTTGTCTAAACAGTATTCTAAGTAAATAACAGCTTTGATCATGGTTTGCCTGATAAATGGACAAGGCTGTGTCAAAGTACCTTGTTCATATAAGACTCTAGATTTTAACCAGAATCTGTAATGTCTGGATCAGCAAAGCAGTGCTTGTATGAGCTTAGCCAGAACATGAAAATGTCCTTTGATAGAGATTAAGATGTTTTCATGCAGTTCATCTAAACTGAATTCTTTCTGCACTTAAAAAAAAAAAAATCTTAAGCTATTTTTCTTTCACATGTCACTAACAATAGAGAATGGATGGAAGCAGTCTGTCATCAGCTATCTTTCATTTATCCATTGCTACAAACCTCTGTGAGAATCAGAAGACATAAATGGCATAATCCTTGCCCTTCAGGAATTTACAGTCTAGTTAGGAACCCCAATCTGACGTTGCAGAGTAATAAAGTTGGAGGTTGTGTACTGATAACTGTAAGTGCTGCAGGAGATTAAAGATGGCTCTGACCAGGGTGGTTGCAGTGGTAAATATGCTGCAGAAGACAGAGGGGACAAAGAGATTGGATTGTAAAAGTAAGAATTTTAGCTTTCTGAAAATAACATTTTTTCCAGTAACATTTACTATGGAAAAACATGCATGTTTCAAACTAGTATCTATTGCCTTAGACTATCATGTATACCTCACAATTGTTCTGATGATCATATGAATCTGTCTCTCAAATATCTGAGTAAATGAAAACATGTATATATTAAAGGGTGTTTAATGGTATTAGTTGCTTTACAAATGTAAAGTAGGTTTACTATAATAACAGCTAATATGTATTGAGCATGTATTCTAGATATTGCATTAAGTACTTTATATACATTATCTGACCCAATTCTCACTATAGTTCTATGATGTAAGTATAATTATTCCATTTTGTAGGTCAAGAAATAAGCTCAGTTTATTAGGTAGCTTGCCACACAGCCGGTGAGTGGTGGAGCTGGGATTTGAATCCACATCTGATGAGGCAGTGCTCTTGTCCATTCTTGAGTACTTCACATTTTCCACATTACTGCTGCTTAGTAAAGTCAGGTTATTACTAGTGGGTGCAATACCTGAAAGTTAAATTTCTCATTTGACTTAATGTAGAAACAACCTATATATAACCCATTAAAATGACCATAGTAGAGAATTCTTTGAAGTGCTCATATAAAGTTGCCCTGGCCATTTTCATCTAAAAAATTGGGGGCAGACAATATAGTAAATGATCACTATTCCTGATTGGATTTGAAAACCATCCAGCAATGGTTGAGGAAGTATCTTGAAAATGTGTGAAGAACCGATTTAATGTGTTCGTCACCATTTACTATGAAGTTGCCTTTGGCTAGAAATATGCCTTCTATTTGGTGAATTGCTACCACCAGTTCCATGCATTTAGCATTCACAGAACACTTTTCTCCAGGAAATCAAAAGCCCTGCAGATTACACATTACACATTGACATTTAGAGAGTGAAAGGCATTTTTTATCAGCAGATATCATATATTTGACATAGGCTTGGAAATGAAGACTTGCCTGTTAGTTCAGAATATAAATACCAGGATTGGATTTAAGGTATGTCCAACATCCTGTGTTCAACAAGATTGAAATCTGGGGGACTAGGATTATATTTCCTTTTTTTGCCCCCTTTTCTCCAGTACCAAAATATCAAATGCCAAGCACTCACCTATACTCATTAATTGAATTGTATGTTATAATAAAAACAGTTGTCATTGTGCCTATAAGTTACCCAAGGCCTCTTAGAAAAATCTGTAAAAGTTTAATATTCTACCCATCAATTAGGAATGGGAGAGTTTCCTTAGATGGGAAGGAACCAACCAAGAAAGAACAAGCAGGGTTGTATCTTGTGCTTTCATAGCTTATGGAAAGGAGCTTTGAAGTAGAACAAGTATTCATTCATTTCTTAGTGCACTCATTCTTTTGTTCATTAAAAAAAAAAGGCAGCGAGTGAATGTTAACAAATGCCGTTAAGTAAAAAATGAAATATACAAGAAACTAAAACTAGTATAGTATCCATTATCACGAGATTGTCTCCTTTCCTGACACCAAATTGATTATGCAGTTGACCCTTGAACAACATGGGTTTGAACTTTGTGGGTCCGCTTATACACGGATTTTTTTCTATAGTAAATACTACAGTACTACACGATCCATGGTTGCTTGAATCTGCAGATGCGGAACCTCAGATTCAGAGGGCTGACTGTGGACTTGAGCATCCGTGGATTTTGGCATCTGAGGTGGGTTCTGGAACCAATCCCCTGCAGATACTGAGGGACAGACTGCACTTTAACCTTTTGGCTGCAATTCCCACCTCTTGTTTAAGTGAGAACTATATGGTTAGAGATTCTGAGGATGAACATTTCACCCAATATAATCACGATGAATAAATCATCCAGTAAACTATTTTCCCAGGGAAAATTTAGAATTTGGTGTGATTATCATGTGGCAGATTAAGAAAAATTAAAATGCTGGCTTTAGCTTTTAGCCATGCAAATATAAGTGCCTGTTTAAAAAAAAAAAAAATCAGGACTCTGTGGTGTTCTTTTGTCCCAAATGGTTTCTGGAAGAATGTGTACTACTCTAAACCATGGTGGGGTGGTGGTTTATTTCTTGGTTCTGGTCCTTTGTCGAGTTTGTGCCCAAGCAGGCAGGATGCTACTGCTGGACTCACTCGGTGCTTTGTCCCAGGTGATGACCTCACTATTTATGGGGTTGTAATGCAACGGTGGAAGCCCTTTCAGCAAGATGTGCGCTGTGAAGTGGAGATAGTCCTGAAAGCCAATTACATCCAAGTAAATAATGAGCAGTCTGCAGGGATCAACATGGATGAGGAGGTCCGAAAAGAATTTGAAGATTTTTGGGAATACTATAAGAGCGATCCTTTTGCAGGTTTGTGTTAAGGGTATAGAGCTGATAATTATTAACGGCATTTCATTCATTAGTTAAATATAATGTTTGTGATTTACGTGCTATGTATCAGTGACTGTGTTCAAAGGGAGTAGCATTAGTCAGTACCTCTAGCTGTAGTCTCCCTTTGCAGCCCTTTTCTGGCATAATCTTTTCTATTTAGAGATCTTACTGGAAATTCCAAGAGATTTTCCATTTCCAACTATTATTTTAACATCTCTTATATTGCCAAAATAGTTTGAGAGCTTTCTACCTTCTTTACCAATTAAATACATAGTTCTGCCTTAAATAGGCAAAACTCATCCTATTAAGAAACTTCATCCTATTAAAGCCATTTCTTTTCTGATGTATCTTATACAGTTAAGACAGCTTCACACTGTTTTAGCTGAAGATTTAAAAATATGAAGTAGGAAAGAGATGCAAAAAATAAGCTTTGTCATCACAGCAAAAAATTTTGACTGTGACACTAAGATGTAATTACACAGATTAAAACATAGCCATTGGGTTTGTAGAGTATCTATTTAAAAATCCCAAATGTATAAAACACCAATTAAATCTTCAAATGTCTATTTTCATTCTTCCTTGGAGGCATCTTCTGAGAAAAATAAACGGAAGCCAGTAAAAGACTATTTCTGATAAACCTCACCTCAAATCTAATACACGGTGATTACTTTATTCTTAAATCACATGGTGAACTGGACAGATATCATTTCACAAAAAGACTTTCAGGGACTTTCCTGGTGGTCCAGCGGTTAAGACTCCATGCTTCCAATGCGGGGGACGTGGGTTCGACCCCTGATCGGGGAACTAAGATCCCACATGCTGTGTGGCTCAATGAAATAAAAATTAATTAATTAATTAATTTAAGAAAAGGCTTTCACTTGCCTAAATATAGGCAGTTTGCTTTTATTTTGTGGGATGATTTTTTTTTTTTTGCTTATGTGTGTAACACGTGTATGGTGGTTACGGATCATTCTTTTATTTGATCCATACAGAAAGAACCAAAGGTCTCTATGTCGTGGCTTTATTAAGCAAACATTTTAAGAATTATATGTATTTTTAAATAAGTTTTTTTACTTAAAATTGTTTCTTAGGCTCAAATCCTCACAAAAATCTGTAACTCTTCCTTGGACCATAATCATTCCTTATTAATTCCAGTGCCACAGCTACACTCCACCTAGTAACAGTGAAGGAAGGGCATCATACAGTGTTCCAACTAGGCCATCAGAAGTTCTTTGTGCTGGTGATTAGTCTATCTTGTTTTACTTAGAAGGCTATAGCTATACATCTCAGTTACTGGATGAAAAGAAGAAATAAATATAATATTTTGTGAGAAGACAGGGAGAAAACGAGGCAACTGTTTTCTTTTTAGTATGAACAGATTCTGCTTTCTTCATATCCTAAGTACCAATTATCAGCCCACTATATTTTACCACTTCAAAGTGTATGTGTGTGTGTTGGGGGGTGTGGGGAGGAGGGTGGAGGTGGGGAGCTGCATCCAAAAGTGTGTCTTCATTTTGCTGGTCTAAAGCCAGAGATTACTTCACTGCTCAGCTCTGGGAGGTTGGCCTGCTTCATTAAGCTCTGATGCTGTGAGTATTGACGAGGAGCTAAAGATTTTCTTCTGATCTACACTGATCTCAGGGATCCCCTGACCCTGATGCATAGAGGCTGGATAGAAACCCAAATGTAGGGGTTGGGGTCTTTTGGGCCATCTCAACCCACTCCAGGGTGACTCATTTATCTTAAATCTAAGAAGCTCTCTTCCTTGGGGTAACTGAAGGCCATGCCACAAGAGTGGATTACATGGGCACACTATTAACATGGTCTAGAACCAGAAATTTGAGAGGGAGGGAGGGAAGGAATGGGGTGGTATTCACCCTAATGCATTCTCTTCCATGATATAGTCATGGGAGCTTCTACTGCCATGACCCAAGGAATCAAGTTTTTCAACTTTAGGTGATAACAAATTTAGGGAATGGACCTTCCCCTTTGCTTTTCTCTGGTACCTCAGACCTGACTTCAGAGTGTATCTTTTGTGTTGACCACAGTGTGAGGAAACCTTGAGATGAGAAATAAGCACAAGTAGTACAGGTAATAAAATAGTTAACAAGTAAGTAGCTCCTACTATGTGCCAGATACTGTTCTGTGTGCTGTGCACCTATTAGCTCCTTAACAACCCTACGAGATACCATCATTATCTCCATTTCACAGATCAGGAAATGGAGGTGGAGAGAGTAAGAAACCTGCCCAAGGTCAGACAGCTAGTAAATAGCAGCACTGGGCTCTGCCACCAGAGCCTGTGGGATGTGCTTCCTGTCAGCGCATTAGTCACTGAATCCACCTTTACTGAAAAAGCTGGCTCTTTAACAGCTCCGGCTTGAGTGTCTTCCAGGTCAGTTTGCCTACTTGTTCCCTGCTTGTTGAGGCTATTCTTTCTTTCTTTGTATGTGTAATCTCCAGATTCTGGTCAGAATTTACATACCTGCTGTCGGGTCTTAACTACGTAGATCTCAGACCTTTCATCTTTTTTCTCTAGACTTTCTACCTCAGGAAAGGAGGGATTCCCTCCAGCAGTTAATGAACTTCCAGGATTTACTAATTCTTCTTTTTGGTTCCCTTTTTACTAAAATGTTTTCTTCCTTAACCATTTCTGCCATCCCAGGTCACATCACCATAGCTTAATTGCCGCTGAGTCAATTTTGATTCGTTACGAAAAGTAGCCTTTGTGCATAGGGACACAAATTATGGAGGAAGGCCCTTTCCTTTATCTTGATGGAAAAGCTTCTGGAACTGGAATCATCAGCTAAAGGAGTACTTGTATGATTATTTTCCTCCTCAAAAGAGCTATCATTGAAACATGAGTACAAGCTCAGAGTTAAATATAAAAGCCCTCAAACGTGCAGATTAGTTACCAGCATGTGGACATTAATTTCTGGTAATGCAGAAATGCAGACATACAGAGTACCATCACAGTAGTGAATTCCGTATAAGGCAGACTCCGTAGGGGCTTGTTAGAGTCTCATAAATTCTATGGGCCTCACTGGTTGATTGGCCAATGACAGAATGAAATACCTACTTTATTCATTGATGGCATAGGCAGATCTCAGATTTGGTGTTTGATATATCTGAAAACAGAACCTAAAACAGTGGTAATCACTTATTTAAAGCATGTTATCAGAAGAATCCTAAGACCTCCAGCTTGGATTGCTAGAGTTGTTGTTTATAATGATCTTCTAAATATCCTGATACATTGATGCTTAGTCTAGATAAAACAATTTACCAAGCTGCTCAGAGCAAGTGCTGAATTGACTTTCAGGATGGGTTGATTTTACCTCTCTTATACCTCTGGAGAAGCTCCATGAGCTCCAAGTACCTTTTGTATTTAAAGATAACAGGCTTCTACAATCTGTCTCATTGTTTCTGAGATCGAACACCTTCCTTTTATTTAGGCAGTGGAGTAAGTTTACTGAAATTATTGCACAAGAAGTGCAGCTGGTATTATTTTTAAGGGATAATGTTGGTCCAATGAGGGAGAAGAGATTTCTTTCTGTCCCTTGTAAAGTATGCTAAATTTATAGAAACAAACAGGTAGCACCCAGGAATAAAAAGAATTTTCATCTCATGGCCTTATAATAAGAAAAGGACTTTTAGGACCAAAACAAAGTTATTCACCCCTTTTAGTCATTTGGAAATGGTACCCTTGATCATTTTAGAGCATAGAGTGTTTCTAAGAAGATAGGATAGAAAGGGAAATTTCAGCTAGGATTTCTTGAAAATTATTGGCAACTCATCTTTCTGCCTTTCCTAGGAAGGAATGAAATATTGGCTAGCTTGTGCCCTCAAGTTTTTGGAATGTACCTAGTAAAGCTTGCTGTGGCCATGGTGCTGGCTGGTGGGATTCAAAGGACCGATGCTACAGGAACACGGGTCAGAGGTTAGTACCCATTTAAAATTTTTGAGAAATATTCACACACAGAGTAAGAAGAGAAGCTAGAATTTTTCTTTCCTGAATAAAAATTGCTTGTTGAGCTTTATTTTCCAAATGTAATCTTTTAAAACTGACAGTTGTTCACTATGTAATACTCAGTCCAACATCAGGAACTACTGTGTAGGATACCAGTCTTTCCAAAGACTTTCAATAAGTATATATTCTTGCTCCAGCCTATCAGGGTGCCACAAAATAAAATCTTTACATTTCTTTTACTGTCTGTGTTTTTCATTGGATCCCCAGTCTCTCTCCAAGAGGAAAAGATTAGAAATAGTGCTTTTTAATGTCTCCAAGTCAGTGTCTCTCCATCTGTGGCTGTCAGTGTGTTTGTCTCAGACTGCTGCTCTCAGTCATCTGCCTGCTGGTTCCCCTTCTGCTGGTGGGTAGCAAATGTGCCATCTGCCAAGAGGTGCTGCCATAGGTCATGCATTCAAGCAAAAATTACTCTAAGTGTGTAATTACATCCAAATGGCAGAAAGCTCTTTTGTGGTTAACACACTTAACTGACCTGAATCTGGCATAAACTAGGTTTATTATGGCCCTCATACAGGCAGTATGAGGGTCATAATAACCAAAGGCTTAACCGAAAGACTAAAAGGACATTATTATAAATCAGACTGTTAGTAGGGACTCAAAAACCATACTGTACAGTATAGAATAGTAAGTGTAAGGTTTATGTGTACTGTATGTTTTGATTACCTGCTGTTTGCAAGGCCTTCTGCTAAATGTTGAGCTTACGTAGTATTTCCCTATTAATGTATTCAGAAAATACTTGAATATTACTGAATAAATTTGCTTGATCAGTGAGATAACATATGCTGCAGGATGTTCATGTGTTCATCTATGTTATATTTGAAAAATAAGAGTACTTTAAGATAGATATTTCATTAAACTACTAAAATTTTCACAGAATGAAAAGGTTTTCACTTAACTGTTAGAATCATAAGTGATTTGGTATTTATAAAGCACTTATAAAGTCCCAGACACTTAAAAGTACTTAAATAAAAATAGAATAAAATACTTATATGGCGGGATGGAAAGCTTTAATCACAGTACTTTGATATTTAAAATAGATTAAATAAAACCAGAAACTTTATAAGGCAAAATTTTTTTAAATGTTAAACACAGTATTAAACATCTGGCAATAGCACAAAAATCTGTTAAAAAATTTAGATTTTAAATGGTATTCAGAAATCAATTAAAAGATTGTTATTTACCTTGAAAGTTAACTTTTCTAAGATATTCTGGTTAAATCCTTCCTTGAATGACCTTAAGCAAAAGCACCATATAAAATATAAATTGTGTGGGCATCCCAAGTGGACCATTTTCTTTTTAATTTTATTTATTTATTTATTTATTTATGGCTGTGTTGGGTCTTCGTTTCTGTGCAAGGGCTTTCTCTAGTTGCGGCGAGCAGGGGCCACTCCTCATCGCGGTGCGCGGGCCTCTCACTATCGCGGCCTCTCTTGTTGCGGAGCACAGGCTCCAGACGCGCAGGCTCAGTAATTGTGGCTCACGGGCGTAGTTGCTCCGTGGCATGTGGGATCTTCCCAGACCAGGGCTCGAACCCGTGTCCCCTGCATTGGCAGGCAGATTCTCAACCACTGCACCACCAGGGAAGCCCCCATTTTCTTTTTGATTAATTACACTTACGAGTCTTTTCATAGAAATTTAAAACTACATTATTTACGTTTTTCTAGGTGAATCTCATCTTTTATTGGTTGGGGATCCTGGCACAGGGAAATCTCAATTCCTCAAATATGCAGCAAAAATTACACCAAGGTCTGTGCTCACCACAGGAATTGGATCTACTAGTGCAGGTATTTTATGTGACAATTTCAATTAATTTAATGTTACTACAGAAGCTAACACAATGGTTGCTTTCTTGTGAAAAAGTACCTATAACAGGATACATGTCAAGATTTTTGAGTTACTGCCAAAAACCTAAGTAAATATGTAGCATTACTTTCGTAGCTCCAAGAAAATATTTTAAAACCTCCACCTTCACTTATTTTCCAAAAGCTTATTCCGTATATCTTTTTGTATCTTAGTTTTGAATGATCCTATTCAGGTTTCTCATTCTCTAATGATTACTTTCAAACATGTTTATGCAGCATCTGTTATTCTGTGAAGACCCAGCAAACAGTGTTGAAATTAATTAAATAGGGGGGAAAATCTCACTTCATAAAAATACATAGCTGGCGTAACGCTTACGGCATTTTCATGCTCATGGATCTCACGGGCAACAGTAATTCCTACTGAAAATTCTTAGGTAGAAAATTTGTCTTAGTATGTGGAAAGTGTACTTTCATCATTGCAACGTGTAGCTTCATTCATACATTGTAATGATTCTTCAAGTATATTTAAAGCCTTTGCTGATATAATGTCAAGATTTGATTATAAAGTGACTTCAGGAAAAAATTATTTTAAAAAACATGTTTTGATGCCACTTTGAATTTTTACACTGTTTTGATTGGGGAAATATTTCTCCTATTCTCCTATAACAGGCCTTTGGTTTCACACATTTTAAAAATGTTATTTGTTATTTGTTAGGGATGCCTACTGTCCGTGGCTTGTGCTCAAATTTCTTATGAGAAGCTTATAGTCTAAAACTTACCATAAAACAGCAAATGCTCCATCAATGGTCCTATGTAACAAGAGCCCCATTTTAAGGGACTCTCAGGTTTTGAAATATAACTAGACAGTATATTAAGCACTGATAAGAAGGGATTTATGGATTGAGAGGCGTAGACAAACTTTAGGATACTGGAGGCAAGAATATATGAAGAACACTTCATGTGCATTTTAAAATTGTTATGACCCAGTGTTCTAGAGTTCTGTATTAAATGATATTAACAACAAACAAATAAAGGTGTTTCCCGAGTAACAATGTGGAATGTTTCCTAAGTTAATTATATGGAGTGTCAAGAAATGAGTCCAATTTGTGGACTATTAGTAACTTCAGAGTATTTGGACAGTTTTAAAGTGAATGGCTGATGAATTCACTGTATTAGCCCTTTTCCTACTTTTTCTTATTGCCAAATTCATAATCCAAATATGAAAGAAATGACAGGTAGAGGGAATATAAATTTTAGAACTGTGGAAAAGTTATTGCTCCTTCTCGTCTACCCAAAGGGCCAGCCTAGCCTTTCTTTAAACTGTATCACAACCCATTAGAGGGTCATAAAAAGTTATTTCAGTGGGTCAAAACCAGCACTTTCAAAACAAAATACAATAAAAGATACTAGAATATACTAGTGCACACAGTAAAGGTGCACTATTAAGGGCACATTTTCATGAAAATTGTTAATATAAATACATATTTGTGTTATCAGGTCATACTGAAATTTTTTTTTTAATTTATTTATTTTTATTTATGGCTGTGTTGGGTCTTCGTTTCTGTACGAGGGCTTTCTCTAGTTGCGGCAAGCGGGGGCCACTCTTCATCGCGGTGCGCGGGCCTCTCACTATCGCGGCCTCTCTTGTTGCGGAGCACAGGCTCCAGACACACAGGCTCAGTAATTGTGGCTCACGGGCCCAGTTGCTCCGCGGCATGTGGGATCTTCCCAGACCAGGGCTGGAACCAGTGTCCCCTGCACTGGCAGGCAGATTCTCAACCACTGCGCCACCAGGGAAGCCCCAAGAGATAATAGTTTTTAAGTCTCAAACTTTTGTGAAAATTGGCTATCGGTTTACAGATTGATATAAAAACCTAACCCTTTGATGTCAGTACAAACCAATCATAATTAATCAGAATAAAAACTCAGCAGTGAACTGATTTGGAAATTTGGCTTATATATGCTTTATTCCTAATAAGCACATATTGTGTTCTTGTTATATTAATCACTGAGCTCTTGGTTGGAAAGTATTACTTTTATTTTCATTTTAATATTTTAACATTTTCTTTTAATTGCAATTAGACAAAAATGAAATTTTCTTCATATTGTTTTAACAGCCGGATATATTTTACTTTTAAAGTCTATGAACTAGTTAGTGGACAGTATTTTAATTATCTGGTATATTAAATTTCAAAGTTTAACATTTAGCAAAATTTTGCTTCACAAAGTCACTTTTTAGAATGACAGGAAATATATACAACTTAGAATCCATATTCAGACAAATGCCCCTTTTTCCCTTCCTCAAAATAAAAGCTTTAAAAAGTGCAGTATAAAAGTTTTAGATATGAAGGCACTGCATAACTGCATTATATGGCTAATGTCTTGCTTAGCAGCAAGAGTAATGAGAATATTCTACATTTAATTTACTGGAGCATAAGAAACTTTTTGAGGAAGGACCTAGCTCTCATCAAGGAAAAAGAACTTTTTGGCCCATTTAGTTAATGCATTCCTTTCCAAGACTGCTTTTAAAAAACTTACCTGGAAAAGCTATCTAAAATATGTCCACCACAAAAATGCCTAATCTTATTGTGCATGAGTGTCAGGGGATATGGAGAAGAGTACTACATGTGAAAATATATATAGTTCCAAAATAGTAACTTATCTATTATGATAAAGCTAAATATATCTTTCCAAATCCACTGTTTTTATATAAATGCTGCCAACAACAGATGACCTAGCAAAACAGATTTAAAGAGTTAAGTTCATAGTATTATAAATCTAACGAACGGAACGAAGTCATTATACTCTCCTGTTCTTAAACTTAGGGAGTTTGTATCTGCTCTTGACCTGCTGAATTCACTGGGTAATAATGATGTATGATTCAAGGAGTGTTCTGATGTCCTGAACTGTTATAAAAACAAAAATCATAGCCAGAGGACCTTATAAACAATTAACCACATTTGTTGTCTTAGAAACCAAACTGAATGCTGTCTGACATTATATGAACTGAACAGTAGCCATAAGAGGCTTCAAGGTGGCCTGGAAAATCAGATCCTAGAGTTCTTGGTAGCATACAGTTGACTTCAAATCTCTTCTTTAAGGGCATGCCGTAAAAAGAATGAAAACTTGCCCCTTAAATCAAACCAAATTATGTGTTATGACAGGAAGACACATTTTAGTTGAAGTTAACTTTGTTCTTTCAAAGATTAGTAAAATAGTGGTCCAAAGATTATTGTCCAAGAGGCTAAGACATCTTTACAACCTGGTCTAATGATTCATTTTTTTTTTATAAGTGCTTTAATTACATATAGAGGAAAAGAAAATAATATATATGTTTTAATCAGATTAGTTTCAGAACAAATAAAATAACACATTAGAGAAAAAAATTACTTAAAAATAGTTGTATTTATATTCCACAATTTGCTCAAATACTGGTTTTCTTATAAACTTTCTACAGGATGTTTTTTAAACAAATTCTTCATATTGTATCTTGACTATGTACTTACGGAATTTCAGGGAAATAGTTCTGTGTGTTTTTATAGCTTAATTTGTACTATAGGGATGGCAGGTGGTCACATGCAGTCCATGTGGGATTCTAACATGACATTTAGTGAGTTTTCTGATGTGGACCATCCCTTTGATGCTGAAGGTAATGCATCTGTTGAAAGAAGTGATTGTAGATTTGGATTACTGCTCTCTGCATCTTCCAGTTTTTCTGTGTTATCTTCCCAGTTAATGTGGAATCTTGTGACTCTGGGATTGGATGCCAAAATGTTCCTTTGAAGCTAGAGGAAGAAGGAAATATATAAATGGTAAACACTAAGAAAGTTAGATTACCATACACAAATAGACCTTAACAGAATGGTTCTTTATATTAGTACTCCTAAAAGGCTAATTCATATACAAAGGTGTAAGTCAAATAAAGCACATTAAACGTAACTAATAAACAAGAAAAAGGGCCGAAGCAAAGAAATTATTTTAGCCTAATGGAAGCAAGATGTGGAGAACCTGAGGGAATTATCCAGCTCTTTTACTATCCAACAAAATATTCTAACTCTGTACTTGTTTCCTAAAGGGGAGAGAATCTCTTGAATGCTTCAGAAGATGCTTTATTTAACAAATTAACATGCTTTCTAGATTAATGTGGTGTTTCTTCACTAATACTTTCAAGGAAAATGAAAAATATTCCCACATATGACCTCTCATTATTAATGGTTTCCTATCTTTTAATTATTATGGCTCATTCTTAGAAACAATATTCTAGTTTCTTCTCTTTTTGCTATACAAGGAACCATACAGGTAACTAATAAATTAGAAATGGAACGTTCCACATCAGAATAAAAAACATTCCAGCCTTATTATCAGAAAGGAGAACATTCCATTCTACTCCCATGTAATTTTTCTTGCATGGTCTGGCAGATAGAGTGTTATGTTCAATCTCACAAAAATCACCAGTTACTAAACTATTACAGCTCCCAATGGAAAATCATAAAGTACTTAGTATTTTTGAGAATACCGAGTCACAGATTTTCAGCTTCTCATTCAGAAGCTAAGCTGTTTTCACCACCAGATAATATTTAAGACCTTTAGTTTAAACTCTGAGAATAGCACATAAAGCAAGGTGTATAGGAGTTTTGAGATAACAATGTTCCTATGAAAAACAAACACAAATTTTCCCCCCACAATTTTGGGAAGAGTTACAGACAAAAATATTGAATAATCAGTACAACAAACATGAATTTGAATGTCTAAAGACTGAAATGGATAGAATCATGATGTATGGGGAATGCCATACAGGGAGCCATTAATAGAGACCTGTTTCTTATAGGAGGCACTTTCAATTTTC